>NW_006789313.1:976823-991828 GCF_000442215.2 Lipotes vexillifer
AAAAAAAAAAAAAAAAAAAAACCATTTATAACTCTACCAGATGTTTCTGATTTAGAAAGAGTACTTTTTGAACCATTTCTTTCTAACTTCCTTCCCCCTCACACCCCCCGCCCCCCCGCCTCGCTCCTCTCAGGAGTTAATTCCAGTCTGGTTGGAAATTACAAAGCATGTTGTTTAGTGCCAGGAATGATGTGCTGACCGACGAGCAGAGGTAGGGCTTGAACTGGGATCCTGAGGAACAGACTTCAATAGATTAGAGTATCAGTCTACTGAGAAATGTGCCATGCAGAAGCTTGATTTCCCTTCAGTCCAACTTAATTTTTCAGACTCTGTAACTGAGACTGGCAGTTCTGAGCCCCTTGTTCCTTCAGAACAATTTATCAGCACAAGGTCAGAGAATTCTTTTGGGCCTGTTTCTCATGAGCGGTGATAATTATGCATATAGACAGCCCTACTCATATTATGTAATGTACTGAATGAAGCGGGGAGAATGGTTTTGATTTAAAATCAGAAGCTCCGTCACCAGACCCAAATATGTCCAACATCCAACTAACCCGGGAATCACCTCTCATGTTCTGGATCAGATCCATCAACACACCCCCAATGAAGACACATCCTTCTCTTTATGACTATTGATGGGCTTTCAGCCTGACAATTCAGAAATGTGCCATTGACGTAGGCCACATTCAGAGGAGAACGCCTTCTGGGATTTCTCAGTCATCGACCTAAGTGGGGGTGATTTGGTGGCAGGAAATGTCTCCAGATAATGCATTCTTCTAATTTCTTTTGCAAATACTCTGCATTTTAGCTATTAATCAGGGAAGCTCCCACTTTTTCCTGTCAGGGCCATTCGCCCATTTGACCCAGGTTTTGGCTGTGGGAATGGATGAACAATGTTCAGTTCATTGCAAGGTTAAGCAGATCAATGCTCCTGTCACTGTCTGGTTAGATGATATTTAACATCACTCTAAACAAAAGCATTTCCAAACAAAGAGGAAGCGTGGTAGTAAAGATATAGCATGTGAGTAGGTACTCTGTGCTAGCTTCCTTACACAAAATCCAGAGGATTTTGTTAACATTTAAAGCTTCTTTTGACCCTTAGGTAATTTTTATATTCCACCAGCTGGGTAGTAGAACTAATAGCAGTATCTACTAGATGGAATCATTGCAGCCCTTACTCCTAGAAAATAATTAAAGAAATCTAGAAAGCTGTTAGGGTTAGCTGTGACTCATGAGATAGTTAAATGCAGGTAAACCAGATACACAACGTTTATATCAAAGAGGAATTAATAAGGCACACTTGAGTAATGAGTGGCCCAGATCACATTTCAGGGCCACCCAGAAATATTTCCCACACATTCATCGCACTGGACAAAGCAATTCACAACAGCCTTAGTCATTTTCTCACTTTTCTTCTAGGGGCCATTGCTATTGCAATATCATGGCTAGCATGTTTTGAGAATCTATATGCCTGTCTGTTGTATGCTGTGATACTGGATTTGTAAAAACAAGCATCTTAACCATTTGTTATTTGTACCTTGTTTGCTAGCTTTTCTTTAACAATTTTCCAAGGTTATTTATTTTTGGTGTGTAGCTGAAGATAAGTATGTTTCATTTTAAAACTTTTCTTCAGTAACAGCAAGAATAAGAGAAATCCAGTTGTAATTTTTGGTGAATTTCCCTGGTTTGTATATGTTGCCTTTCTCTTTACATCATTTCAATCCAATCAGATGTCTCAAGGAAGTGGATGCCAGGAATGATGAATCACCGAAGCCTGTCCAGGATCAAAATTCAATGTAGGTGGAGTGTGCTGGAACATTAAAGTATGCCATGGCTTTCCAATAGAGATAATACCTTATGCTTGGCAAATTAAGAACTGACATCTAATGACTTGGTATATCGGAAACCAGATTATAAATAAATGTGTGGTTGAGACAGGTTTTTAAATGTTTTTTTGAGTGCCAGAAGGAAATCTACCCTTAGTGGCTCACAGAGATGTAGCTTAGAGAAGCTTTATCTTGCTGACTATATACGGATATACATATATATATATGTATACATATATATATAGTACAATACAATACAGTATCGTAATGGATACTTTTTATTTAAGATTTTAAATAATCCATATGATAAAAATGTCAAGAATTTCACTTCTTTTCTATTTGTCTTTATTTGTATGTGTTTCGGGATTATAGAGTCTATATTTGCCTTTACTTTCCATCTTAAGCTTTACCACAAATTCTGTTACATTATGGCTTACTAAGAATGTTATTGGGACTGATTTTTTAATAATCATGTAATATGAATATGTTTATATGTATACATATGTATATTCAAAAGGCTATTTTACTTTTTCTTTAGCTGGAAATTATAATATCTTTAGGTCAGGAGTTTAAAAAAATCTAAACCATTTCAAACAATAGTCTTCAGAAAAGCAAGGTGGACTCAAGACAGTAGTTTGTATTGAGAAAACCATAGTGGAAATACACTTTTTAATATTTTGTGAAAAAAATTCTGAAACACTAACATAGAAGCCACAATATGAATACTTTCCTTATTTCTTGAGAACACTTTGTGTCACTCTTTTCATGTCTCAGCACTTGTTTTCATCATCACCAATTTCTCTTGCGAACAGCCAAGTTGGAAGACAGCTTTAGTTTCTATATCAAAATTTTAGAGATGAGAAGGGAAAGTAAATTTGAGCTTCACTAGCTCTTGATTTGAGATGAGCACAGTTTTGTACTTGTATAGTAAATATTTTTTTAAAAAAATCGATCTTTTTCCTTATGCACAGTTCAAATCAGTTCACCTCTGTCCCATCACCCCTGCAGCAGACCATATGTTAGGGTCTATAGGATGGTGTAGAGGGAAATTCTTTATGCCCTATCCCCTCAAACTGAGGAGGAATTTATACACTTAAGCAAGCTAATGCTTAGGAAAAGGATAGACAGTTATCAGAATTTCACAGAGGTAGCAAAATCAAAAGGAAGGACCTAAGTGCAAAGGACACTGAATTTTAATCCAGTGAGGAATAGGTAAAAAAAATTTTTTTTGAGCTGGTGCAGTTTGAGTTGCAAAAAATTTGCAAGAGTTTCTGCCTCAGCCAGTCATGATAATGAAACAATGTTTCCTAAACAAATAAATGATTACCAACCAGAGAAGATTTCTAATGTTAATTATTCTAGTTTTCTGAAATCAGATGCCTTCTAGAAATTTTATACATTATTATTAGGTATATGTCCTTAGTACCATTTTGCTTATTTTCTGATTCTTGGTCTTGCCAAATGTAGTTTTGCCAACCTCAGTACTTTTCAGGAATGTTGAAAAGTTACGCCCCAAAGTTAACCCACAAAGTTAATGAGGGATTCCTGTGTAGTTGATGCAGAACAGCCAAACGGTACAGGAGCAGTTTAGCAACAGATCAAAATGATGTTCCAATAAAGCAGTTGCAGGCATTTTGATGGGGATGAGTATGAACTCAATAAGCCCCCTTAAGATTCATTTTTAAGACTGCAGAGATGAGGCTGTGCTAGATTCAGGCTTAGTTCTAACAGAGAGGATAGGTGGCCACCAGTCACATTGGAACATCAGAGGGTCACTGAAGTTCTCTAAAAACTTCCATGCTTGTGCCTCTGTGTACAAACTGGACCCAAGCCTGTTTATTGCATAAGAGTGAGCAGACTGGTGGAGGTCTGCAAGCTGATGAGTGGTTTTAGCTAATCAGGGAAGAGTTTCCAAGCACTCAGTCCTTTATCTAACTTTCTGGCCTCTCCTGCTGTCACGGAGACAGTTTTTGCTGCTGATGAAATGGGTAAGATTCAGATGTACACCAAGTGATGCATAAACCATGCCGCCCTGCCTACTGGCAACCAGCGTTTGCCTTTGCTGGGCTCAAGCCAGCTTTTCCCTGGCACAGCTGATTTTGTTCATGGTGAAATGGGGCAGAGGGATCATGGAGCCACAAGAAGCTGGGCTTCATCCTCAGTTATAAAGTTGTGCAGAAGGAGCTTTTGAGCAGAATTCTCGTGCTTGCCGATCTTAATATTCTTACTCTACATCACTCCCAGCGTAATGTAGGGAATAGGGAAATTTCTCAAACAACATCACATTTTACTTGAGTAGCATCTCCAGACTTCTCTTCACCTCCCTTTGTTCCAGTGGTGGTGTAGTTCATCTTCTAAACACCTTTAGTGCTTTGCTTTTAATTTTTGGTTTTCCAGATAAAATTTAGATTCTAAATCTAGGTGTTATAGGGCAAAACTACTAGCATATCTCTGAAAGCTTTCAATCTTCTTGCCCAGAGTTTGCTTGTGCTCCTTAGCTATTTTGTTAATAATTTTACTCCTCAAACAGCGATGCAGGCGCTTGAAATGTAGTCTGGTATCCTTATGAGAGACCCAACTAATATTTTATATGTATACAGATATATGCACTTTTAAAAAAGTACCTCAGCAGCAAATACAAATAAACTAGCCATTGCTACAAATTTCTTTTTGGGGGTAGAGTTGGCCTTTATCTGGTAAAATTCCAGTGGGCAGAGAGCTTGAGCCTGGTGGTTAATTTTATATCAGATTTCAGCCAGCCAGCAGTTACCCTCGTCTGCCGGTAGACTACTTTCTCTGTCATTTGGTATTAGATGTATTACACACCAAGCAGTAATTATCTTTGACACATAATTATTATGGTTTTGATGACAAGAAGGTCTTTTCTTTCCCTGCTTTCATAACATATATTCCTGAAAGTCCAGGCTTGCAAAACACAGCTAAAAATCAAAAGCACTTGGCTTCAGATTGAACTTGAAGAGAGGGGATAAAACAAAAGAATCGTGTGTGCATGAGGTAGGACAGCTTGGGGAGGGCAAAATTTTTAAAAAAGAGAGAGAGAGAGAGAGACAAAGAAAAAGGTATAGACTATTTGAAAGTTTCCCAGATGATCTCACATAAGTAGATGGCTGAACAGGAATGAAACCTCGAGGGTCATCAATGCCCTGGAGAAAATCTGCCGGGACACAGCCAGGCCAGCTTCCCAGCAGGAAAAGGGTGCCTTTAAAGTAATAAACTGATCAAGGTTTGGATTAAAAGAGAGAGGAGAGGAAAAGAGGAGGCTCCTGGCAAGGCCACACAAACCGCACAAATGAGTTTCTAATCCTGCCACCCGGGCATTTTCCAGCTCTGCACTCTGAGTCAACCTCAGCTGCAGGACTGGATGAGCAGTTTAACAATTCTTGCCTCTAAACAAAGATTTTTTTTTTTTTTTACATGATCAGAATGTGGCATCTTGAGTTTCTTGAGCCTGGGGGCTCTGCAGGGTTTAAACAGGCAAGTGCCTGGCACTCCTCCAGCTCTACCTGTGGCTGTATTTCTTGTAAAGCTGGGTCACCAAGCTTTGGCTGCAGAGCTTGGTCTTGGCTCTCTTGAACAATTCCCTGGAACTTCTGCTTAGGAGCATCTGAGGACAGTGGGAAGTGGTGACGAGGGTGGATGGGTGGAGACAAGGGGATGGGGAGAAAAAGGGGGAGTACTGGGGGGACTTGCTAAAGACTGGCATTATAATACATGGATGTAATAATTTAACTCTAGGAAGCTGATGTTATCCAGAATCTGATTAGCACAAGAGGAAATCTGTTGGGTTGGCTGATGGTGACTGCACTGAGATGGAAGTTGTTTTCCTTTTCCCCATTTGGAAGTCAAAAATGTGGGTATCGGGGAGTCACTTATGTTCCCAAGGATGCTCCCTTTCCTTATAGACTTCTCAGCTGTAATTAAATAACAATAAACAAGTGAACAAACGTGAAAGCAGCTCTAATTTTAGTTCATCTTATTATTTAGAGATGGGGAGTGGAGGAGGGGAGGAGGTGGAGGCCACCATCTATGACTAATGCTGTCTTGCAAGCTCTTAAGCCATATTTAGTAACATGGGGTATAAAAATAAGCTTTTGGTTCAATTTTTTTTTAAGCAGACTTCTGTTTCCTTTCTTCTATTCCCTCTCCCAAAGACGGATTTAACTAATTACACTTTCAGCTGAATGCTGATAGACATGTATTTATTATCGGTGCTATAAGCCCTGGAATTCTTTCTTCCTCTGTGAGGCCACAGACATATACATTAAACTCCAGTCCCTGTGAGCTGTCAGAGTTATGGTCCAGCCCAGAGCAGTGCAACATGATAAAGTTTTCAGGCCCTGTTTAGTTAAGACTGAAGAGCTGGGACCCAGCCAATCTCCACCACTCAGGGCTCTTTTCACAGTCCAAAATGATTTGGCTTAAACGTTTCCAACTGTGATGAGGTCCCATTTCAGTGATTATGCAGTCATTCACTTTTCCACATCAACATCAAAGTCATTAACAGCCGAGTATTATTGCATTGGCTGGAATTCAGTTAAGGACTAGAGGGAAGTTGCTCTTTATTAAGATAAATCATTGCCTTGGTTATGTCACCCATGAAATAATCAATTTACTGTGTTGGTTAATTTCCTCCCTCTTTGATCTGTGAATTAAATTCAACAGATCATTGTTTCACACAACTACCACTCAAAAGATGTTTTAAGGGAAAAATGCACACACATGTTCTGATGGCTGTGGTCTTAATGAGTTTGATAAACAACATAGCACACTGAGGGCTCAGTTCATTCCATCATTCATTTCTGCAGTTATCTTATCTCCCCTATGCTCCAAGGGCAGGGTAACACCCTGATCTAGCTGGGTGATCCTTTCTCTGAATTCCTGAAGTGTTCTGCTAAGAAATAAAATGTTAAGCAGAGCTAGCCTTAATACTTTGGGGATCATGAGCTTATACCAAATTCATTGTGGGATATCCTTGTCTGGAATTCAGAATGAAAAAGCAGTGATCTTTACACGGATACTCACTTATAAATGTGAGGCATCCTTTAGAAAGATCCCTCTCATAAATACAAGGCATTCTTGGCTTCATAATTCATGGCTTCTTATAGGGGAAAGAAGTTGAGTGGGATGTTTTATTTTTCCTTGCTTCGGTGATCCCTCTGAGAAATATTCTTGTGCTTGGATGATTTAAAAATATATATTTTATAATGAAATATTTCAAACATGCAGGCAAGTATAGAGAATAATATAATAAAAATCCATGGACCCACAACACAACTTCATCAAATCTTAACATTGTGCTTCAGATGTACGTGTGTGTGCGTATGTGTGTTTTAAAGAAGTAAATCTTATAAATACAGATGTGGACTCCTGTGTATCCCTTTCCATTCTCTGTCCTCAAAGGGAATGGCTATCATGAATTTATGCATGTAAATACTTTATTTTTGCTATTTTTGCAACTGCGAACAACACATATGGTATCTTAACAGGTTTTTAAACCTTTTTTTTTTTTTTTTTTGCGGTACGTGGGCCTCTCACTGCTGTGGCCTTTCCCCCCGCGGAGCACAGGCTCCGGACGCGCAGGCTCAGCGGCCACGGCTCACGGGCCCAGCCGCTCCGTGGCATGTGGGATCTTCCCGGACCGGGGCACGAACCCGTGTCCCCTGCATCGGCAGGCGGACTCTCAACCACTGCGCCACCAGGGAAGCCCTAGGTTTTCAAACCTTTTGAAGATGGTTTTATATCTTACGCATCCTTTTGCAGCTTGCTTATTTCATCTACATTATTTGTTTTGCATTTACCAATGTTGATACATGTAGATTTAAGTTATTCATTTTAACTGTGGCATAGTATTTCATAGTATGAATACATTTAAATCTCAGCCACATGTCTTTGTTCACAAGTATGAGATCTTCTCTAGGACCCATACCAAAAAAACAGGATTTCTGGGTCACAGAGTACGCACATCTTCAGCTTTACTAGCTATTGCCAAATTACCAGTTTATATTTCTACCACTAGTATATCAGAATCTCTACTGCTCCAAACTTTCTGTTACAGAATGATTAAGAATAATTTTCTTACTAAAAATCAGACTGAGGCCACTGTTCTCTGGCTTCTATGCAGTCTCTCCATTGAAAATAAAGTAGAAATGTGTAACCAACATAATCCCAGTGAAGATAGGAACAGCCCAATATTATCTCTTACCTCTGTTTCAAACTTGACTTTGAATACCTGTCTCAAAAGATATGTGTAGTCAAGATAACATGGAGGGCTAGACTCTGGCAAACCATATTTTTTTAAAAAAAATGTGGCTAGCTCTTTATAGTCAGCTGGAGTGGAGATATATGACAATTTTCCACCTACTTCAGACTCAAAAACAACACTTTGACCAAATGGTTATAACAAACATAGAGCTGCATTCTCAATCCCTTCAATCTCAAATTTTCATAAAGATGACCAAATCATTTCAAAAAAACCTTTTTTCATGTTTCTTGATGATTTAAAATCAAATACCATTTATTGGGCACTGAAGAGGATATGGAGCACGATGACAGCTATACTCCTCCTGTACCTAGGTAGACATGGAGGCTGCATTTAAGAATTTATTATAGAAAAAATAAAGTCAGCATTAACAAAGAGAAGTAACAAGAAATTAAATGTGCTTAAGAAATCATACCACCAAATGTGGTTAATCCCAAATTTAGAATGCTGGTCTTCCCAAACACAGCAGCACAAACCCACGTGGAAGACACAGAAAAGCGTTCAGAACTATTCCCTCAGCTATGCTGATTAAGGGCTATTCTCTAGGCAAGGGGGATGGGACCTAACATCAGGATTCATTCTACATTTTTAATATTTAGCTCTGTGTATGTATACATACTTTATAGGGCACTCTAAAAATTATATATTGGCATTATTATTACTTTACTTTTTTGCAGATCAAGCAATGGAAATTTTCCCATATCACTTCTGCTATCTCTAGGTGGACATTAGGCACCAAATCACATGCATCTTATTGAATACCATTTCCAGTTAGGAGACAGAGTGGCTATGCTGGTTTTTCTCAGTTTGCCCAACCCTCCTCCGTCTAATTCATCCTCCACCTATCTTTGCTGCTCTGAGGCTGCATTAACCACACTCCCCTGGCCCCTGGCTTTGGGTTGGTTTTGCTAATGAGGAGCACTGGTAAGAGACTGGAGGGTAGGAGAGAGGAAGGGATATTTATTCCTTCCCTCCTTCCTTCCTTAGATCACTCACAATGGGAGCAAGTTGTTTAAAATATTTTCAGACTTCATAGTTGGAACATCAGATTGATAAAACATAACCAGAAGAAGTTAGATCTTAAATAATTGTGCATTTTAATTTTTTTTTACAAAGGCAAAGTTCTGTCTTTAGATACTAAATTATTAATATTTTTAACCTGTATGAGTTTCTCTGAAACATATCCAGGCCTCAGTTTCTTCATCTGTAAAATGGAGATAATATCAGTACCTAGCTTAAGGACTGCTGAGAAGATTTATTAAACTAGTGAATGGAAAGCATTTAGCACAGTAGCTGGTACCTAATAGGTGTGCAATGAAGTTGACATTATTATCATCATTTTCATGTTTGACTGTCTACTTCCATTTACCATACTTTCTCAGAGATCAAATGATAATTTGCAGTTTTAAAAGTAATAGGGAAATTTTTTTTCAGGATAGGTTGAGAGGTTATCTTTGCCAATTTCTTTGTAAGCATCTGTGGACAGGAAAATAGTTTTGAAAGGCTTTTTTTTTTTTTCCTCTTGTATTTCCTAGTTGAGCCTCTGGAGCCAAATAATCTTGGCTTGACTTCTGGTTCTTTCTCCTCCTAATAGCATGACCTTAGACTAAACTCTAGTTTTCTCATCTGTAACTTCATAGAGTTGTAGTGAGGAATCATCAGGAAACCGATATAAATTGCTTAACTCAGCACTAAATAGATGTGAGCTCTAATAATATATTATGGTCATTATAATCATGTTTAGTTGCTCTTTAGGTGGCAAGGAGAGAGGGAAGACAACAAAATAACAAATGGTAGGGTTTTGCTGAGTGAGCCTGCCTTTTCCTGGAGATCAATATGCGTACAAAGGGAACTCTGCAACTGTGTTCATTACTGCCCTTGTGTGTTTGTCCACCCTGGGGAATAGCTCTCCACCAGATGGGTTTTATTCTATTTAGGCTTTGCTAGATTTTGAGGACCTTTCCAAGACATATTATTTTGCAGTAATCCTTTAAGATGAGGTAATGGCAGGATTTGAAAGATAAACCAAGGCACAGTGATTTCAGATGCTCTGAATTGTACAACATGTAACAACTAGGTGTCATTTTCCCAGTAAATCAATTTGTAAGTAGAATAACTTTCAGAGGAGGGAAGAGCATGATGAGAATCCTGTCCTAGAAAGCTTTTCAGCTAATACTTTTTGACTTTGTGGTTCATTTATGACTGGAGGCAATGTTAAGGGGCTGGACTGGCCAGAGATGGTGCTGTTGGTGGAATCATCCTGTGAAATGCAGGGAGCACTTGTCCACTGAGGGAAATCTGTAGGAGCAATGAACACTGCACAAATACTTTCTCCCCATTTTTTCACCATAGAAACAAACGTTGCTCTTTATTTGATTTGAGACTAAGTCTTAGTATAACTGGCATCAAGATATTCTGTGGGCTCACTTCTAAAAAAGCTAAAGATCAGGGGAAAAGACCTACAGGTATAATTCTTTAGGCTGAGACCTTTGTCAGAAATGTCTGACACCTCAAACACACAGAAGTTTAAATTTTATAGGTTAAGATGAATGATGTTTAAACAACTCAAAAATTTTAAGTGTTCAAGGCCAAAACACCTAGGTTTTATCAAACTTATTTAGTAAATTAGGAAAATGTATATTTTCCCCACAGGGGAAATGTATGTTGAGAAAATATGACTTTAGATTCTCTCTGATGATAGCAGTTTCTAAAAAAGGTAAAAAAAGAATGAGTGAAAATGTATGTATGCATGTGGATGTATGTGGATGAATTCTCTTACAATTGATACTACCAAGGTAATATTAGGTAGACAACAGTACAGGAAAATATGAACTAGGATTGGATTCTGATAAATGCTGCAGTAATTTCAGTGAGTGATTATTTTAAAGATGGTCATTTCTGATAAGAATTTCTCATCCGTACTTGTTATTATATTTAGGGTTTAAAGATATGGAATTTAATGGTAAATAAAGTTTAAACCTAATTACATTTGCTTTTAAATGGCTTCATCAATCAGAATCTAAAATTTACCAGAATTGGGCATTAATCCATCAAGTGGTTGGAAATTGCCAGCGTATTCCAGGCTACTTTAGTAGTTCATATTTTATAATATTACTGTCTCCACATTACTAACATTAAGCATAATTTCATGGCAGAGGACAATTAGATTAATGAATGACTCTTGTGTTGTCAAATCCCATGAAAGCCATTTCTGCAAAACGAGCCGGAAAATCTGTTCTGTGTTTTAGAAGAGGTGGCAGTTTCCACACTAGACAAAGAAGGCCAACTTTTGTATTCAGTTATTAACGTATAATTCTGGTCTGGAATTCTACCCTCAGAAAATGGTCCAATAAATTCATGTCCTAAACAAGTTCAAGTCCAGTGAAGCAGTTCATTATTCATTGAGTAGGATATGAAAGAGAAGCTTAATATTTTACTGATGATTCCAAGCCCAATAAAGTTTGTTATTTCTAATTCAGGTAAAAAGTCAACTCTCTATTACTTGTGATATTTCTGAATTAGAAGTAATTTCCTGTTTGAATTGATAACCATGTACAGAATCTTCAAGCCTTGATTATTTCTCTTCACTGATAAATAACATTTCTTAGCCCTTTGAGAAGTTGATTTTCCCTGTATTATCATACAGTAAATGGCCTTAAGAAGCAGAAAGTTAGACCACTGAGCCTCATTCAGAATTATTTATGCCAGGAACTCTCATTATGCAGGCCATTTAATTAGATTATCTCTTCTGTACTTTGGAATATGTTTCTTCCAAAGCCAGATGAAAAGGAAGACTCATATCATAGTGTTCAATGAGAAATGTTGGCCTTTGAATGCAGTGCAGCTGACAGTCATTGTGCCAACCCTTTTATCTTATAAGAAATAGTGGATCCAGAGAACTTAAGTGTAAGAACTATGTAGTTAATAGCAGAACCAGAATTAGCATGCAGGGATCTGACTTCTAATTTAGTGCTTTCTCTCCTCCACTTAAGGCCTGTCTCCATTTCTATTACTTCCCTAAAAGTCTGTCAGATATTTGTCAAAAATACGATATAAGGTGAGTGCATAAGACCAATGCTTTGCTGAAAGATGGCGGAAGCTAGATTCTAAAGGGACATGGGGCATGGGGTTGCTCCAGTGCAAAGTTTCCATGAACTCTCTGGGCAGCTAAGAAGGGAGGATTGAAAAAAGGGGAGAATGGGAACACAGGCAGATGAACCATTCTTCTGTGATATACTGGAGTGGAGAGTGTCTCAGATGATGGTCCCATAGGCTGCTCAGTTAGGGCAACTAGAAAGAAGAGGATGGAGAAGCATTTCCAAAATTTGGGGGGAAGAATTTTTAAGGCATGCCAACAAAAGTAGCAATCATGAAGAAAAAAAAATGAACAGGAGTAAAACAGAATGAAAAGACAAAGGGGAAAACAGGAGAAGACATTTGCATCATAAAAAATAAACAAAGAGTTAATATCCCTGTTTAGCATGTGCTTATTAGCAATGAAAAAAAGATAAACATGTGAATGAAAAATAACAGTAGACACAAGGAGAATTAAATAAGGAGAAATAAAATTTTTCGACAAACATGAAAAATATTTATCCTCACAAAGAATCAAATAAATGAAAAAATTTAAAATATCATTGAGAAGCTATTTTTCTCATATTAAATGAGTAAAGATTGAAAAAAATAAAAACAGACTAAATTGAAGACCAGGAGAGAGATGAGAGATAGGCTGTTGCTTATGCTGGTGAGACTTTAATTGGTATAACTTTTTTGGAAAGTAATTTAACAATCTATCCTGAAACCCTAAAAGTGCCCCTAGTTTTTGGCCCAGCAATTCTACCTCTAAGAATGAATCCTAAGGCAATATTCACTAAGCATGAAAGTTTAAAAATGAAAAAAAAATTGAACAAAGAGAGATTGGTTAAATTATATATGCATAACAAGTATAAAGTACAGTTTCTTAATCTATAAAATGTACATAAAACAGTTTCTATCATTATTTTGTTGTGGAGTTTATTAATTGAGAAAAATGTATATAATGTATAGAGTAAGCACTCTATAGCTGTTTATTATTATGTACATTATTCTTTAAAGTTTTCAAAGTACTTTAATGTCTTGGGGAAGAATGTTCCAGGTGAATGGAAATACCCTTAGGTGGTATGTGCTTGGCAGGCTTATTCACAGACTGGTAGGTGGGCACTGAGGCTGTAGCCCAGTGAGTGCAGGGGAGCAGTGAGAGATGATGATGATGATGAATTTGGAGAGGTGGCTGGGGTCAGATCACATATGGCCTTTTAGGCCATGTTAACAACCTGACATTTTATATTTATTTGCTTACTGTCTGTCTTCCCCACAAGGACTAATCTCTACAAGGGTAAGTATTTTGTTTTGTTCACCACTATACCCATAGCGTTTAGAACTGCTCTGTTCAATATGGTAGCCAGTAGCTACATGTGACTATCAGCACTTGAAATGTGGCTGGTGTGAACTGTGATATAAACTGTCTCTTTAGTAAATATTTATAAATATTTATATGGATTGGATGTTGACATGATAATACATGGATATATTGGATTAAATAAAATATATTATTAAAATTAATTTTACTGATTTCTTTTTACTTTTAAAAATGTGACTATGAGAAAATTTAAAATTACATATGTGGCTCACATTACACTTCTGTTAAAAGCGTAGACATAAAGGGCACACAGTTGTCATTCAGCAAATATTTGTTGAATGAATGAATGATCACGTTGTATTGTACCTTGATTCTGTTTGACATGACCTCTGAATTTTAAATTTGACTCAAAAACTATGGGATTTATGGTTGGAAGAGAACTTGTCTCTGATTAATATTTGTCCTAACAGCCTCTCATAGATTCTTGTATTCTCCCGGCTCTCTCTTACTGGGTCCCTCTGAGAGTTACCTGGGTATGCACATCTTTGGCTGTAGAATAGATAGCTCCTAGTAGAGGCAGAAAATTCTGCTATTGTTGGTGCAGACAAAGACTTGGATCTGACAGGAGCAAACGTCACCTCTACTAGTTTGTGAATTTTAGACCCAATATCATAATCTTGGTGGTGGTTGTCATAAGGATTTGACCAATGAATATATCAATACATATTTGATTTATTGAAAAAGTCACAAGCCAACATACATGTAAAGGCAATTATGACATATGCCTTTCATACTGAAAGACATGTATTACAGGGTAAAATACTAAAATAAAGAGGCTGTGGGGTTCTTTGTTTGTTTTGGTTCAAGAAAACTGCATCTTTCTATGTATCTGTATCTGTGGAGGATTAAGTTTATATCTGGGCATTTACCTGTAGGGGGTTCATATGCACCTGTGTTAGCCTGGTACATATTTATAGAAATCACTTTTTCCTATCTGTAGAAATATAGATAAGTAAATTTTTAGAATTTATGGGCGGCAATAGAAAGTGTTTCTAAGTGGATGACAGACACTGGGGCTCAATCCTGCTTCAGGCAGAAGCAAGCAAGTTAAACCATCGCTGATTGACTTTTATTAACTCTGATTTGTAAGGCTGATAGGTTCAGACTTGTAGCTGATGGACAGGTTTTTGTCACCCAGCCAAGATAGGAATCCTAGAGAAATGCCAAAGAGAAAAGACAGTGTTGTTCCCCCAAACCCATTGTGCTTTGAACGTTTGCTACTTTGTTTTTTCTGTTTTACATACCCAAGCTGAAATGTTTTTACCAATTATTTTGTCATTCTTTATAAAACTTAGTTTAATCAGACGCTAAGTCTGATCTTTGTGCTTTAGGCTATGGCTGTAAATAGCAATGAAGTGGAAATACTGTTTGTTTAAGAAGCTGGAATGCATTGGTTCAGTTAAGAGAGGGAGTGGAAGAATATGAACACACGCACTCTTTC
>NW_006789313.1:991838-1004852 GCF_000442215.2 Lipotes vexillifer
ATATCTTTAAAAAACTTTTGTCCTTTCAATTATCTTTAAAGAATTCTCATATGGGCTAGTTAGGTATGACTTGAAATCCACATATGTAACTAATATATTTTTTTCTCTTTCTTGCTAGGTTGGGTTCTAGACAGATGTATGGAGTTTGTGTTTCATTGCTCCAAACTACTTTATCATCCAACCAGTGTTTGTTGAGCATCCAAAGGATGGACCAAGCACTTGACATGGTCGATGCATTTGCAAGCATTACACTTAAACTTCACAAAGATGTGACATGCAGTGTTATTATTCCCATTTTCGGATGAACAAATGCATTCTCTAAGAGGTTTCAAAAAGTTTCACATCCAGTAGATAACAGTATTAGGTCCTCTAATTCTATGTTCAGTGATCTTTTTCTTCTTAGGTGCATCTCCTCCAATCTTCCCTTTTGTTCCACTAATTAAAACTTTCTTTCTGAAATGATCTGATAATCTCATTCCCGTGAAGATGGAAAGGTGGCTGAGTCTTAGTGGGCTTCTAATTTCCCTTGAGATTTCTTCTTTGATCCTGTGTTATTGAGAAGTCTGTTGTTGAATTTTGAAATATTTGGAGATTTTCTAGATATCTTACTGTTACTGAATTCTAATTGAATACTGTTCTGATCATAGAACATACTCTATCATTTTGATCCTTTGCAGTTCACTAAGACTTGCTTAATGGCTCAGCTACGGTCTCTCTTGGTGAATGGTCCATTGCGCTTGGGAAGAATGTGTTTCATTATTGTGGGTTATAGTGTTCTATAAAAGCATATCAGGCTAAATTGTTGATATTGTTGTTCCAATCTTCTATATCCTTTCTAATTTATCTACTTATTCTGTCAGATGTCAAGAGAGGGGTATTATATCTCCAACTGTGCATCTGTCTATTTCTTTATTTCATTTTTGATTCATATATTTGGGAACTTAGTTATTAGGCTCACAGACATTTAAGATTGTTATGACATCTTGTTGAATTGGTGTTTTTATTATTAAACTTTCTTCTTTATCTCATAGTACTTTTCTTCTCAAAGTCTACTTTGGCTGACACAAGTCTACCATGTTAACTTTCTTATGCTTAATGTTTGTATGATATACTTTTTTCACCCTTTCACTTTCAATCTGTCTGTGTCTTAATCTTTTAACCGTATTCTGGTAAACAGCTTGTAGTTAAGCTTTGTTTTTGTTTTTTTCCAGTCTGACAATCTTTGCCTTTTAATTGCAGTAATTAGCCCATTTACTTTCAATGTAATTATTGATACGTTTGTATTTAGATTTACTATCTTGATGTTTGTTTTCTTTCTGTCCTATCTGCTTTTTGATAATCTATTTCTCCCTTCCTGCCTGCTTTTGAAATTGAAATGAGTGTATTTAATATTCCATTAGATGTTCTCTACTTTTAGGTTATGTCTCTTGGTATTATTTTTTAGTGACTGCTGTAGAGATTAAAATATTCTTCTTTAACTTTTCATAGCCTACATTAAAAAAAAATTCTATTTCTTTATAATCAGTGCAAGAACCTTAAATTTATATACTTCCAGTTACTGGTCATATCTGCGTATTGTGCTCCTGTTATCATTATGTTTTATTTTGACATAGGCTATAAACCCCATAATGCATTGATATAATTTTGGCTTTAACAGTCAATAGACTTTTTTTAAGTTTTATCTCTCTCTCTCTCTGTTTCTGATAAAGGCATAGATATATTAGAATTTTAAAATACACTTTATATTTTATATATAATAGGAATAATTTTATACGATTTAAAATATTTTTACATTTTTATATGTAAAATATTTTATATATATATCAGAGTAAGTTGAAAAATCCTTTATATTTATCTATATATGTGTCTCTCCTAGTGTTCTTTGTTTCTTCATGCAGAGTGAGTTTTTCTCTAGTATTTCCCTTCAGACTAAAGAATTTCCTTTAGCATTTCCTGTAGTGCAAGTTAGCTAAGGATGAATTCTTTCAGCCTTTGTCTGTCTGAAAATTTGTTTTTCTTCCTTCATAAAGGATATTTTCACTGGATATAGAATTTAGGTTGACAGTTTTTTCTTTCTGAACTTAAAAATGTCATTCCATTTTCTCCTGTTCTCCATTGTTTCTGACGAATAGTCATACTTCATTCTTACTGTTGTTCATTGGTGCATAAAGTGTGATTTTTTTTTTCCCCCCCTCAGGCTGCTTTCAAGATTATATTTGGCTTTCAGCACTTTGACTATGATGTGTATAGGTACGGTTTTCTTTGTATTAATCCTGCTTTGGGTAAATACAGGAACTGTGCTTCTTGCAATTGTGGGTGATAGTTTTTATCAATTTTGCAATATTCTCAATTATTATCTCTTCACATATTTTTTTGCCTCATTTTCTCTCTCTTCTTTATATGGAATTCCAGTTATGCATACATCAGCTCATTTGATATTGTTCCACAGATTTCAGATGCTGTATGTTTTTCATTTTCTTTCTCTTTGCTTTGCAGTTTGAATAATTTCTATGAAAATGACTTTAGGTTCACTTATTTTTTTCCTCCTCTGTGTCTTGTCTGTTGATAAGAATGAATGAAAATAATTCTGATAGGCTCTGCTAATATCTTTTTTAGTTCTAGAATTTTCACTTGGATCTTTTATATAGTTTACATCTCACTGATGAAATTTTCTGTTTGCTCACTTGTGCCATTCACTCATAATTCCTTTAACATATTTATCATATTTATTTAAAAATCTCTCTCTGATTTTTCTAACATCTGGGCCATATCTGAGTCTGATTCTTTTTTATTTATTTATTTATTTATTGTGGTACACGGGCCTCTCACTGCCTCTCACTGCTGTGGCCTCTCCCGTTGCGAAGCACAGGCTCCGGACGTGCAGGCCCAGCGGCCATGGCTCACGGGCCCAGCTGCTGCGTGGCGCGCCACCAGGGAAGCCCTGAGTCTGATTCTTTTGACTGTTTCTTTTCTTAATGATGGGTCACATTTTTTTGTTTCTTTGCATGGTTCAGTTTTTGACTGAATGCTGTATATCTGTGTAAGATAGATGTAGGCATGGAATAAATATTTGTGCCAAGAGAAGGGTTAGCCTCTTCTGTCATGCAAGCACTGCCAATATATTTTTATTTGAGTAGAGTTTGGGCCACATTGTTTTTTAGTTAGATTTAGTTTAGCAGTCTTCAAATGATTTGAGGGCAAGTTCAATATACTCCTTTTATCAGAGCCTTGGATTTGAGTCCCTGAAGGATATTCCTTCATTCTCCTGCATTGCCTTTATTCTTTAGCAGGTCTCACATACCTACACATCAGAAGGGGAAACTTCTTGAGCTTTTTTACCTCTCTTCCAGCCATAGGAGATCACTGCTTGCATTCATTGTAAGAGTCAAAGTGCCGGAAGGGTTTCTCTTATTTCTCCTATCCTGACCTTAGACTTTACCAGGCTTTGCATGCCTGTGCCTGAATCTGTTTGTGTGTATGTAAGTGTGTATATATTTGTGTGTGTGTGTGTGTGTGTGTCAGAAGGTTATTTTATCAATTGTTGAGAGAAGAGTGGGGAAATTTCTAACTATAACTATAGATTTGTCTATTTTTCTTTACAATTCTATAAGTTTTGCTTCACATATTTTGTTGCTGTTATTTGGTGCTTGTATTTTAGAATTGTTATGTCTTCTTGGTGAATTGATTCTTATTATTATGTAATATCCTTCTATGTCTGTGCTAATTTTCTTTCCTCTGAAGTCTACTTTATCTGATATTAATATAGCCTCACTTGCTTTCTTTTGATTAATATTTGTATGACCTATCTTTTTTCCATCCCTAAACTTTCAACCTGCCTACAGCATTGTAGTTGAAGTGCATCTCTTGTACACAGTATATAGTTGGGTAATTTTAATAATACATTATGAAAATCTCTGTTTTTAAATACCATACTTGGGTCATATATATTTAATTTAATTTTTGATGTGTTAGAGCTTAAGTCAAATATTTTATTTTTTGTTTTTGGTCTGTTATTTCTGTATTTTGTTTCTCTTTTTTACTTCTTGCCTTTCTGTGGGTCACTTAAACATTTTTTAGAATTTCTTTTTTATTTATCTGTAGTATTTTAAGAATATCTCTTGGTATAGCTCTTTTAGCCGTTGCTCTGGGTATTATATTGTATATACATAACTCATCACAGTCTACTTGTATCAACATTTTACCAGTTTGAGTAACATGTAGAAACTTACTTCCCTTTATGTCTCTTTACTCTTCTTTGTTAATAATATATTGCCTTAAATATTTTTCTACATACATTTAAAACCATATCATATATGATTATAATTTTTTACTTCAACCATCAAGAATAATTTAGAATTTCCTTCAGGAGAAGGAAAATGTATTTATCTATATATTTACTCTTTTCATTGTTCTTTCTTCTTTTTTTGATATTTCATGATTCCTTCTTTTATCATTTCCTTTTCTTTAGCCAATCTTTTAAGGTAACGTACTGATCACAAATTCTCTTAGTTTTCTTTTGTCTGAGAATGGCTTTTTTCCTCTTTAATCCTGAAAGATAATTTCTTCGGATATAGAATTATGGATTGAGACTCTTTTTCTTTCATAAGCATCATGCCAATTCCTTATGGCTTCCATAGCTTCAGATGAGAAATCTGTTCCCTTAAAATTGTTTTGTCCCATAGGTAAAATGTTGTTTCTCTCTTGCTGCTCTCAAGACTTTTTTTGTTTTTAGTTTTCAGAGTTTCACCACAATATGTCTTGGCATGTATTGCTTTGCTTATCTCCTGTTTGAGGTTTGCTCAGCTTTGTGAATCTCCAGGTTGATGTGTTTTGCAAAATTTGGGAAGCTTTCAGCCATTATTTCTTTAAATACTTTTTCAACCTGCCCTCTGTATTCTCTCTTTTTTATGATCTGATGACAAAAATGTTAGATCTTTTGTGATAGTCCCACAGGTAGCTTAGGCTCAGTTAATTTTCTTCAGTCTATTTTTTTCTCTATTGTTCAGATTGGGTAATATCTATCATTCTTCTTTCAAGTTCACTGATTCTTTCCTCTGTCCCTCCTATTCTGCTGTTAAGCCCATTCACTGAGTTTTTAATTTTAATTTTTTTTTTTTGGTTTCAACATTTTAATTTGGCTCTTGTTTATATTTTATATCCTTTGCTGAGAGTTTCTATTTCTTTGCTGAGGCTTTCTCTTTTTTTCATTTGTTTCAAGTGTGTTTGTAATTTCTTATTGAAGCATTTTTATGATGGCTGACAAACATTTTTGTCAGATAATTTTAATATTTCTGTCATCTCTGTGTTTGCAACTATTGATTGTCTTTTTTTACTGAAGTTGATTTTTTCTGCTGCTTAGTAACTGATTTTTAAAAATTATTGGGCTTCCCTGGTGGCGCAGTGGTTGAGAGTCCGCCTGCTGATGCAAGGGACACAGTTTCGTGCCTTGGTCCGGGAAGATCCCACATTCCGCAGAGTGGCTGGGCCCGTGAGCCATGGCCACTGAGCCTGCGCGTCTGGAGCCTGTGCTCCACAACGGGAGAGGCCACAACAGTGAGAGGCCCGCATACCACAAAAAAAAAAAAAAAAAAATTATTAAACCTGGATATTTTGGATAGTATGTTATAACACTGTGAATCTGATTTACACCTTCTGTTTTAGTTTGCTTCTTTAATTTCCACTATGACATAGAAAGTGGAAGTTTTGCCCTGCTACTGGCGAATGGGAACAGAAGTCCATGTTCCTCACTCAGCCTCTGTTGACACACAAGTTGGGGAGGGGCTCCTCATTATTGCTGGGTAGGAGTGAGATTTCCAGCTCCTCACTAATTAGTCCTCCACTGATACCAACTGGGAAGTGGTCTTGTTACAGCTGTTTGGTGTAAAAGTCCTTATTCTTCACTAAACTTCCTCTGGCTCTACTTTAGAAGGGTGGGGAATATGCAATTCTTTACCGCTGGATGGGGGTGGGTGTAGTTTCTGGGTGCCCACATGATATCCATTGGGCAGGCCTCATATCTGTTCAGTGGTGATAAAAGTCTGACTCGTTACATGATCTCTGATACCATCCTGGCAGGTGGTGGCAGCCTGGCAGGGTAGAATTCTAGGCTGCCCACTCAGTTTTTGCCAGTGTGGTTAGGGGTGAGGCCACAGTTGTTTCCCGTGGTGTTGGGCTGGAGTAAAACATTTGTGAAAATTTTCTATCTTGCTAGGCTTCCCCATTCCTGGTCCTTTTTCTGGAGAGAACAGGCTTTGTTGGAGATTTTTTGTTTGTTTGTTTGTTTGGGACAGTTGACATTTGCAGCTTTCCAGCTTCTTTAGCTCCTAGAATCAGATATATGAGGCCAAAGAAAAACTCAGGTAACTAACTAATATGTTGTTTCTTGAATCTTACATCCCTTATAAGTCTGTCTTCTTCTTCTTTTAGAAATATGTTGTCTAAGGGTTTTAGTTGTAAGCAACAGAAGAAATAGGGGAAATGATCTCTATTCCATCTTTTTGGAAGGAGAAGTGTCTCTGATAGCTTTTAAAGGTATCTTTAAAAAATGCTGTGACCGGTTTGTAGCTGGCTTGTCCCTGCCTTGATGCCCTCCTGTTTCTGAAAATATTTATATTTTCATAGTGAATGAGAGCTTAAATTATAAGCAACAGAAATAAGTTGTTTTTGCCATCATTTCATGTTCAAGTCCTTCCCAAGACTTAACAAATCACACAATGAAACATTGTGTTGAAAGCTCACATACATTGATTTATTTATTTTTGAGAGCAGACAGTATTTTGAAAATGAGTAAGTGACAGCAGCACACTTGCATCAATCTTTCTAACCTCTGCTAAAATACAGAGGTTTTATATATTGGAAACTCACAAAGGTTTATAATGGTTTTTACACTTTCCCTGTCCTGTGTCTTTTTTGTAGTATAAAGTTTCATGTAGTTGATAAGGGTCAGAACAGAATAAGATTTTCCTCCATTTCATAAAACACAGACATGTGAGCCCATATGCCAGGGGACAGGGCTAGGGTACTGAGAGAAAACCCCAGGAAATCTCTGGAGTTTCTGTATACTAATGATAAACAAGTGGAATTGGAAGATAAAAACCCAATACCATTTACATTTTCAATCCAAAAAATAACATAAACTTAACAAAACATGTATAAGATCTATATGAGAAAAACTATAAAACTCTGATGAAAGCAACCAAAGAACTAAGTAAATAGATATTCCATGGTCACGGACAGGAAGACTCAATATTGTCAAAATATCAGTTCTTCCAAACTTGATGTATAGATTCAATGCAATCCCAGTAAAAATCCTAGCAAGTTATTTTGTGGATATTGACAAACTGATTCTAAAGTTTATACTAAGAGTCAAAAAGCCCAGAATAGCCAACAAAATATTGAAGATGAACAGAGAACTGACACTACTCAACTCCAATACTTGGTATAAAGCTACAGTAATCAAGAGAGTATGGTACTGATGAAAAAAATCAATGGAGCAGAACAGAAAGCCCAGAAACAGACTCACACAAATATAGTAAACTGATCTTTGACGAAAGAGTAAAGGCAATACAATGGAGCAAAGATAGTCTTTTCAACAAATGGCACTGGAACAACTGGACATCCACATGCAAAAAAAGAATCTAAATACAGATCTTACACCCTTCAGAAAATTAACTCAAAATGGTTTATAGGTCTAAGAGTAAAATGCAAAACTATAAAACTCCTAGAAGATAATAGGGGAAAATGTAGATGACACTGGGCATGGTGCAAGTTTTTAGATATATATAGACACAATTCATGGAAGAAATAATTGATAAGCTGGACTTCATTAAAATTAAAAACTCCTGTCCCGCAAAAGATGCTGTCAAGGGAATAAGAAGACAAGCCACAGACTGGGAGAAAATATTTGCAAAAGGCATAGGTGTTAAAGAACACTAAAACTCAGCAATAAGAAACTGAACATCCTGATTTAAAAATGGGCAAAATACCTGAAAAGACACTCCTCCAAAGAAGATATACACATAGACAAAAAGCATATAAAAAGATGCTCAACATCATATGTCACTAGGGAATTGCAAATTAAAACAACAATAAGATACCTTTACACACCTATTAGAATGGCCCAAATCCAAAACAGTAATAACACCAGATGCTGGTGAGGATGTGGAACCACAGGGACTCTCATATATTGCTGGTGGGAATGCAAAATGGTAAGCCACTTTGGGAGATAATTTGGTAATTTCTTACAAAATTAAATATACTCTTACTGTATGATCCATTATTCGGGCTCCTTGCTATTTACCCAAGGGAGTTGAACACTTATATTTGCACAAAAACCTGCACACAGATGTTTATAGCAGCTTTATTAATAATTGCCCAAACTTGGAAGCAACCAAGATGTCCTTTAGTAGTTAGATAGTACTATCTTTATTAGATAAAGATTCTGTGGTACATCCAGACAATGGAATATTATTCAGTGATAAAAAGAAATGGGCTATTAAGCAATGGAAAAAAAAAAACAGAGGAAACTTAAATGCATATTACTAAGTTAAAGAGGGTAATCTATAAAAGCTAGATACAGTATGATTCCAATTACATGACATTCTGGAAAATGACAAAACTGGAGATAGTAAAAGGATCAGGGATGAATAGGCAGAGCACAGAGGATTTTTAGGGCAGTGACACTACTCTGTATTTGGATTTTATTTAATTGTTACTTAAAGCATCAGCATCAATAAAAAGTCCAGTGCCTGGAACACAGTAGTCATGCAATAAATGCTGGACAAAAAGAATACATAAATGAATGGATAAATATTCAACTCTAGGCAAAATGGTGAAATAGGGCAAAGTTTCCTAAAAGAGTGAGCTACTTTTTTTTTTTTTAACATCTTTTTTGGAGTATAATTGCTTTACAATGGTATATTAGTTTCAGCTTCACAACAAAATGAATCAGTTATATATATACATATGTTCCCATATCTCTTCCCTCTTGCGTCTCCCTCCCTCCCACCCTCCCTATCCCACCCCTCCAGGCGGTCACAAAGCACCGAGCTGATCTCCCTGTGCTATGTGGCTGCTTCCCACTAGCTATCTACTTTTATAGTTCATAAAGAGTTTCTTTTATGAACTACAAAATACTTAATTGGAAAACTATTCTTTCTTCCTAATATTTGAGCAGCATTTATGACCTGGAGAAAGCCTTTGATGAATATGACACAGGTTCATTAGGCTGATCACAGAACTTCATGTGTTTGGGATAGGTGTCTCCTAGTTATAATAGGTTATAAACATTTACATAACAAGGGACTGTTTGTTGTTACTCATTTTATATCCAGCATAGAACCTGGTTGGCATGCCTTTTGAATAGTAGATGCTTAGTAAACATTTGCTGAATGAATGTTAAAACCTAATCCATTTTAGCGTCCTGGGTAACTATGAAAGAGGATCTTAGTTTAAAGCTGGAATTTGTACTTTGTCCTAAACGTTTTTGTTATGCACTGAACTGTGTCCCCCACAACCCCACACCCCCCCCATAAATTTGTGTGTTGAAATCTCAACTTCCAGAACCTCAGAATGTAACCCTTTTTGGAGATAAGGTCTCTAAAGATGTGATTAAGTTAAAATGAGGCAGTTAGGGTGGTATCCTAATCCAATATAACTGGTGTCCTTATAAGAAGAGGAAGAGACACCAGGGGCTTGAGCACAGAGAAGAGGCCATGTAAGGCCATAGTGGGAAGGCAGCAATCTACTAACCAAGGAGAGAGGGCTTAGGAGAAACCAAATCTGCCAATGCCTTGATCTTGGACTTCCAGCCTCCAGAACTGTGAGAAACAGATTTCTGTTGTTTAAGCCACCCATTCTGTGGTCTTTTGTTTTGGTAACCCTAGAAGTTTAACATAATTCCTTTGAATTAAAAACAGGAAAACCCCACAATTTAATATTGTGAATGTTTTATTGAACAGATATGTTGCTGTTTCGCCACATCTGAGAAACATGTGCACACTGGCAAATATGTGTTGCTTGAATTTTAAATCATTTTTCTGATAAATATTAAGGGTTTTTTTTTTCTTCTCTCTTTTTTTTACCATTAAAATTGTACCTGAGAATTTTTACACATTCTGTTTCTTTTCCCCAAGAAACTACCATCTCTATCTTATACTCTGCTTTGGTCTGACTGGTGCTAACTTGACACCCTTTATCCCAACTGACTGAAATCTGGGGACCTCAAAGAGTGCTAATCCACACTGTCCCACACCATGTCATTTGATATTCAGTTCAATATTTCCCTGCAGGGCCTGGGACCTACTTTATGCAACAACTTTCCCTCCATATGTGTTATTTTCCCCCAAGAACACCCTCCCAGGTTAGAAAGAAGGAGGAAACAAACTGATGATATTTTATCAGTGGGCTGTGACCCAAGTATCACCACAACCCCAATTTCGGGAGTCCACTTTTTAAACACCCCTACCAGAGGTAGGGTGATAATGAAGCCAGACACAGACATTTCCTTCAACTTTTGCCAGACAATGTGGCTCCTTGAAGTAGATTACAATGAAGTCTGTACAAAGTAAGAGGCTTGTTGGAGCCTCCCTCCCCAGAGGAAAACCAGTTTCTAGTCTGAGGCTGACCCCATAAGTGGAGTCAAAATCCAATTGTTACATCATCCTTAAAGTATGCTATTTAACACGAAGGCAGCCTATAAAGTAGCAGTTAAAGCAAAAATCTCTGGCTTTAAGTATCATTAAATATTATTTTAAGAGGAGATAGGAGGGTTTCAAAGGGTAACAACATAAAGTTTTAAACGGTTTTTATCTATGTCATCTAATTTTTCTTTTTCAGACAACATCTTTATGGTAAGCCTTGAACTTTGTGAGTTTTAATATGACATGCAAGATATTTTTGAAACCATAATTACTACATATTTGTTATGTTATTCATAGCTATCTGATAAAAGTATGCTAATTTAGTCATAAAGTGGAGAAAAGATCTAGATGCAGTCTCCAAAGACATTCTATTTCAACTTTTGTTCTTTCTTACAATCCTATTTATCACCAATCAGTGCTGTGTCTGGCCTGGCAGTAGGTTCTGGGGGACAGAGAGGAATGGAAGTCACAGTTGAAGAGTTATGCCATGCCCACAGTGTGTTAAAGCACTGTCTGAACACAGCATTTATCATTAAAACCCCCGTTAAGTGGAATTTTCTGTTCACTAACTGATCAAAATACTTTTGTTACTTATTACTGCTGGATATTTAGCCGTTCCATGAAGTTTTGTGAATTCCTTGAGCTGAATGATAACTGTAGGCAGGAGGAACAGAAATGATTAAGATTTTCCAGAAATGTCCTCTGTGAGTTGAACAGTGGTCTGAGACTCACAGGTCATGGGTGTCATGGGTGGTCTTTAGTGCTGTGAAGAAAGTCCTCCAGATTTCTTCCTGACTTAAATTACTCATGTGTGAAATGAGATGGTGAAATTGATTTACCCCCAATTATCATTTTATTTTGTAATGGGGAGGTTATTTGTAGAGAACTGGTGGCAGTGGTAAAGTGATACCCAGGAACTGCTTTGGAGGGCAGCTACCTCAAAGGCCACCTCCACCTTTGACTCTTGTGCATGGCTTATATGCAAAATTACTGACTTTTTTACATGTCCTATCTTACATGGGTCCCCCTTTCCAGGAATCCTGGGCTGCGTGATAGAGAGAAGGAGGCGTTAGACTCTAAAGGGAATTTTGCAAATGATGGTATTGTTGGAGATCAAGTATGTCATTAGTGAATCAGCTGCTAGGCTGATTTGACCAAGAGATGTGAGGAACGGATACAACTATTTAGATAAGTCAAGGCTAGCACTAGTTTAGTTTTCTGCCATATTTTAACCATGAAATCTAGGCAGTTGGGTCTATAATAGTGAAAAAAATTAAAAACAGACATAGTCCTTCAACTTATGCAATGTACAATCTGGAGGGGGTGACAATAAAAACAAATACTTACATAGTTAAAAATAGTTGGACAAAGATAAAAATAATAGAAGCTAACATATGTGGATTATAATCAATATATTTTCTTTTAAGAAGTAAGAAGTACCCAAGGTTCCTGTTTCCCCATGTGGACTTAATTAACGTGGTTGATATTCAGAAGTTTTAGGCTTTTTCAGAGGTCAGAGGGGCAATTTTGGTGCCAAGCAACATTCAGTACTTTGATTTCAAGAAAGAAAAGTGATAATGATCCGTATTCCATTGTGTACTTTTTATATAATGCAAACTTACCAAATGTGAAAATTTTAATTGGACTATTCTAAGCAGTACCATTGCTATAGACATCCTTGTCAAGATGAATCTTACATGAAAACATTTCTCCCAAGCTACCACAAAATCCAGAATCATTAAAAATTTAAGAATTGCTAAAATACAAAGGACATGCATCTCCTTACATTGTTTATGTTTTGCATTTCACTCAGCTTGAGTAATGAAACTAAATTGGTTGGTTTCTTTTATACTTTGCCTGTTTCTAATCAGTTTCACTTTTGATTTTCCATGAGCTCACTGAGTGATGTTGTTTTGGGGGTTTACATACTCCTGGCATTATCCATATTCTCAACAAGCTCTTGGTCATTGAAAGAAAACTTTTCAGTGTATTTGAGGGTTTTTGAAGCCTGGAATCCTGTGTTAGAGGAAATTTAAATTTGGGGTTAAGAATATTTTAACGGGGATAGGAATGGAATTGTGTGGAACTTGGATTTATTTTGAAATAAGAAAAGTCAAACTTTATCTGTACCTCTATATTTTCTCAGTTGCTTAATAAATTTCATAATTATGCTGAAATATGTTGAAGCACTGTAATACGAATGGATATGTTACAGTCTTTAATTTTTATCTCTTGATGTCTGCTATAAATCCTGGTAATGTAGGCACCGTATATATTTAATAAACACAGATGGGATACAGCATATCCTCCAAATAATTGTAAGGCAAGCTTGATAGGATATTAAATCTATGCCAGCTCACACAGTTTCAGCAGG
>NW_006789313.1:1004862-1062461 GCF_000442215.2 Lipotes vexillifer
GTCTATGGTTAGCAGATCATTCTACTGTGCTATTAATTGGTAATGTAAATGAACAATTCATACACACCTTGCTATACGTTCTGCTAGAAGACTCATATTAAACTAAACCTTTTAATGCAAACAATCATAATTGAATACAAAGTAGTTGAACTCCATCATTTATGCCAAGTCTTTCTAATAATTTAGTATTTATGAGTAGAATGATAGGATTGCTGCCTCTGGATAGGTGACAGAAGTGGAGATTAAGTTGGCATTATCAGTGGTTTATCATTTAGCTGGAGGACTACCTGACTCTCTTGCCTCTTCTCTCCTTTGGGTGAGCTGCCTTGTGGCCATTCTGCTGTTCATTAGCACCTCTACCAGAAGTGTGTAGGACAAGAAGTCCTAGTCAGCCCCACTTTACTCCTTGTCAGCAATTCTAGTCAAAGAAGGAGCAGGGTTCAAGATTGAAACTAATGGCTGAAATGAGGTTTGAGGATTATCTGTGGTTTTCATTCGTCCTCTCCACTTGTTAACAAGCTGAATCCAGAGCTGAATGCTGGATTTTTTCTTTATTCACCTGAATGTGCAGTGTATTAAGTCCCTGATAAAAATTCTGGCTTGCCATTTATGCCCTACCAGTAAGTGGGACATAAGAAAAACTGAATATACTAAAGAACTGTAAATTAGTTTTGAAAAACTGATTATGTTACTATATATACATAGAAAAAGATGTTTTATACACATGAAAGGAGGGAGGGAGGGAGGGAGGGAGAGAGAGAGAGAAAGAGACTTTATAATCAAGTCCTTGCAAAGTCTCTCATCTTTTGTGGTGTTTTCTCAGTAATTTTACTTTGGACACAAGTGATTATTTGTGGAAGACACATGTTAGCCTGAAACTCCCTCAATCAGTTGTTCCAAAAGAGGACAAAGAAATTTAACACAGATTTAGTAATAATTTCATGAAACATTAAAAGTGCAAGTGTTGGATATTATTACATAAATCACAGCAATTGAGCATGGACATCAAGAATATACACCCACAGGGGAAAAAATCGGTTTCAGCGTTGTGAATAGGTGTTTTGGATAAAACAGCGAGTATCAGCATTTTATGTGGATTGAAATAGGCCTGTATCTCACAGACCCAGGCAGAAGCAAATGGAGAGAGCACACTGGAGAGCTGGGTCAGATGACTCAGGTCCTGGCCCTGGTGATGACCAATAAACTGATGTTAATTAAAAACGCATGTGAAAAGTTTAAATAAAATTATTTTGTGGGTTTCCCTGGTGGCACAGTGGTTGAGAGTCCACCTGCCGATGCAGGGGACACGGGTTCGTGCCCCGGTCCGGGAGGATCTCACATGCCGCGGAGCGGCTGGGCCCGTGAGCCATGGCCGCTGAGCCTGTGCGTCCAGAGCCTGTGCTCCACAACGGGAGAGGCCACAACAGTGAGGCCCGTGTACCGAAAAAAAAAAAAATTATTTTGTAAAATATGTGATATTTTGCATAAATAGATGAAGCAACAGTCCCAAGTAACATATTTAATATAGACAATTTAAATATGAAAGTATAACTAAATTAATAAATGAAATAAGTAAATATTTGACAATTTCATCTATATCCCTAAAAGTTTTACATATATATATATATATATATAAAACTTGGTCATAAATGATTTTGGTACATTCTCATTAGAAGTATAAAAGTTGATCTTATATTCAGGCTTGGTCTTATATAAGAGTACGTAGTTTTTTTCCAAAACATCGTTAAATTTGATTGTGCTTGCAATCAGCCACCTTTTATTGTAGAAGGCGATATAGGATTAAACAGTTGCAAAAGGACAATAACATATGGAGAGAGTTTTATAAATTCAACATAAATATAATACATCTTAATCATAAATGCCTCCAAAGTTGTATGGGCCATTCTATACAATTTAAATCTGAATTTTTACTACTAGGAGACCTGAGGTAGGAAAGCTCATTGAACTGTCAAACCCAGTCCTTGAGATACAAACCTACGGGATCTTTTGCAGCTGCCCTGTGGGTGAATCCAAATCACTGCCTGTTTATTTGCATGTGTTAACAATTGTGAAGGGACTGGAATGTATTTTGTAGCAAATAGCTGATGTTACTGCTCATTATTTTTATTTATTTCTTTTTTCAAATTAAGACTTAGGTAGCCAAGCATTATATAAGGGTAAGAGTGACAGTTTTCTGTATTAATACAATAGCTTGCATTTTTTTTAATGACAATTTGTCTATAATCTTTTGGTATTTAGAGAAAAATTTATTTTTGCTTACTACATCAAAAAAACTATTGGAGCCACAAAAGTTGAATTTTACAATAATTCATCAGGTCCAGTAAATAATTAACATCTAGGTGATTACTATCCTGTTTTCTTTAATCCAATATAAACACCAATATAGTCTGAACCTTCATCTTTTTTCTGGAATTGAGCTGTGCAGTCTGTGAGAAAAAAATCTCCTTTTTCATTTAGGTGACCTGATGTTAGTCCACAATAAAAGAGCTTCTGGGGCTTTCCCTGACCAATTTATTAGAACCTGCAAACTGGAGAAATCATACCAGACCAGATTCTAGAATCTATTGTCTAAGCCTCCTAAGACCTCTAATCTGAAAGCAAAACTTATCTTAGAAAACTAGTAAATGCCACATACTGTCTTTCCTGGGAAAGCCAGGAACCTGTTCTCTTCCTTAATATGACTTTTAAAGAAATCTTTGACTAGTGTCAAATTGCTGTTTTTGCATCTTGGGAAGCAGTCTGGAAACTGGCACTGAAATAGGTAAGTGAAGCCTGAGGGTGCCCTAGAAGCTGGAGTATTATTGATTAATATTTGGTAACATTATGAATTTATATTTTATCTATTACTAGGCAAACTCTTGGGAAGAGACTGAAGTTTAAAAGTTACCTTAGCGGGTGTTTAGTGTAAGCAGTGAAAGTTAGCCACTAGTCCATCTTACAGATCAAAAAAATTGGCTTGATATGTGTTATAAACAACAAAAAAGGATTTGCCTTTTGTTCAGGCTGCAAGGCAGTTTGTAGCAAAATAACTTGCTGGAAGAATAGGACAGCTGAACTAGCAACATACAAAGTCAGGTTATTTGGGAATGTCACTGCTTTGGAGAAGCAGTGTCTTCTGCTGAGGCTAATGATCTGTCTTTTGTGCACAGTATTCCCTGAAACCAACTTCAAGTAATGGACAGTGACTTGGGACAGTGCTTAAAAGATACATAGATACGTGGAGCAGTGACAGGGCCCAGATGGCCAGAAAGAGGAATGCCACCATGGCCAAGCCTTCAGTATTTTCAGAAGTGCCCACCCTGATCCAGCCTGACTGACCAGAGTATAGAGACATGAAAGTGAAGGCTGGGGAGCCCACTGCTCTTGAGTTAGTCACTCTGACCTAAGTCCTTGTGGAGAGTGAGCCCTTGGTGTGAGTGACTAAGCTGGCACTATGTATCAGTCTCTTTGCTTACGGCAGCTGAAGAGAGAGAACAAGAGCATGAAAGAAGCAACATGAGTCCTACATGGTTTTATAGGTTTATTATTATTATTAGTTAACATTGGTCTGGCAGTTTCTCTTTGTGGAATACTTTTGTTAGTTAAAACATATGACATCTTTGAGAAATGGCAAGAGGTGAATGAAAATTATGTTTCACCTGTAATTTTACACAGACGAGTAAAGCACAGGTAGGAAACTACACATGAAGGCTACCATAATGCCTCTATGAGTATCTGATCCACTGATACTGAAACATATTCTATCCCCAGTAGCACAAGTGGGATCCATGCTAGCCAATTACACTGGATCAGTACGAGAGCTCTTCTCTCTTGGTCACTTTATAGTGGCTATTTGGGCCTTATGCCTGGCTTGTCAGGTCTGTCACTGTGAAACCATCATGTTGTTTGGATTTTAAAAAAAAAATTTAGTCCTGATATTATTAAAATAGAGGACAATATTGTTTAAATGTAGAACTAAAGTATATATATATGTGAGAGGGGGAAGTGTTGGTTCACAAACCTGGGAGTTCCCTGAGTTAAATCTGAATCTGGCCCCTATACATGGAGGGCCAGGAGAGAGCAAAGAAAGAGGCAGGTCACTCCAGATTGGTAGGTAGCAGGTTTAATCAGCAAGGGGACTTACTTATGAAGCTTGTCTTGGGCGACCACAAGATGAGCAGATCTTTGCACCTGCCCACCAGAACCTTAAAAATTTATATGGCATCCTTGACAAGGTTCAATCACATATACCACCCAGATGGTGTCAATAACACATTGCTCTCTCAAGGGTGCATCCTTGAAAACAGCTGCCACTTTGGGAATGGTGGGCAGAACGCACGTTCCAAGGACAGGGTAGGGGTGAGGAGCCTCTGATTGCCTGGGTCCAGTTCATGGCTCAACTGGCAGTCACGTTCTCTCTGTGACCTCCTCCAATGGGTAGGGAATAGAGTTGTAGAAGAATACAGAAGGAATAATGGAAATAGAAATAGCATATCTCCAAGAAACTGCTTCGAATTAGAGATATTATACAGTTAATTAGTTGTATTAGTTTCTACTGTTGCTATAACAAATTATAACAAACCTGGCGGCTTAAAACAAAATAAAATTTTCTCTTATAGTTCTGTGGGTCAGAGGTCCAACACAGGTCTCAGTGGGTGAAAACTGAGGTGTTGGCAGAGTGGTGTTCTTTTCTGGAGGCTCTGGGGAGAGTCCCTTTCCTTGCCTTTCCCAGATTCTAGAGGCTGCCCACATTCCTTGACGCATGGCCCCCTTCCTTTACCTTCAAAGCCAGCAGCATCCCACCTCTTTGACACTTCTTCCATCATCATGTCTCTTTCTGCAGCTGGGAGGGATTTTCTGCTTAAGGACCCATGCAATTAGATTGGGCCCACCTGGATAAAGCAGGATACTCTTCCCAGCTCAAAGTCCATAACCTTCGTCCCTTCTGCAAAGTCCCTTTTGCCACATAAGGGGACAAATTCACAGGTTTGGGGGATTAAGACATAGACATATTTGGCGACTCTTACTCTGCCAAATTTGTTAATGTGTTCTGCTTTTCCTTCCCCTTAAATTTTCTTCCTTTTGCTTAATCACACAACTTTACCTTAAGACTTTTATCAATTCAGTCTCTGCTCACTTTTTTGTTCATTCATCCATGTCTTTTTATCTATCTATTATTTATATAAGGAACAAGTATTTATTTATGTCAGATTATTCTCTAATCTCTTGGAAAACATATAGGAAAGGCAATTATTTTATGACTACTATATCAAATAATATGTAGTCATCTTCACCCTTGTTAAAAGGGAAGTACCAAGTAGAAGACAGAACATTCTTATAGACTTGGGTACATGGAGTACTGCTGGTCCTGAGTGCTCTGCAGCATTCATGGGTCAGTTGGCTGAATAAGAGACGTGTGACAGAGACTGTTAGGTATACCCCAAAATCTATCCAACCTAGGGCTGGCCAAAAAGATTGTATCTCAACAGACCTAAGTTCACATGAATTCATCTAAGTCAGGTTGGCCAACTTCGGTCCATGGACCGAACTAGCCCCCTGTTTTCATAAATAATGTTTAATTGGAATACAGCCACACACTTGTTTACGTTATGTTTATAGCAGCTTTCATGCTATAACAATAATGTTGAGTATTTGTGACAGAAACCATATGGCCTGCAAAGGAGAAAGTATTATCTGGCCATTTTACAGAGAAAATTTGTCAACCCCTGATATAAGCCAACAAGGGACTCAATATCAGTTAGGATGTTTTCAGCATCAAGTAACAGTGTTTACTGGTGGCTTAAATAATGAAGAAAATGTATTATAGCACGTAAAGATAGTGCAATGTTTATTAATTATATGGCTCAGAGGAGTCATCAAGGAGCTGGGTTCCTTCCATCCTTTATGCTCTGCCAATCTCGGCATGTTGGCTTGGTGTGTAGGCTATATTCATGTTCCTAGGATGGCTGCTACATTTCTAGGCGTCGCATGCTCATGCAACCTCATTAGAGGTAGAATACATGTGATAACTTCCTTCTATGTCACTTTTCATGAAGGAGGAAGATTTTCCTTGTATCCCTCCATCCCCACCCCAAAACAGACTTTCACTGGACAGAACTTACTTTTCATTGGACAGAATTGGCTCACATAATCATGGCTAATTCACTGGTAAGGAGAGTGGAATCACCATGATTGACTTAGGCTATTCCCCAAGCACATGACTGCTGGGAAAAATACACATACAAACTGGGACTTTGCCAGGGATAAAAAGGTAGAAAATGGCTGTGTCACCAAAAGTGTCTGCCCTACTTGCCCTAGTAATTATGTGCCAATTCTAATCCCTTTAATCTCAGACCTGCACATGGAGGCCCAATGCATTTACTCAGCTCAGATTTTTTGCTGCTTGCCATTTTAATGAGCAAACTAAACTGACTTTTGATTCAAGCAACTTATTTTGGACTCCTGCCCATGCTCTCTCTGGACTAAACCTCTGCTTTCTAACACAGTGGTTAAACAAGGAGCTGTGGAGTTACTTTGGGAGTCAAATGACCACACCTTGAATTTCAGATCTACCAATTACTTACTATGCCACATTCTCCCCAGCCCCCTTAAAATGGACATAATTACAGTACTAATTTCACGTTATTATTAAGGTAAAATAAAATAATTTAAATAAAGTTTTTTGTACAGTTGCAGGCACATGGAAGTGTTCAGTGAATGTTATCTGTTACTATTATCTCTACTCCCATCTTTGCACCAGCAGTTCATTGTAGTATTTCCCTGAAATAAGTCTGAAGGAGGATACCAGTCTAATAACTGATTATTTTATATACTCATAAAAATATCAATCAACTCTTTGAAAGAAAAACAGAACCCCAGGACCTGAGATTGTCATACTGGTATCCTGAATTCTAGGATGCCAGCTCAAAACAAGCTGCCTGTGAATACATGCAAACTGATCTAGACTGAATTATGCAAATCACTTATTGGTTTGGATACGCTATATTTAAGCCAAAGAAAGTATTTTGTGTTACTTAAAATAGAGTGCCTTGGTAAACACTTTGATTGAAGATCTATGCCCGTAAAATTTAAGATCTTACCATGTTTCACCTTACATATCTATACTTTCTGTTTTCTTAATCTCTTACTGGGTTTTATATTTAAATTGTTTCTTAAATCTGTCTCTTCTTCATCCCTACTACCATAGTCCTCAACATTTGACATCTGGACTATTGAGCAGAAGAAGGTAATCTGTAAAAAATAACCACGCACAAATTTTAGAACTCAAAAGGATAATATCTAAGATTAAAAATTCACTATGTGGGTAAACTTAGCAGTAGACTGGACATTAAAGAAAAAATGATGAGCAAAACTGAAGAGAAACCATTTGCAATCATCAAAATGAAGTACAGAGCAAAAATAGATTGAAAGGAACAAAAGCTCAGTGACTTGTGAGACAGTACCAAGTGGTCTAAGTGATTATAATAGGAGTCCTACAAGAGAATGAGAGAGAAAATAGGGCAAAAAATATTCAAAGAAATAATGGCTGAGAATTTCACAATTTGGTGAAAATAAACTACAGGTTTAAGAAGTTCAGTGAGCCCCAAGCAAAATATATACAAAGAAAACCTAGGCACATCTTAGTTGAAATGCTAAAAATTAAAAGTAAAAAGTGATCTTAAAATCAGTAAAAAAAAAAAAAAAAAAAAAAAAAAAGGGATATTACATACAGGGAAATTACACAAATCATGGCTGATCTCTGATCAGAAACCATGGATGTCAGAAAATAGTTGAAAACACAAGTAATGAAATTGAAACTGTGATTAAAAATCTTCCAAAAAACAAAAGCCCAGGACCAGATGGCTTCACAGATATTACATACAGGGAAATTACACAAATCATGGCTGATCTCTGATCAGAAACCATGGATGTCAGAAAATAGTTGAAAAAGACTTTGACGGGTCCTCTCCCCACTCTCCCCCACCAAAAGCCCACTCAATCCAGAGTTCTATATACAAGAAAACATTATTCAACAATAAAGGCAAAATAAAGGCATTTCAGATTAAAAAATGTGAGGAAATTCTTTGTCAGCAGATAGGCACTATAAGATATGCTAAAGAAAATTCTTCAGAAGTGACACTAAATGGAAAATCAGATCTACAGGAAGGACTGAAGAGAACTAGAAATGGCAATATGTGGGTAAATAGGAAAGATAATTTTTTTTCTTTTAAATTTTTAAAAGACTATGGACTATTTAATGCAAAAATAATAGTCTTTATTGTGAAGTTAGGGCACATTTGGAAGTAAAATAAAGCAACAAAAACACTAATGATAAAGGATGAACAGAAGGGTATTAAGTTAATTATAATGTTAAAAGTTGGTTTCCTATATTTTATTTATGTGAAGAGATACGTTACTAATTCTAAGTAGATAGTGATTAGTTAAGGGTGTATATTTGATCCATAGGCTAGTATTACTAATGAAAGTAATATACAGAAGTTTATAGAAAAGTCTTAAGTAAGAGATGAAATGGGATATGGAAGAAATTAGTTTGAAATCAAAGAAGGAAAGAAGAGGAGAGGAACAAAATTCGGATGAGACAAACAGGAAAGACATAGTAATATGGTACATTTAACTTCAACTGTATCATATCAGTGGAAATGGACTAAATAATCTTAAGAAAATGGAGAGATTTTCTGATTGGATAAAAGCAGTAGGATTTAACTGTATATAAAGAGATACACCTTAATACGAGGCATTAGAAATTGAAAGTAAATGTATGGAAAAAATATTATGTGAAGAGTAAGTACAGGGAAGGTGGTGTGGCTATGTCAATATGAGTCAAGTAGATATTTAAAGCATGAGGATTGCCAGAGATAAGGAGGGACATTTCATAATGAGAAAGGAAGCAATTTACCAGGAAGACATAACAATCAGAAATGTGTATGTATCAAATAATAAATCCTCAAAATATATGAAGAAAAAATTGACAGAACCAAAAGGAGGAATAAACTCATAATCCTTTTTCAGTAATACACAGAAAAAGTAGACAAAAAAATTGTTGAGAATATAGATTTGAATAACACTAGCAACCAATCTGACCTAACAGACATTTATAGAATGCTAGATTTAACAACTACAGACTACACATTCTTTTCAAGTAAACATGAATGTTCGCAGAGATAGACCATATAATGGGCTAAAAAAATAATTTTCAACTCATTTTAAAAGATTGAATTCTTATAGACGATGGCCTCTGGAATAAAATTAGAAATCAACAGCAATAACATATTTAGAAATGCTCCAAGTATTTGGACATTAAACAGAATTTTCTAGGCAACCAGTGGGTTATAGAAGAAGTTGTAATGGAAATTAGAAAATATTTTTAACTCAACAATAATTCAACATCTCAAAACTTATGTGATACAATGCTCAGAGTGGAATATATAGTTTCATATTAGAAAAGATAAAAAAGTCTTAAAATAATGTAAGATTCCACCTTAAGAAACTAGATAAAGAAGAGAATATTTAACACAAAGTAAGTAGAAAGAAGGGACTAACAAAGAAAAGTAGAAATCAGTGAAATAGAAAACAGATGAACAGAGCCCAATGTGACTTCTGTGAAAATAGTAATAAAGTTAATAGATTAATAGACTCCTAACAAAACTGTTCAAGAAAAAGAGAGAGATAAATATATATCATGACTGCAAGAAGGGACATCGCTATATATGCACCAGATATTAAAAGGAAAGTAAGAGAATATTATGAATAACATTATTTCAATAAAATCAACAATGTAGATGAAAATAGACAAATTCCTTAAAAAATATAATATACCAAAACTGGCATGAGAGGAAAATAGAAAATCAGAATAGAACTAAATTTATTAAAAAAACACAAAAGAAATGTACTAAGTAAAGTTCATAATAAAAATCTTTTCCACAAAGAAAACTCCAGACTTGGATGACTTCCGTGGTGAAATTTATCAAATATTTTTAAAAGACATAAAATGACTATTAAAGAAAAATTATCATACTTTCAGGAAATAGAGGAGGGAACACTTTTCAATTCATTTTATGATGCTAGCATAACCCTGAGACCAAAACCTGACAAAGACATTGCCCTTCTTTGCCTGAAAACAAAACAAAACAAAAACCTAAGAAAATAGTTATAGAAGGGAATTGCTTCAATTTTCTAACAGCATTTATGTAAAACCTATAGCTAACACCATTCTTAACACTGCATGACTGAACATTTTCCCACTAAGACTGGAGAAAGGCAAGGATACCTGCTCCTACCACTTGTATTTAATATTTTACTTGCAATAAGTTGAGCCAAAGCAATTAAAGAAATAAAAATTAGAAAAGAAAAAGGAAAACAGGGCTTCTCTGGTGGCATAGTGGTTGAGAATCTGCCTGCCAATTCAGGGGACATACGTTCAAGCCCTGGTCCAGGAAGATCCCACCTGCCACAGGGCAGCTAAGCTCGTGTGCCACAACTACTAAGCCTGTGCTCTAGAACCCGTGAACCACAACCACTGAGCCCGCATGCCACAACTACAGAAGCCTGTGCACCTAGAGCCCGTGCTCTGCAACAAGAGAAGTCACCACAGTGAGAAGCCCGCACACCGCAAGGAGAGTAGCCCCTGCTCGCCACAACTAGAGAAAAGCCTGCGCACAGCAACAAAGACCCAACGCAGCCAAAAATAAAATAAATAAATTTTTTAAAAAAGAGCAAAACAGTCTGTATTTGCACACTGTGTAAAAGTGTGCATGTATGAGAATCTACATATAAAATCCTAAGGAATTTACAAAGCAACTACTAGTAGTAACTGCAAAGTTGGTAAGTCAAAGTTTCAGGATACAAGGTCCATATACAAATATCAATAGTAGTTTTATATATTTGTAGCAAACAATTCAAAGTAAAATTTAAAAATACAGTTTAAAATAGCAAAAATAAGACAAAATATTTATGAATAAATACAACAGAAAATGTGCAAGGGCTCTGCACCCAAAAGAATAAAACATTGTTGAAAGAACTCACAGAAGACTAAATAAATGGAGAGATGCTCATGGATAGGAAGACCCAGTAGTGCTAAAATGCCAGATGTCCCGAAACTGATCTATAGATTCAATGCAATGAAAAAATCCCTGTCTTGTAGAAATAGCTTAGATGATTTTGAACTATGTATGGAACCAAACAAGAATAGCCAATACAATCCTGAAAAAGAAAAATGCATTTGGAAGACTTAACACTACATTACTTGATGACTTACTCTAAAGTTACAGTAATCAGAACATACTTCACTTCATATTACAAGTTTCAACACATACAAAGGAACTGAATAGTATAATACTGTAATGCTTATGCGCTACCTCCCAGTTTTAACAATTATCCATTTATGGCAACTATTGTTTTGTCTACATACTCTCTACCTAACCTTAATTGATTATTTCTTCTTAATTTATTATCTTAATACATCTAAAAAAATAAATTTCTGCTGGTCACAGATTTAGTTACTTTAAAGTACAGCTCATGTAGGAAAGACAAATTCAATTATTTATTTTTTTCCCTTTACTTACCAGTTTTTAAAATAATGAGTTGGTACCCTAGCATGCTCCAGAAATGATCAGTTTTTGTTTAAGTATTATCAAGAATGCCTGGTTTTAAACATATTTAATGTCTTTCAATATATTGCAGATATAATATTTATTGATGCTCAGTTGGTCTATCTTTGACAAAAGAGAGTTTATTCAAGTGCATTCCTGAGAATCTTTGAAAGCTTTCTTGCTTGTGCCAGGATAATCCTGTATATTTCCTCTTTCACATCTGGAATTGGCAATTTCTTAAAGGATTTCTTTTTCCATTTTGTAGGAAATGGTATTAGGAGAGCAATACTGAGTACTAGGTGTGCTCATTACTACTGAGTTGGTATAAGTTTTTGTAGTGGAGAAAGTGTGTGTGTGTGTGTGTGTGTGTGTGTGTGTGTGTGTGTAAATAAAAACATCATTGCTTTATACCAATTTAAGTACATCATTACTTTATACCAATTTAAATTCAAGATATCAATTTTTTTTTTACCTAACCTCACTGATCCCGTGTTGTCCTTAACATTTGTTTACTTGTTGTTCTCCCCACTAGAGTGTAAGTCCAGACTTTATGGCTTTTCCTTTCTTGTGCCTAGTATGATTTTATGATTTGCTGTAAAATTTTGTTGAATGAGGGAACAGGCAAATAATTACAAAGTAATGTTTCCCAAAGAGGTTTACACTTTCTGGAGAATGGCAATGGAAGTGTGGTATGCATGCACATGTGTGTGAATGTGTATATGTATTAGTATTACTGGGTGGGTGATGCACTCTGTTCAGAGGGTTAAGTAGGCTCATATAAAGGTAAATCAGGATGGTTCAGATTGGGATAAGAATTTTTCTATAGATTGAAATACTTTGAAACTTGACATTAGTAATAAATGAAGACATTGCCATTTTTATATACTTCTTAGGTAGAATGTCTTAGGTAGAATGAACTTATCTGGATCACTTAATGGACGAAACCCCAGTCAATTCATTCACTTTTGGTTTCCATTATTGTCTTGTACTGAGTAGTGGATTGCATTACCCTACAGATGTTCTCATCTGGTTATGCTGAAAATGCTGGGTTGATTAACTGAGAATTCATTACAACAATGGTTCTTCTGGTACTTGGAAATACCTGTGTGACCCACAGCGCTGAGAGGTGTTAACCCCATCTGTAGCCTTTCCCAATAGTTTTCTATGGAAAATAAATATTTCTTGACCTTATTTAAACCACTCTGCAAACATTGCTTCAAGACAAATCTCACAGCTGTTTTTCCTACCTCATTTCTCCCACCTACAGAAACTCCTACAAAGACATTCTGTAGCTGCCACTGTTGGGCAATAATAAGTAAATGGAAAAAAAAGATGTTAACGACAGCATAAGAGGAAAGCAAAACTTCTATGTCCCATGGTCTATGCTAAGTATTTTCACATGAATTAGTAACAATAATACTGATTCTTGTGTCAACTTACTGGAATCCAGCATAATTTTAAATACTTTCCATATATTAACACCTCACCTCATAACTACTCTTATCTCCATTGCACAGATAAAGAAACTGAGAAACAAAGACGTGAAGTAAGTTGCCTCGTTCAGTTTCTATACTCTTAACTACTGTCTTGGACTGCCTCTCAGAATATTATCTAACCTTATTGGCCACTGAAGATAATTTTTTTTTGATATGGTTACTATTATTCCCTTTTTACAGATGAACTGAGGCCCCAAAAGACTAAATGACTGGGTTAAGTTCATACAACTTATAAATTGGGCTTAAGGGTGTCTGAGTCAAAAGCTGCTACTCTTTTAGATAGAGATAAACAGAATAATTATTTATATAAACTAGCTTATCAACAGTATATTATTTGTCTGCCTAGTTTGTATTTTATGTATAAGAAAATATTAAAATGTTATAAATTAGAGCACTGTAAAACATGTAGTTTTGTATTAAATTGCATTTAGCAACTTGATTTATTAAAGAGATAAGTAGAGGCAAGAATTTGGATTTCAGTGGTTTGTTTTCATGCAGGTCAGTGTAACCAGTATGAGATGTTATCACTGTGCCTGCCTGTTTTTTTCTGATGTAAATAAATTAATAAAATCATGCAGTTTTTTGTGCCATATCTAGCTTTTTGCTGGCAAATTAGTTTAAAATTTGGATACGTAAGAAAAATGGAAGCAGTGAAATAGTTTAGTTTTACATGAAGAGAAAACAAAATTCCTCCTGGCATAATGACTGCCTAGAGAAAAATATCCTACAGTTACCCCAATGGAAACATTTGCCCTTGGAAATAAACTCAAAAGAGAAAAGTTTAGAACTAGTCAGAGTTGTGTAACCATATCAGATACAATAAAAGTCAGATTTGAAAGGCCATTTACAGGCATTAACACTTTGTGGCCAAGTGTATCCCCAATCAGGAGATTTAGTCCTCCAAGACATTCATGACATGCTAATTATTATATGGATCATTTATTGATATCTATGCATATGACTTGTATTACTCTGTGAAATACCATGTTGGATTTATTTTTATTTAAATTCTGTAGTTTTTTTTCTTGGCTGTATTGTAGTTATTTATTTTTTCAGACTTGTAGTCTTCAATAACAATTAATTAGGAGGGAAAATTATAGAACCAACTTTCTCTTCTAGCTATTTTTCATAATCAAAACAGAGGTGTACTTAAAGACCTATAATGTAAAAAGCGTTATTGAATTGCATTTTAAGAAGATGCTTGCTATTTCATAAATGCCTATAATAAATACAATCTGTAAAATATGAAAGGATTAAAAAGTTTTAACTATAGTCATCCAGTCTCTGAGAGCAAAAGGGTGAATCAAACCAAAGGAAAAAAGGGATGAAGCAGTAGAGAGTAAGGGTGAGGAAAATTACAGATGACTGGAGGCCAGCTCCCTGACCTTCTCCTACCCCCACTGCTGCAGCCAGTGGTTGGGGGAAGTAACACTGACACTAGCTGTTTATCATGCTTTAAGACCAGAATGTAAAATGAAAACCATTACTACCTCTCAGGATGCAAGGAATGTACAAGAAGGGATTAAATCAATTGAAGATGTTATCTCAATGGGAGAAGGAATTCTAATTAAATTGAAGTCTTAAAAAAAAAAAAAAGACTGCCTGTTTCAAAAGACTGATAGAGGCATATATCTGATGAGTCAACTTGGTCTTTTCAAGGCCTTACCCAGACCCCCTCTTCTATTTATGCTTATGATTAGAGGGATAAACAGCTCATGAGAGTTGCTATCTACCAAATCCAACCATGCAGTCTTAAAAATCATTTTCTGAGTCTACAGATAATTCTTGCATCAAATACGTTGATACAAGACACCAAGAGTTAGTAGGATTGGACTAGAGTCAAATCCACTGCATTCACTAAAACATTACCAGACTGTGTCCAGAATGTGTTGGGGTTTAAGGGACACTTAAAAATATATGGCAAAATCAGTTCCTCAGGGAACTGGCAGAATGGTGTGCTGGCAAGAGGCAAATACAACAAAGAGGACAGAATATAATTAATTGAAAGGCAGTGGTATAGTGGACTCATTCTGGAGGCAGACAAGCTTAGCTTGCCTCTGTGTGACTTTGGGCTAGTTATTGAGTCAGAACTTTAGTTTTCATATCTGTAAAGTGGAAAGAAGATGATTAACCTTATGTTTGAAATGATAGACATCAATTTCCTAGGAGAGAGCCTTATACACACTAAGCATTCAATACACAAGGGCTCTGATGAGAATGTTGATGATGATATAATAATGTCCCCAAGTGAGAGGCAGAAGATAACTAGATTAATAGGAGTACCTGTGCAGGCTGGAGTATTTGAAGACTATACCTCAGAGTTCAGAGATCAGAACCAAGTGGACCTTGAAGTATGAGCAAAGGTGAGTGAGGCAAAAATGTGACACATTTAAGGATCACTAAGGGAACAATCCTCAGACCCTCAGAGTTGCAGGCAGTTTGTACTTTGGCCTTGGGGACAAATGATGGTACTTAAATTAACACATTTGTCCACATTCTCCAGATGACTCAGCCATGAGCCTCAGTACTTATGATTACTGTGGAATTGGTGCCAGCTTTGCCTCATCAAGAATGCCAGATGTAATGTAATTTTAATGACTTCCATTGTGTTTGAGGCTTCGTTGCTAATATCCAGCATCTCACTGCACATTTAAACTGACCTGAGTATACTAATGAAGATTAATGGTTCATTGATTAAGAAAAGATGAATCACCCTATTACTGATGTGAACTTTCTGTCCTAACGTAAAAGTGTATTGAACTTCAAAATTACTGGCTCAGGTATGGTGGGAAGCTCCATTTAATGGTCTTCCATTTTACTTTGATAGTAATGGTAACAAAACATTTGTTCCTTTTGGAAAAAAATATCAAATAGAAGTTTTATTAGTTTTCTTTAGAAAAAAAGTTTACACATAGTGAATGAATATAGTAGAGGGGTTTTATCAGTACCTTAAAAATTTTTTTTTTGTCAGAAACTGAGATAACTTGTTCCTATGAATCAAATTATCATTTAGGATTGCATTAAGCTGCAGGTAAACAGAAACCTGAACACAGTGGCTTAACCAAATAAGGGATTAATTTTTCTCACCTAATAGAGATGCTAAGAAACTCAGGAAGCAGTTTTTTCTTTTTCTCATTTTGTGAATCTGAGTGTGATATTTGGCTTCATGGTTGCAGGGTGGCTGCTGTACCAATGGGAATTATGCCTTCATTCCAGGCAAGAAGAAGGGGAAGGACAAAGGGAAAAAATTCCTGTGCTATCTGAATCAGTTTATTTTTGTAAGGAAGGCAGTAGCTTTTTCTGGGAGTCACATAGGTACATATATCTCCAATATACTTTTGCTTATATCTCTTTGGTTGAACCTATGCCTCATAGCCATTCATTGTTTCCAGGAAACCTGGGAAACTTTATTATTATTTTTTTATCTGGACACATTGCTTTTTCAAACAAACTCAGAGTTTATTTGTTGATGAGCATAGTTGATGGAATTGGTTTCCTCTGATGGGTTTCCCTACTAGGCGTCTCCTTGAGCAGAAGGTTCTATGAAAATGGGCGTGACACATCAGGACTCCATGCAGAGTTACAGGCAAAGAATTGGCAAGGAAGGTGGAAACTACATGATTACCAAGCACAGAATGCTTGACTGAGGTTGGAGAACTTCTGAGCTTCAATTTCAGCTCTGTTTCTCTCTTAGGTGTCAGTAGTCTGTCCGTTGTCCCCAGGCAGATTTCCTGCTTACAGAGTACAGCCTTCTTTATTTTAACAGCATGGCTCCATGGCATTTGTGATATAGACATGGAATCTACCTAGTAAAGCACCATGTAAAGAGTATAGCCTCTGGAGGTGGAAAACCTAGGTCTAAATTGCAGCTTTGCCACTAATTAGCTGTTTGATCCAGGGCAAGTTGTTTAATCTTACTGCGTTTCCATTTTCTTATCTGTCAAATAGTAGTAGCATCCTTCCTGATAGTTTAAATGAGTTAATACATGTAGAGGATTTAGAATGGCATCTGTCACATAGTAAATGTATAGTATTAGCTATTATTTAATTCAATACATTTTCTTTTAACCTCAAACAAAAAAGGTGTGATTTCTAACATTTGAGAATTCATCTATTGGGAAGAAAGATAATATAAAAGTTCTTGAAAACAACTCTAAGATTTTAAGTAACTGCATGTTTGGGTTGTTACCTCTGAGGACACTTTTTGTCTCTTTGCATTATTATTTAACTTTCTAGATAAACGTAAAACTCCCTCAGTTTGAGCATTGGATCTTCTGCCTCTTTGTATATACAGGGTCTACTGTAGGTGTCCTTCATGTGGTAGACACTCAATAGATATTTATTGATAATTATTACAGGAAATTGAACTAATTAAAAGATCATTGTGAATTGGGGTAATCAAAAAATTCTTCTTGAATTATGAGAGCTATGACCTGGAAGAAATTCCAAGAATTCATTTAGAAGAAAAGGAAAGAAAAGGTCACTTGGCGGAGATGGGTGGAGCAGGGTTTGATGGAATGGTGTATGAAAAGGACAATGACAGAATGTGTACAGTGTATGCAGTGCATGATACTGCTTTGTTTGACCTTGGTCATGATGGGAAAGTGCAGAAGCTGGTTTTACCACTTGGTTGAAGACCTTAACTATCTGCTAAATAATTTGGAATCAGATTTGATCCAAGAGGCAGTAAAAACAATTTCAGATTCTTTCATAGGGAAACATGAAGAATATTGTATTTTAAGAAGATTAATTAAGCAGTGGAATGCATAATTAATAAAATTTGAAAAAGAACTGGAGGTAAAAAGACCTACTAGGAGATGATTAAAGTCCAGAGGGGAGGTCTTAGGGAGGGCAGCTTTTCTTCAAAGGCCTCAGATGAGAAGTACAGTCTCAATTTCTTTTTGAGGGCATAATGGCAGCTTCAAAAGGCCTCCTAGTCGCCTCCTAAATTCCCTAAGGAATTCTAAGCATTTTTCTAAACACTCAAAATCACTTACGAAAGAATTACTCTTCTTAAATACAGAAAAATAAACCTCAAAGTAGGAAAAAATCATTTGCTAGTGTTTATACAGTTTTTAAAACCTAACTTTATTTTTAAAAGTATTTATTTGCCAGATTTTTTTTAGTGGTACCAATACTTTTTGAATTTTACGGAGCTGCGTTTTTGTTATCTGAAAATTCTTAAAGGATTTTGTATCCTTCGTAATGCTTTTCATCTTCCCAACTAATCTGTTGTCCCTTGAAGTAAGATAACTGCTGTGTACTTTTTCATCTTCTACATTGTTGATAGTGATGACTTTAATTAATATTACAGAAATTCAGTGGAACCTATCAGCAGAAAATCTGGCCAAATCTTTTTTAAGGTACTGCCAATTCAATAAACAGTTATTTGATTGGCTTATATTTGCTAAGCACTCTGCTATTCACTGGTTATATAGTGATGAATGAAATAGATATAATCCATGCCCTCGTAGAATTCACTATCTTGATTATTAAACTGACAATAAAAAGCAGATAAATAATAAGGAATTCTGATAAGTTATGAAGACATTGGACAAAATGCTGTGATGCAGAAGTGTAGGAATGTGGTTAAGTGTGAGAGGAGTTGGACCTACTTCGATGGAGTGGTTGGTCACCTCTAAGGAAGTGATATTTAAGTTGAGGCTAAAAAGATAAAAGGAGTTAGTTTTGTGAAGAGTTGGCATACCTAAATATAGTGACTGAAAAACTATATTGAATATTTAATGACAGGACAATTTATAAAAGCATGGACAGAATTAAGAATAATCAACAAGAGAAGGTGAAATACAACAACAGCGATGAACTATTACCACACATTGGCCTGAAGGGGCAAGAGCTGGAGGACTGCCTATAATCCAGAATGAATGTAGCTGTAGCTGTAAGAAATAGCTGAAGAAAAAGGAGCTATGGCTTTGAGAAGAGGAAAGCATCACTGTCAAACTGCAGCCCAGGGCTTCCCTGGTGGCGCAGTGGTTGAGAGTCCGCCTGCCGATGCAGGGGACACGGGTTCATGCCCCGGTCCAGGAAGATCCCACATGCCGCGGAGCGGCTAGGCCTGTGAGCCATGGACACTGAGCCTGCGCGTCCGGAGCCTGTGCTCCCGCAACGGGGAGGCCACAGCAATGAGAGGCCCAAGTGCCACTAAAAAAAAAAAACAAAAAAAACCCTGCAGCCCAGCATACAGTACCCAAGAAAGTAAACCCTGCAATCTTTCTGTCTTCTAAAATATATGGAAATTCAACTTAAAGGACTTATAATAAGAAAAACAATTTTAAAAAAAAGTTGGAATATTTATTTTATTTCTAGACTGTCTATAAAGTGATATTAATCAAGACAGTATGGTGTTGGTGAAAGGGTACACATATAGGTCAATGGAACAAAAGAGAAAGTCCAGGAAAAAAAACCTCACATATATATGGTTAATTGGTCAATTGATTTTTAACAAAGGGGCTAAGACTATATGTGGGGAAATGATAACCTTTACAACAAATGACCCTGAACAATGATATACAGGTGTTCCAGGATTATCTGTCTGTGTGTGTGTGTATATGTTTGTATCTCTCTATCTGTCTTTCGTATCTTTCTGTCTATCGAGTGAGAGGGGACAGAGAGACAGACACAGCGAGAGAATAATCTCTATCTTTATCTCTCACCACACACAACAGTAAATTATTTGAGGTGGATCATAGACTTAAACATAAAAACTCAAAAAATAAAACATTAAATGAAAATTTTTGTCTTACTGATAAGCAAATCTCTGCAAGCACAAAAAACAATAATCGTTTAAAAAATGTTAGACTTCTTCAAAATTAAAACTTCTGTTCATCAGAAGTCATCATTAGGAAAACAAATAGGCAAGCCAAAGACTGGGAGAAAGTATTTGCAAAAAAATATGACTGGTGAAGAATTTCTATCTGGAATATATATAGAATAGCTCCTAAAACTCAAGAATAAAAATGCAACCAACCCAGTTAAAAACAGGGAAAAGACTTGAATAGATGCTCCCCAAAGGAAGGTATATGAAAGACCCATAAGTGCATGAAAAAGTGCTCAATATCATTAGTCATCAGGAAAGTGCAAATGAAACCAAAATGAGATCCCATTATATCCCCACCAGATTGTTTGAAAATAAAGAGGAGAAAGCAGTGCTCTCATACATTTGGTGGGAGTAAAAATGGTATAACCACTTTGGAAAAATCTCTAGTAACTTAATATAAAGTGAAATATATGGCTACTCTTTGACCCAGAAATTCCATTCCTAGATGTTCTCCCTAGATAAATGAAAGCCTAGATCAACAAAATCCTTGTACAAAAATGCTTATTATAGCTTTATTCATAGTAGCAAAAAATTGGAAACAGTCCAGTATACATCGACAAGAGGATAGAAAAATGAACTGTGGTGTATTTGTGCAATGGGAAGATATTCAGCAATAAAAAGAACAAACAACTGATTAAAGCACCAACATGGATAAATTCTTCTTAAAAACATTATGCTGTGTAAAGGAAGCTTTATACAAAGAGTACATATCATGTAATTAGTTTATATGATTTTAAGAACAAGCAAAACAAATATATTGTGAAAATAACCACTATAGTAATTGCCTCTGGAGCTGTTTGCAGTGGAGATTGACTTAGAAGGGACATGAAGGAATTTTCTAGAGTTACATTTTGTGTATTTTGATAGGAATTTTAGTTATCTAAGCATATGACTTTTCAAAACTCAAAGAATGACACACTTAAGATTTATGTAATTCATGGTATATAAATTTTACCTAAAATAAAAAATATTAATCATATATTAAACTCTGATTAATGATATGCATGCTGAAATGTTTAGAGGTGACATATACTGATGTCTGCAACTAGCTTTGAATTACAGCAAAACATGAATTGATAGATAAATAGAAGGACAGATTGATGGATAGATATGTAATACATCAAAATAGCAAAATGTTAACTGTAGAATATCAGTGTTGGCTATATGGGTGATTACTATACAATTCTTTCAACTTTCTTGTATGTTTGGAAATTTTTATAATTAAATTTTGGGAAAAATTTCAGAGGATCATTGGAAGATCCTAAATGAATTCTTCCCTTCAGTTCCAAGCCCACTTCCTATCCCACTTTACAATGATATATCAAAGTTGGAATTATGAGAAAAGCAACCTCCTATGAGAATATTTAATAATCATTTTAGTGAAACATGTAAATGACTCCCCCATTCCACACTTGACCTGCCCAGTGTACTATTTTTAACCTATGGGATTGGTAATGGCAAAGTGACCTAATTGTATTTGAGCTGAATATGTGGGTAGGCTGAAAGGGAGTCAGAACTGTCTGTTGGATTTAGATCTGGAACTAGGGACTTAAACTCCTAAGATTAACCACATTAATTCCTCCAAATTGACAGCATTGCGGCAGAGCAACTCTTCAGGTATAGAGGTATAGTTAATAGGCCATTATTGGGCCTGTACTGTCACTCTTTTAGGCTGTATATATCTCCCTGCCTGTCGGAGGCATACTTTCAAAGACTGGACTGTTTAAAGCCTACATTTAATTTATAATGAATCTAGTAGCACTTGATATAATCGCATAGAACACCTGAAGTTTCTAGAAAAAAATGGAATACCCATGTGTTTTAACATTCAGATTCAGGTTTGCTGAGAGCTGGTTCCCTAGCCTACCCTTGACGCTATTTGCAGGGATAATAGAACATTTCTCAGCTATTGCTTTCTAGGAATTTGTTTTTCCTTCCAAAGAAGTGGGCTTTAAAATGGAGCACATAATTTTGCTGAAAAGATCATACTTGAGAGGTTATTGTACTAAATGCTTTCATCCTCTCACACCATTTTTTTTTTAATTAAAGCCACTATTCTCTTGGGGAACGGGGCAAGGGAACTCAGAGGGGCAGAAACCTAGCAGACAGCACAGGAGACAGACTACTATCACCACTTATATAACTCGCAGCATTTTCTGGAACTTTGTCAGATGCCCTATCCCTTTGTTTTGCAGGTGTTTAGAGTCATAATTGGAGCCTAAAAAAAATGTTGTGGCTGGAGATCAAAAGTTGAAAACTCTATTAATTATTAATAGGCTTGAATTCTGGCAAGGGCATCCTTTGGGTCAGAGATGAGTTAAGAAGCACTTAACAAATAAGCAGCCTAGCAGATTCTTTTTACAGTTCCTGATGGAGCTAAAGATATAAAAGCAGACAAGACTTTATTATCTAAATGTGCATATCTTTTATTTTAAAAAATTATTACTATATTTTTATAAAGCATGGTCTCATGGCCAAACATTTAAAATAAAAAAAATGTAGTGACCACATAAAAATAGAGGCGATCATTTGAACTAAGAATGCATCCACATATTAAGGAAAAAGTATTTTTGTTCATCTCAAGCTATATTCCTTTTGGGTATTGTATTAAGAGAAAACGTTTTTGTTCTTCTCAACCTGTATTCCTTTTGGCCATTGTAGACAAATCCGAATTTCTCCTGAGTAGGTCACAAATAAGTTATGATGCTGCTTGTTTCTATTTGAACAGCAGCACAGGCACAGACAAGCCATATCTTAGAGGGAGAGGCTTCTGGGTACCAGTTAGAGCAACTGTAAGAATCCAGACATGATGCGTTCTTACTTTATTCTTTACCCCCCACATGAAAAGTTCTTCGCCCCCAGCCTTGCCTCAGGCCAAAGCCATGAGGCTATAGCCTAAAGCTCCTGATGAATCCTTGTAGACCTCTGTGGTCAGAGTTTCTCAGGCAAAATCAGCACAGAACAAATGCTTTACACTTGATGTCTGACTCTTGAAAGCTTAGGGCAAAGATCTCTCTTTGCAAAAATAGAAAAAAAAAAATTTGAAATTATGCTTATATGTCCATTTTTCATTTCTTCCCATTTGTGTACAGAGCATACACTAAATATTGTATTGCTTAGCAGGCAGCCAAATACAAGTGCCCAACGTGTCTTAAATAAAATAAGAGGCATGTTCATTTAGAGATCGTGACTGATAATTCAACATGAAAATCTGGGGGCAAGGAAATGATCTTGGGAGCCCGTGGGCAATCCTAGAGAACTGGCACATGGGCAGTCAGCAACCTGGCTTGCCTTCATTACCAGTGGGATGTACATTGCCTTTTTCCTCCTGTCTTTATTCATTTTTCAACAGCCTGCCACATGCAATACACCAAATCTCATATTAAAAAATGCCCTGTACACACACACACACACACACACACACACACACACACACACACACACACACACACACACAAACGAACTAAAGAACTTTCAGCAGATCCAGGCATACACAGTAAAAACAGCCATCTGCACTGAAGCTCAGGATTTATTCAACTACACTTGCCCAAGTTATTTGTTTGGCTTTTCAATGTAAAGAGTTCTGTTTTATTGTTGGAGCTTTTCATGCTGTCGAACTGTTTTCAAAACTCTTTCCATGCATTTGGCATTTATCAACAGCGAGTAAGCACTAGCAATGGAACCCAAAAATGTGTGTGCCTCACATGGGCATCAAAATCTTTACCCAGGTCACTTGCCAGAATCAGACTAAGATTCCTGGTATTTAATGGAGAGGTTAAAAAAAGTTTACAGGTTTAATGCCTGTGGCACACTGATCATTTTTCAAGGTTGTGAGGATTAAAGTATATGAGATTCTTTCGAGCAAGTTTGAACAGGGTGTGGGGAAGCATGAATGGCAGGTGGCTGATCTACAAAATGTCAAGCTTCTGAACATGATCTTATCAACAGCCAACTCACATTTCATGTTTGATCCTGAGGATTCTTGTGTTGCTATAATCAAGTCTGGTAGTGCAGTCAACTCTTCACTTTTATTTAAAGTAAGCCTTTTTAGTAGTATGTATGCTTTCTGTTAAACTACATAACTGCTTTAGTATAGTATTATTTGCAAATGTAACTGTTTTCCCCAAATGATCATTAACTTTCATGACAAAAAAGGTAAAATATAATAACCATTGAGATTCCCTGTTGTAAAGCCTTTATTCTTATCTGTGGCCATAATGCTGATAGACTTTAGATCAAAATGGAAAGATTCTATCTCAGAATACAGTATTATATCTCTATAAGTCTATCTCATGCAATCTTAAGTTTATGTACAAAGTGCATAAAAAGTGCACAAATTTTGGAATTTTCATGACCAGAGATGAATCCAGTATTTTGGGTGTAAGCTTTGCAAGCAAAGGTGTAAATCAAAATATACATCTGCTGTAAATGTTTCATACATAAACAGATTGATATGTATGTATGTATATGTGTTTCTGTAGCTCTACCTCTGTATCTAGTTTGGAAATTTGATCACCTTAGTAGTAGCTGGGCATATTTTATCCTGGATCTAGCTTATAATAATTATGGAAACTTTAGTTTTTCCTCCAGAAATCTTATCTGCATTTGAACATTTTAAACATCCTTTAATTTGTTCCAGTCATAAACACTTTACCATATAAAAGAATCAAGCAGAAGACTACTTACTTATAGTTTCTCTAAAAATTTAAACGTTTAAAAAGGTCTTTTCTTCCTCCCTCCCTCCCTCCTTCTCTCCCTCCCTCCTTCCCTCCCTTCCTCCCTTCCTTTCTTCTTTCCTTCCTGGTGCCAGTGCTTGCTAGGATTTGAAAATAAACTACCCTTTCACTGTTTCCAGAGAAGAATGCGAAAGGAAATTCAAAATATAACAAATAAAAATATATCTAAGGGCTTCCCTGGTGGCGCAGTGGTTGGGAGTCCGCCTGCCGATGCAGGGGGTGCGGGTTCGCGCCCCGGTCCGGGAGGATCCCGCGTGCTGCGGAGCGGCTGGGCCCGTGATCCATGGCCGCTGGGCCTGCGCGTCCAGAGCCTGTGCTCCGCAATGGGAGAGGCCGCAGCAGTGAGAGGCCCGCGTACCGCAAAAAAGTAAAATCCTATACGAGTCACATGAGCATAAAAACTAACGCTCCTAACTGTAAAATTAGGCAAAATGCCATGTTGCTGTGCGTAATCATGTAGTCAACTGACTGAGGTTTACCTTCTTGGTGTTTTTCCTTCCTGAATTATTCAATGTCTCAGATTCATAAAGAAAAAGAATTTTGTTTTCATTTGTAAGTTGCACCCATAGGTGACAGACCATAGATGATCCTAATATATTGTTTCCCCAAACGCTAGCCAGAGGGATAACTACCTCTGTTGAGAGCACTGGCAGGTTTTCTTCTGGAGAAATCCTGAGAAGCTTGGTCAGTTCTGGTCCTTGGTTAGAAAGCACACTGTGGACTCAGAAAGTCCTTTTCCTTTATAAGACAATAGAAATCCAGGAGACTCTTTTTATCTGTGGGAAGGAAATGGGAAAACAGCCATGAGGAGCAAGTCTTAGCTCAGTACTGTGTCCCTGACTTCCTCTCTGTTACCTGTTTCCTCTATTTCTTTTCCAGTATGAATCTGAAACATGGTGGGTTATGTCTTGTCTTGCAGGAGTTTCTTAAGTGACTCTTTGGTATCAATAGGTGTGTGGAGCTGAATAGCCAGAACTATCCCAGCCATGACTTTGGAGTCCTAGCAAACTGCTGCAAATATTCAGAGTCCTAGGACCCAGATTTAAGTAAGAATGGGATGCATACCATATCCATCTATGAATGCATTGCTTTACATCTGTTCAGCTTTGCTCTCCTATGAGTAAAACAATGACCATTGCTAATTTATATGCTTTCTGAAAATATTGCTTTGTTGGATATAAGATGTGACTTCGTGTCATAACCCTGCTGCCAGACAGATGCATAGTTTGCATGTATCAGTGTAACATTTAAACCAAGAAAGACAGTGAATTAATTGTATTTTAGACAGATTAAATTAAGGAAACTGAAGCTGGAGAGATGGCTATTTGGAATGCAGAAAACAAACAAACAAACCCCCAAAATCCTTTATCTTGTTGTTCTTAATTGGTTTGCTGTTTAATGCATACTGGAGCATCTATCACGTAGCCCCTGACATTTATTCACTCAAAAACTATTACTAGATGCCTGCTATGGACTCGGCACTGTGTAAGCTGTTTGGGTTATAATGATGAATATGCATAGTAAGAGAAATGTGGAAATACCAAGAAGATTTCAGGGAAAAATAAAAACAAACTAAAACAAAAAGATTGGGAAATTGACCCTTCACTGTGCCAAAAAATACTAGGAGACTTTGAATTGTTTGACAGATAGAGAAAGCTAAGGATTGGCTTTATAAATTCCTCCAAGTGTTCGAAGTATGTTTATAGAGGACACTTCATGTTTACAGACAATGGTGTGAGGCTAAGGAGGTCAAATTTGTTGCAAATAAGAAATGAGTTTTACATAACAAACTTCTTAACTTTAAAGCTAGCACAGAGTTTTTAAGGAAGGATATGAATTCTCCCTCCTTCAGCTGGAGAAGTGAGCAGTGGGTTACCTTCCCACTCTGTCTTAGATGATTTAGGATTTATCTGCAGACACAGAAAGACTGGACTAGATAACCCCCCCTTGGTCCTTTCCAGCTTCACTGTTTCTTAGATACATATGTTGGAAAACAGATTTTGCCAAAAAGTAACTTGACAGTGCTTGGTTCTTTATGACCTTTCTTTTCTACTTGGTCCAGAGTGAAGTGAGGCTTTGTCAGAAAGGAGGGAATGGAAGATGACAGTGAATTTCATAAAATACACACAACATTCTGTTGTCAGTGAGGACCTGAGTTATTGCACCACTTTCCTCTTGAGTGATTAGGCCAGATTTCACTCAGAGATTAAGCATTTCATCTTAGGGGCAGTTCCTTTTTATTGCAGCATTGCCCTTTGCAATGGCATAATTAAGTTTCTGTCACCGTTTCCCTTAAAAACTCCTATTTTCTGGAATTTATAACTTAAAGCAAAAAATTCCCACTAGGCTGAACAATCTGATCTTTTTACCTGTTGGCTATTTTTTCTTTCTTCTGAAAAGGAAGAATAAGTCCAGCTGAGCTTAAAGAGAGCCAGAGATGGAGGAAATTAGACTGAGGATTTCCCCTCCAGTTTCAACTCACTTTTGCTTAATGAACTTCCCACTTACAGATTTTGAGCCTTTACATCTCAGATGTATGCCTTAGAGGACCGTTTAGAAATAAATGAAGTCTTGGAGGTTATGAGTATCTCATCTTTACCATAATGTTTCACCAAGTACATTCTAAGGAAAGGCTATGAATTAACTAACTAGAAGTCCTTTCCTGAAATTAGCGAGTTTTTGTAACTAATTTCTTAGCCATTTTTGAGCTGTCATACCCCTATAGCTTTATGCCATACCTCTAGAAGTATGGGCCAAAGAGCATCTACTAGCTATAGTAGAAAAACAGACATAAAAAGAAACAAAAAGTAGCAAAGGAGAATCAATTAATGCCTATGTTGTTCAGTTCTGGTAGAAGGAGACTGGGAATACTGAATTCATTGAATACTGCATTTCAAAAGCAGAGAAAAAGTTAAGTAGAGATGCTACCTTAGTCCTATTGATCTTTGGGTACACAAAGCAAAATTGAAATCAATTGCTTCTACTTGGTTTAAAATAAATGATTTGGTGAATCACTGAAAAAAAGTTGATTTTTTTCCTCGGCACACAAGTCTAGACGTAAGAGAAGTGAGTAAAATTCACAAGGCTATAAAAAACCTGAAAGGATAAACATTCATCAATTCTTGTCTCTTACATTCATGTCTGGATGTATCTGACCCCCAGACCTAAAAAACCTCTACAAATACCAGTTCTTATACTTTTCCCTTTTTTCCCCAGCATTAGGTAGGTATCCCCAGCATTAAATGTGAATCTCTTCGCTTCTGAAGCTTTCAATGTTTTATTTTTTACATAAAGCATAATATTATTTAAAAGTAGATCTGCTTTTTTAAAAAAATCAATGCATTTTTTTATGCCAGAAGGGAGATGTTTTATGTTTCTTTTATGTTCTCTTCTTTTGACTCCACATGAGTAGGCTTACCAGTTTTATTTTTTATGCTCGGACTAGCACAATTTCTTGTTAAGCTGGGCAAATTTATTCAACTCTAGTTCAAGCACTGATTTTAAAAAAATAAATAAAACAAGGTCAGGCTAGCTTTGGTTTTTTTATATTTTCTTTTATAATAAATTCTCTCTCAAATGATGCTTATGTGTATATTTTGACATAATCATGGGTACAAATGTGCAATGCCTGAAATCTAAAATGACACTGGAATATCTTTTCTTGCATTAGCATTATTTTAGCATTCCTACAACAGGGGATGTTTTGGAGAAATGCAGAGGCTTTCAGTTTATACATACACCTCTGATTATTATTCCAGTACCTCGAGCTGCAGATCCAATCTCATATCGTGATGGATGTATCTCTCAGAGTTCAAAAGAAGTGTTGCCGAAGAGAAGGGCTTTAAATAAGGCAACCATGAGAGCCCAAGATGTGAAATTGAAAGTCTAATGCCATAGTGTTAAAAGATGATCTGGTTTTCCTTTTGATGTCTGCTGCAATAATGGAGGTATACCTGGTGTCTTCAAGTGTAGCATCATGTATGAAAATCATACCAGGAATTCAGAACCACAATGACTGTAACAGTCATGTTCCATCTTACCTTGTATTCCATTTTAATCAGTGACTTCAAGAGCCACTTCCTGGGAGAAAGGGGCAGGAGGTGTCATCACTTTAAGAGAAATATATAAATCAGCATGTGCTAAAGAGGTAGAAGAATTAGGCAAAATGCTGGGAAAGGGAGAAAGTGAACCTATGGTTCCCATTTTATTTTAGGTATTGTGATATTGAGGCATAGTCAGAAAGTTGCTGATGATTTTAGCATCCCGGAGATTTGGGGGCAGGTATTGGCAGTTGGTCTGTAGACCATTCTCATGAATGTAGCTTCATCAAAGTAACCAAAGACACTGTCAGTAGCTGAAAACTATTCTACATTAAACATAAGAAGCAAACAAGAGTCACCTAGTTTTCTTGTTTGGTATGTGACAGAAGTGAGTAGACGCTTTTGGTTTCATCCCTGGTTGGAAACAAAAAAGAAAGAATGAAGAGAAAGGAGATGAAAGGAAGGAGTCATTCATTTGATACTGTGCTTTCAGGAGTCCAAGTTTAAAAAGAGAATACTCTTCACTAAGGTAAAATGTAATTGATTACTAACAGCACTGTGCAAGTTAATTTATTAAAAATGAAGAGGTAAGGAGGGAGAAAACAGTTGCTGGTGGGTGTAGGTGTGGCATGAGAGTGCTGTGGGTTGACATAAGGGGTTCTCATTGGGACAAGGGATAATACATACAGGCAGGGGGCCCCACAGGGGGAAAAAGCAAAGACCAGTTTTGATTTTGTTCTCAGATTTGCCTAAAGCTGGCCTTGAACACAGTTCTGGTAAGTTCTAGCAAATTGTCCTTAAGATAAATACTCCTCCTTCAAAAATTTGTTGATTTCTTTGTTAGATAAAGACACAAGTTAGTGGAACACTGATGGATCCAGAGACTGGAGGTTAGAGCTTGGCTGCCATTTATGAGCTGTCAGCATCTTTGCATCTATTTTCTTAAATGAGGGAATTTAATGGTGTCTGACATCTCTTTACCTTATAAAATGCATTGTCCCAGAGGATAAAACCTATCTGTCCACTTCTAAGAACTCCAAATTAAATTAGACAATACTAGGTTTATATCTCCTATAGCCCACATGCACAAATTGATAATCATTTTTAATACTAATTTGTGGAATTTTTGGTTAGAATCGTGAGTCAGATCAAAACCATTTTGCGAAAGCTGTTATTACCCACTGGCTCCTTAGAGTGGGTCACTAAGTTTCTTCAGTGATTTTCTTCAAAATGTGGTAGTTATAGTGTTTAGGGAGTAATCAGGCTAAAGAGAGGTGAAGGGGATTCTTTCCCTTGAGAGTGAATATTTCCATTTGTAATGTGCCTGAGTAATTCTCAGAGGCAAAACTCTGCAATAAAAACCCAAGGCTTTTGTAGTCTATATCTGTGTATCTCTGTATCTATCTATATCTATGTCTATCTATCTATCTATCTATCATCAGTTTTCTCCCTTTACAGCTGCTGCTTTTTTCATATACTGAAAAAACAAATATGATCTAACATTTTCTTCCTTCTGTATTCTCCTTTCTCTAACTTGTAGAGTTCTGAACTTGAGAACTTACTCTTCCCTTTCAAAATGTTCATTAAAGCACAAATGAGTTTCTCCCTTTTGAGGTTGCCAGAGAAACTTGAGTACTATGTACTTAAGCTTCTGTTTTAAAGTATTTCTCTCAACAAACACAGGCTTCTAGGACTATGACTGCATAATAGATGTTATTAACTGTACATATAAATAGGAAATGTGTCTTGCAATGTATTATATTTGCTGAATGAGTTTTCCTTATTCCAAAGTCATCTCTTTTACTAATGACTCATGGGTTTTCTTTTCATTGTTTAAAAATAATGTAATCATAGGCTATTCTGTAATAATTTGACATAGCTTATATTCATATCTGAACCTATTAGAGACAACATACGTATTTATAATGTGCCTTTATTATTCAAGTTAATCCCTTTAATCCTATTTGAATGGCCAAATAAAAATTAAGCCCTTCAAAGATCTTTATAAACAAGCATTTAAATTCACCTATTTCCATCTTTGTTCTCAGCACCTACACTGAAAACTTTCATGATTGGAGTTGATAGAAGCAGTAAACAATCAATCTGGGAAGAAGAATATGCAAATTATTTTCCTTGCAAAGAAGCTGTAGGTATTTAAAAAAGAGTTCTCCCAGTCTACAGGGTTTGAAAATCAGAGGATTATTTTAAAGAGTTTAGTAATGTACTTAGAAATTAATGACACAATCATTCTGAGGGCTTAGGGTAGTTGTAGGTGTCCATAGACTCTTATTATGAACCTGCATTTCTCATAAAATAAGCAGATGTCTATTTGAAGCCTTCTTAGCCCAAGACAACCAGGGCAGTACAAGGCCTTGAGTTTTATCAGAAGGTCCTTTGGACTAGGCATTTACTAACATAAAAATAACAGGGAAGCCACGTTGAAGGCAATTTTGGATACTTTTTCTGACACTGTGACCTGCACACACACACTAGGTCACTGGAAACAGGAGAGGAAGCAATTGTTTTTCCCTGCTGTGAGCAATGGATTTGAACATGGCTCACACTGTTCTCATGCTGCGTTTTCTTTCCCTCTTCCCTTCCCTATAACACAAGTGTAAACAGAGCTCAGGAAAATCCTCTGGGCACTAGAAATAACACAGTCTATCCACAGATGAACTGATTAATTTTATTTCATTTCTTTTCTGAGAATTATGCAGAATGAATTAATTAAGTAATGATAACTTTTTTAGACCTGAGGGAACTGAGCAATGGTTGGTATTCATTTATTTTATTATTTTTTTAACATTTTATTTATTTATTTATTTTTGTCTGCATTGGGTCTTTGTTTCTGTGCGTGGGCTTTCTCTAGTTGCGGCGAGCAGGGTCTACTCTTCGTTGCAGTGTGCAGGCTTCTCATTGTGGTGGCTTCTCTTATTGTGAAGCGTGGGCTCTAGGTGTGTGGGCTTCCGTAGTTGTGACACGTAGGCTCAGTAGTTGTGGCACATGGGCTTAGTTGCTCCGCAGCATGTGGGATCTTCCTGGACCAGGGCTTGAACCCGTGTCCCCTGCATTGGCAGGTGGATTCCTAACCACTGCACCACCAGGGAAGCCCAGTATTCATTTATTTTTAGGGTATGTTATAACGTATAGAAAATTTGAGAAATGTAAGTAAAGTAAAAATGAAAACCATCAATAATTCTAAAACTAAAGGGCAACCATGTTTAGTATTAGTTTTATTTTCTTCCAGGCTTTTATATGGCTTAATGACTTGGATCATGCTATCACAATAGCATTATGTCTTTTTTTCACATTATTAAATAGTCTTTGAAAGCATAGTTTTAATTAACTACATGACATCGCATCTCAGACATTTCCTCTTCACACCTTTTGTGAATTGCCTGTCCCCCACTCCAACATCTTTTTTTGTCTTTAGCTGAAGATAGTATTAAAGATGGTGGCTCAGGCTATTTCAGGGAGTTTTACTCAGGTTTCCTGGTATCTCCCATGTAATATGAGGTATACATGTTAATAAACTTCTGTTTGTTCTCTTGTTAATCTGTCTTTTATTATAGGGGGTCTCAGCCAATAACTCAGAAGGGTAGAGGGAAAATTATTTTTTCTCCCCTGCAAAACTATTACTTAGGAGCAAAAGATCATAGCAGAAGAAGGAAAAATTTAGGATTTCCCCATATTGATTTATTTTGACCAGGAGAAAATGCAACACTGATGTGAAAAATTCGTAATCTCAGAGTTCATTCTCCTCCTCCAAAAGGAGGCTCAGCATTACTGGTAGGCAAGAGTTAAAATCAATGATACAAAGATCTCTGAAAAAAAGAGAAAACGTAGGGAGAGCTGTATTAAGAAGCCCCAGGAAGTTCCTACCGTAAGTCCCTAGTATATGGGCCAAAATATATAACTATTTAATATTGCTCATTTAAAAATTCTTGAAATACTGAGTTCTTGGCTTCAGGACTTTGAAATGAACTGAGGAGATGATTTAAAACTCAAGGATAACCTCTTAGTAGGGGGGTGAGAGAATCCATCCTAACTAAGGAGACATAGGACGTTTAACAAATTTGGAGAATTTACAACAAAGCCAAGGTTCATCAACCACGTATGCAGACAATTCCAGCTACATTCTTACATTACTGTCATCTTATTCTTGCTTTACCTTTAAATGTTGGGTTGGAGTTAAGGGTTACCTGACCTTAAGAAAGGTCTGTGCGACATGGAGGAATCCTGGACTTTAGCAGGAAGCAGTTTCTGCTGAAAGGAAGACCGTGGCAGAGGCTGTTGGTTGCTCACCAAGACCTGGTCATATAGCTGGACTGTGTTTCTCAGCCTTCCTTGCAGCTTGGTGTGGTCATATGACTGAGTTCTACTCAACAGAATGTGAACAGAAATGATGGAAGCCACTTCTAGGCCTGCATCCCCCAAACCTGTACGTCATCCTCCATGCCCAGGTATCCCTGAAAGCCTGTTGCTGAAGGCAGCAAGACCTTTGACAACCTGGGTCCCTGAATTCTGTTTGGATCAGACTTCTCCCCACCCTCCCTCTCCACACTGGAACCATCTTCAACTTTTTTTTTTTTTTTTTTTTTTTGCGGTACGCGGGCCTCTTACTGTTGTGGCCTCTCCTGTTGCGGAGCACAGGCTCCAGACGCGCAGGCTCAGTGGCCATGGCTTACGGGCCCAGCCGCTCCGTGGCACGTGGGATCTTCCCGGACGGGGGCACGAACCCGCGTCCCCTGCATCGGCAGGCGGACTCTCAACCACTGCGCCACCAGGGAAGCCCCCATCTTCAACTTTTATGTGAGCAACAAATAAACTTCTATTGTGTTTGGGCTATTATTGGTTTTTTGACCTGTTTGTTAGCAGTTAGCTTAATCTAAGTAATAGAGGAAAGGTCTTGACAAATGGCAGAAAAGATGACCAACATCTCCAGGTTTCTTTAGGTCTTAATTGCTCACAATTTCAGGTGAGGAGAGAGTCTTCTCTTTCAGCAGTCTTAAGTTTCATGGAGGAAAGTTAGTTCTGTGCATGTCTTATGTTCATTCCTGTGACATGGAAGGAGGCAAGGCTAGTTTTCCCATTCCCCCGAGACCACATGGAATTGGTTGTCCACTGGGAAAAGCAAATGTGTTACCAGAAGGGGACACAAAAGATGCTGAGTAAGCAGAAACAACTTTTGAGCAGTAAAATCTGATGTACCCATATAGATAATATATATTATGTTATATATTATCCTTCTATATCCCTTTAGTATAAACATTTTTTAATTTATTTTATTCTATTTTATTTATTTATTTATTTTGGCTGCCATTGGGTCTTTGTTGCTGCGCGCGGGCTTTCTCTAGTTGCAGCAAGCAGGGGCTACTCTTTGTTGCGGTGCTCAGGCTTCTCATCGCGGTGGCTTCTCTTGTTGTGGAGCACGGGCTCTAGACGCTTGGGCTTCATTAGTTGCAGCACGGAGGCTCAGTAGTTGTGGCTCACGGGCTCTAGAGCACAGGCTCAGTAGTTGTGGCGCACGGGCTTAGTTGCTACGTTGCATGTGGGATCTTCCCAGACCAGGGCTCGAACCTGTGTCCCCTGCATTGGCAGGCAGATTCTTAACCACTGTGCCACCAGGGAAGCCCAACGTTTTTTAAGGGGTGTGTGTGTGTGTGTGTGTGTGTGTGTGTGTGTGTGTGTGTGTTTGTGTCTCAAGCAGGTAATAAGGTTTACTTTCCATCTTCTACTTGTCTGTATTGTCTGAAAATATAAATCTTTATGCATTTATTATTTTAATTATTTATTTTAAAATGTTAACATATATATTTTATGACATTGTGGGTCAACTTGTTTCCTAATTTATAATTTTAAGTATGAAAATTAAATTTTAAGACTGTGAAACAAGTGATATTGGACAATTTTTCTTACTTAAGGTAGTGAATGTGGCTTGTTTTTTCCTGCTTCCCCAATACTATGTTGCTGATATAATTTGACGTAAGAGGTTCAGATTATTTTGAAATTATTATTAATTACTATATAACTATTCCTGGCATTATATATGAAATCTTTCAAAATTACTTATTTTACATTTAATTTTTGTTTAATGAATTTGTAAATCTAGTTCTGATTTAGTGAAATTAATAATCACTATAGTCCTTTATATTCTGACTTGTGTTTCTTCGATTCACTGTGTGATCATCAGGAGCATGTTTTTTGAGTAAGTTTTTCTGGAACATAGTAATAGCCTTCTATTTGAGAATGTGTTTTCATTGCCTTTGTACAAGAAGAAATATGTTGGCAGACCATGGAATTCTTGGATCTCATCCTTTCCTACTCGAAACTCTCAAGATTAATCCAGTATCTTCTTGGCACACAATATTAAGAGGAAAGCTAAGGTTGGTCTAATTTTTATTTCTTTATAATTTTTTTCTTTCCTGTTCACTGAGAGAATTTTGTATTTAACCTTGAAATTCAAAAGTGCTGCCAAGATATTTCTAGGTACTGGCTATTTTTTCTTATACAATATTTCATCAGTTATAAGATGTACTTTTTAAAATAGTTTCAATGTCTCAGAAATTGGGATACACATTACAATCAATGATTAGAAAGGATTATATCATAGTATAATTGGCAGCATTTTTTCTTTTGTAGTACACTTGAAAATAATGGTATGATTTAGACTCAAATGGAATCTGAGATTTGATGAAGTAATAAGTTATAATTTCTAACATTATATTATGTTTGTGTCTGTTGCCTCCCTGCCACTGCCTTAAGGGACAACATGTAATTGAGTGTATCTCTGCTACTATCCTTTATCATATTCCTCTCTTTGACCTATTCCTCTCCCTTTCCTATCTCATATGTGAATGCTAATCTTACCATTGGATTCTTTTTTCCCCCCTGGATATGTTTATATGTAACCCAGCTATTTTCATTTGCACATTTTTTTTCATTTGCACATTTTAATTAATATTTAAAAAAACTAAAAATAATACTTGCATGTGGTAAAACTTTCATATAGTACTAAGGGTATGGTATATTAGCATAATGTAACCTTCACATATATAGATCTGCCACATTCTTTTTGAATACTGTATACTACTATTTTTAATCATTTATAATTATTTAGTCATTCCTTAAGAATGAACATTTGGATTGTGTCTAGTCTTTTGCTATTATAAACAGTGCTGCAATGAACATCCTTGTACATGGGTTTTTCACTTTCCACAGGTGATAACTATAAAATGATTTCTAGAAGTGAATTGATGCGTCAAAAGCTAATGTGTAATTTAAATTTATATAGATGGTGACAGTTGCCCTCCTACGAATTTATGACAATTTTCATTTCTGGCAATGGCCTTTGAACGAGGCTTTTATCCCTGTTATTTGCCAGCATTGTATATTATTAAACATACTTTCTTTTCCTAAAATGAATTTGGAAAACACTATCCAGTTTTATTTATTTCCTTAATTTTAAGGAAGAGAATTTGAGCAATTTTCATAAATTTCTAATTCATTTTTTTTTGGTTCATGTCCATTATGTTCACATTTTTCTTATTAATGTGTAAGAGCTTATTATATTAATTTTTTCATCAAATAAAATGTGGTAATTTTTGTATGTTTCCTAAGCTTTGTGACTTGCTTAAAGCAGTCTTATCCCAAGACTATTTTTTAAAAATAATGTTCTAGGGCTTCCCTGGTGGCGCAGTGGTTGAGAGTCCGCCTGCCGATGCAGGGGACATGGGTTCGTGCCCCGGTCCAGGGGGATCCCACATGCCGCGGAGCGGCTGGGTCCGTCAGCCATGGCCGCTGAGACTGCGCGTCCGGAGCCTGTGCTCCGCAACAGGAGAGGCCACAACAGTGAGAGGCCCGCGTACTGCAAAAAATAAATAAATAAGTAAAAATAAAAATAATGTTCTAGTACTGTTACAGTTTGATTTTTTACTTGTATTACTTGATTCCATCTGAAATTTATATTAGTGTAAAGAGTTAGATATAGATTGTTTGTTTTTTTGTAATGATAAACTGGACCTTTCAACATCATTTATTATGTAATTACTCTTCCTCCACTGCTCTGATTTAAAATGTCATATTAATTATAAACTAATATTGAATAATGTATTTCTATTTCTAAACTCTCTAGTCTCTTCAATAGATCTGCTATATATTTCAATAGATCTGCTACATAGTTCAGATGGAATCAAATTATACAAGTAAAAACATGGAACTGTAACAGTAATAGAATATTATTTAAAAAAATAATCTTGGGGCATTCGCTGGCAGTCCAGTGGTTAGGGCTCCGAGCTCTCACTGCTGAGGGCCCGGGTTCGATCCCTAGTTGGGGAACTAAGATCCCACAAGCCACGCAATTGACCAAAAAAAAAAAATCTTGGGGTAAGGCTAGATAAGTATCTGTTTTAATTACTGTAGGTTTAAAATATGTTCTTTGTCTTGTATGCATACTCTGCTTAGATGCTCTTCCTGAGCCCCACCAAAGTTTTTTGACTGCTACCAGGCACCCCTTTTCCATCCAATAATCCTGTTGTTATTTATATTAAAATTACTTTTGGTTTATATATTGATTTTTGGTGAATTTTATAATTTTAATTCACTTTGTTTCATGATTTAGGCTATATTTCTCTCATTTTCATTAGCTACCTCCAAGTTGATTGCATCTTTTACCTTGGTAAAAAAAGAAGCAATCAACTTGGAGGCAGCTAATGAAAATGAGAGAAATATAGGCTAAATCATGAAATGAAGTGAAAATTCACCATGAACCTTCTACTCTGATGAGGAGTAGAAATCTGTCCTGTAAGATAGGAGTGATGTGTAAACTATTTTTAAAAAATGTTTTAAAATGTATTAAAAATATATAAATAAATATATAAATAAAAATATATTATATATATAAAAATATTTTTAAAATATTTTTTAAAACTGAGCCTAATATTAGGCTCAGATAAGCCATCCTAGGAGGAAGCAGGTAGATGGCTTATCTGAAGACTTCCCCTTTTGCCTTGCTTTCACTTTATAATTTATGGTGTGAAAAAGCATTGTTTGGACAAACTTGTTTTGCCTACACCATCAGATCTATTCTAATTAAAAGATAGCTGGTTGGGCCTTGGACCTTTCATTGATTTGGCATCCAGAACCTTAAAGAAACACTGTATCCTAAGAACACTGTAGAATTTTGTGCATGCTCCCAAGAATCTTCTTTAATTTCATCCTAAGTTCAATATGTTTGGCAGCTATTTTTTATAACCTGAGGCCTGGGATTGTGACTCTGTCCTGGTTTTATAAGGATAGAGATTGTTGTTTTCATCTTTTTATTTATTTTTTTAATGTGAATGATAGAAGTGAAGGAAAACTGAAATGATGCCACAATCTTCATTCCTAATGCAGCTGGTTTCCTGTGTACTTTATCTTTTAATAACACTCTCTTTCATCTTATCTGGTTTGATAAAATTTATATTTTCTGATATTTTATTGAGAACACAAAGTAATGCATTCTGAAATGAATATACTCTTAATTTTTCTTATTTATTTTATTTTAAAAATAATTTTTGTAGATTTCATTCCCTCCATCTCATTAGATCAGTTTTTCCTTTCTTTTATGTTATAGATTATTAAAAATATAATCCCTAGCTAGTTTGTTGTTTGCTTTGCTTATACTTAAAAGTGGAGAGAATTTGCTAGGTCCTGCCAAACAACAGACTGTATATAATCTCTTTGATATTTTTTATGGTTAATGTGTGGATGGGGTGGAATGTTAGAATATACTGCGGGTGTTTTTGCTGGAGAATAACATGATGTTCATAGCCCCCAGCTAAATATGTAGGCATTTATCTAATGCAGCTTGGCTGGTTTGAGGTGAGATTAACTTTGCTGCTGAGTGGTATTTGCCTTTTTCTTTACTAGCTGGTGCTATAGCTCTTTACATACCAAAGGTCTATAGTAATATATACTTTTTAATTTTCTGAGGCAGAAATTTGACTGTTGGTTGGGTTATTTCAGACAGTGGTTTGGCCCCAGGTGAGTCAATGCACCATTTTAACATCCACATCATAAAAGATTTTTTTGGTTCTCTGTACATTGTAGTCCAAACAAAGTAAGGCCACTGAAGTGCAAAGCAACAGCAATATCTTTTTTGTGGTTGTTGTTGATATAAATGGCTATCCTTGAAAAGGATACCCACTGCTTTATAAATTATTTTAACCCTGCATTTATAGGATTATTAAAGGTCTTGAAAGGCTTACTGTGCTTTATTGAATTTCATGGGGGAAATTACACACTAGCTTGGAGTTAAAAACAATGACTATTTAAAGGTTTGGGGTTTTTTTCTTCCTGTGTATCATGATTTTTCCTAAAAAACTTCTTGAAAATTTTCTGTTTATTCAGAAATGAATTATCTGGTTTATTTCTTGGCTCAGTTTTCTTCCGCTTAACTTCGTTAATACTCCTTTAACTATTTTACTGTTCTATAATTTGAATTTACATCTGGGTTGAGCAAAGGAAGCAAGAAGAGAGGAATTTGTAGTCATTGCTTTCACATGTTGATTTATGGTCTTGCATCAGTCTCACCAATACTGAAATGTTTGGACCTATTTCTCTACTACTAAGAGTAATAAAAGGATCCTCTTATGTTTGCTGGTGATATTTCTATTTCCCAGCAATTATAATACTTTCATCTCGGCTTTGAGATGTTAAAATCATTTACAGAAGTGTCAGAGCTGGCGCACAAATATATTCAACACAACTCTCCTTTTAAATGGAAATTTTCATAACAGTTGAGTTGGTGCCTAATTTGATTCTCTGTCAAATGTCCGTGGTTTAGGGTAACCCATGCCAGGGTTTTACCTCTGTTTTCCTAAGTTATCAAAAATTGTTTGAATGTGCAAGTTCGTCTAATTCTATATTCATTCACTGAGCTATAATGTCATTCTGAGAAACTCTAACGTAAACGATGCCCTCCCAATGCCTCCCTACTTCTGAGAATTGGATTAGAATGCAACATTCACCCTCTGTCCACACAGGCAAAATGAAGTGCAAAACTGAATTAATAGGTCAGATATTTCAGGTAAAAGTAATCTACAGTTGAAGAGAAAGTAGGAGTTTAAGGCTAGAATTTATTTATTTTTTCCCAGTTGGCTAAATTCAGCAGATAACTAACTGTTCAACTCACCAGATAATTGGCAACTACTCTTTGTGGATGCAGGTGTCTAGTCTTTTAAGTATTCAAATTCTTGGAATAAAATCCTGTTAGAACTAGAGTTACTCTTTCCCAAAACTCTATTCTCACTGAATTTAGCTTTTTCCCTCCGACAGGTCAGTTCTCTTTACTTTCCGTATTACGTAATTCATCAAGAAGGGCTAAGTTGATATTTAAAGCCACTCTTCCTGAAATGCCTCTCATAATAAAATTTTTTTAAAAAGAGAGAAAAAGAGAAGTTCTTTTTCATTTTAAAGGCTACCTCTTTCTCTTTTCTAGGTGGGTAATGCCAACATCTATGAACTTCATCATTGGTTAAGGTTTTTGGAAGATAACCAATTTTTTTTCTAAGTAAACTGGACAAGTTACATTCTTCGTGGGATTAAAATCATCATTTAGACATTTTAAAACATGCCTGCAGTTAGTCAATGAGAATATAAAATATAGATGTCCCATATTTTCTAGTATTTACCATTTAACTGGGGTTCAAGCCCAAATGACATACAGCCTAAGAATGTTCTCATGAATATCATATTTGCCAGACTAATTTGAGGGAGAACACTTAGAAAATGGGTGAAATTAATCAGATCCTGTGGACTGGAGTAAGAAAGACTTGGAAATCTTTATTTAAAAGGACACGTTCGTAGCTTATCTGACAAAAGAAAAGAAGTAATTCTTTGTAACCAAGGGTATCAAATATAAAATTTAGGAAAGGAAGAGGGCAACCAGGCTATAAGAAGTCATAGAAAACAGAGTTAGTCTGAAGCAGTAGGTTTTACCTCTAGGAAAATAAAGGAATTAGAAAACGTGTTCAGGAGGAGATGCTGTCCTGGCTCTTTCATTGATATGGGTTTTCTGGTGGATTTAAGGCACACATTTCCAAGGTGGGCACCGAGCCGCATGGCCTTGTCATTTCCAAGATGCTGACATAAAGAGAACAGCAGGTGCTAAAGTAAAATTTACACTGATCTGGTCATAAATGCCTAAATGACAATTCCTTAGGGGTCATGTTTTCTCCTTCTCTTGGGTCAACTTGAAACTAAGACACTCTATTTTAATTTCTTTAGGTGTAAAGCTATCCAGAAATGAATATCTTGGGACCTTTTTAAAGCCAATAGCCAACCGAGCACCAAATCTGTTCAAAGATACATTTCCTATGAGATGCATACTTAGCATGATTTACTGAAAAGGACCATGACAATCACTGTGGCTTTTGAGAGGAAATGATCTACTAACATATTTGTATATCAGGTATTAAAAAGAGAGAAATTTTCTTTTCTGTAATAGAAGCTGTAAAACAAGTAACAAGAATACCTTTTCATTTATTTTAATATACAAATACAAACCAAAATGACATGGCATATTTGAACAGTAGCAAAGTTAATTTTTTTTGACAAAATAAAAACATTCTGCTCTAGCTATAGATGGCCCAAAGCTTAGTGATGAGGTCTTTTTGAATCATTGTATTTTTAGGTTTGCAACTCCAGAAATGCTGAAGGAAATTGGTTCTGTTCATTTCTTCTATGTGCAACTACTATGCTTAAAATGCTGGGAGGAAATCAAGATGAATCTTATACAAATCCTGCTCTCAGGAGACTTACATAGTAGTAGAAAAGTGAAGGTAAAAATAACTAGAAGGTAATTAAGTGTAACAAGAAAGTAAGTGGGATTGAGGATTGGAATATGTAACAGCCTACAATGTTTTTCAGCTGGGTAGATTCCAGGCAATATAATGAAGGAAGTGAAATTTGAGCTACACATTGAATACTAAGTAGCTTTTAAACAATCAAATGGAACAGGAATCACCATCGAGTCTGAGGGAAGAAGCATGGTCTCTTGGCTTCTCTCCTGTTTACCATCATAAGTACAGTACTTGCCACACAGTAGGTGTTTAATACATATTTACAGACTGATTGACTGAATAAAGTATACAGTTTACTTAGCAAAAGTATAAAGTAAGCAGAAAGGAGATAAAGAACATAAGATGGGAAATACAGGCCTCCCATGATATCCCAACATTGATAATTTGGATTTTATTCTCTAGACAGTAGAGAGTCATTAAAGATTTTTATTTTTTAATTATATCAAGCAAGAGGAGATGAACAACTGTGGCTTTAAAACTGTCTGCTTTACATGGTGGGAGTATGTATGTAGATAAAGGTGAAAAAATTGACAGGGAAAGAAGATTCCTCTCTGATGGGTAAACTATAAAATAATCATACAAAGGATCAGATCCAATCAATCACTTTCTATAGAAGAGGGAGTTTTGGGCAGCAGATTTTAAATATTCCTCTTCCACGAGCTCACATTTTCCTATTACAGAGCCTAACTTGATGTAATGTCTTTAAACATTCACAGTATAGACTTTCAAATATAGCCCCTATCATTATTAAATTTGTGTTTATATGCCTATGTCTACCTAGTAGACTACACATTTCTTAAGGTCAGGGAATACATCTTACTGTCTTGGTATCTTATGTTTCTTTACATCCTTGATGTTCAACATCTGTGGAACAACTAAACGAAGAATAGATTCCCTGTATTCCCATTTTCTGATGCCCTGTGTACGTAGGAACAGAGAGATGATGTTAGTTAATTAGTCATGCCACCAAGAAGTCAGTTTTATGTGTTAATCTCAGGGAACTTTGTTGATTACATCTTCCCATGACCAGTAATTCTCCCCTTGCTGACAAAATCAGGTTCCTGAGCTTTTACACGTCAGAGAACCAGTGGATTATAATAATTTTTCAAAGCAATTGTCATCTTCTATGGGAGAGAGTAGGCCTTCTCTGATTACATGCTGACCTCATCACACCTGATCTTCCAAATGGTTCAAATTAGAAATAATGATGTGTGTGTGTGTGTGTGTGTGTGTGTGTGTGTGTGTGTGTGTGTGTGTGTGTGTTAAAGGAGAACAGAATAATAAGCAAAGGTACCTGAGTTCCAGAAGGAACAACTTAGGCTAAACGGAAAGAACTCTCCAATAATTGCAATGCACTTTAACCATGTTCTGAGGTTCGCTTTTTGAGATGTCAAGAAACTATCCTTTGGCTTATAAAGATTTGAATAACCTAAATGAACTGGGGGAGGCTTGGTCCATGCTTGCTCTTTAATTCCATGGCACAGTATATATTTTTTTCTATTTGATTTACTTTTCATGCTTTACTCAAAAATGAAGGCAAGCTTTACACATGCATTCACGGCAAAACAGATGACAACTTCAGTATGGACCCTATTAGCCACGTCAGTACAAACTCATATACTGAGAAAAGAGAGCATTTTGTTAAATATCACCTGAAGACAGCAGAATAGAAAACAACAAAAAAGAAGAATGGTCACTGAAAAATTTAGTGCTGAGGAACACACACTATATTTTTCACTATTTGCCATGTTTACTGAAAAATCAATGGCAGATCTCCTATACTGTGACTGTGATGTGACAAACTCTTATTATAGGTTAACATCCTATTACACCAGTTCATTTGTATAAAACTTTCTGCTGGATTGGCAAATATTAGTATCATTGTCAGATAGGAAACAAAAGCTGGAGTCTTCCAAGGATGAGAGGGAAAGGGCCATCTCTGAGAATGGTGATATTTAATTATTAGTTTTATTTTGTATAAATATTATACTCAACACAAGATTTAAGATTATTTAACAAGATACACCCAATCCAACAAAAGAGAATCAACATTTAAAATAGTTGAAGGAATAAAGGAGAAGAATATTAGAAAGATAATAAATTGGAATTGCGAGTAGTGTATGCATCAAATGTTCCGAGTTTTTTATTCTTGAGTGAATTGGGCCATGGATGTGGCTCTGAAGTTTTGAGCAGCCAACTTAAAGGAAACTCAATCAGCTTTATAATTCACAGTGTTTAGTGAGATAAAAAACAAACCAGGTCATTGCTCATGAATATTCTAATTTTTTTTTCCCATTCTAGGCCCAGGGATAAATTTCTCTTGTGGATTCCCAGAGAGAGACCTGGAACATGGGAGACAATATCCTTACAGTACTATCACAGTGAGCTTACTTATAATTTTCTGCTACATAGCCTGATAGAATTATACCCCAAAGCAACAAACTAATAAATCTTTGGGGAACTAATAAAATGTGCTTGAGGGGTGATGCTTCCTGCTGGAATGGCATAATGAAAAATAGATTTTAAAATGTACTAAGGACTGGATGGGCTCTGCATCCTCTTAAGGTTATTTCCAAACTGTCTCTCTCTCCCTCTCCCTCTCTTTCTCTTTCTCTCTGTCTCTCTGCTGCTCTCTCTCTCTCTCTCGTTTTTCTTTTTTCTTTTTCATTAAGCTTGAGACTTTTTTTTTTTCTTTTTTTGCGGTACGCGGGCCTCTCATTGTTGCGGCCTCTCCTGTTGCGGAGCACAGGCTCCGGACGCGCAGGCCCAGCGGCCATGGCTCACGGGCCCAGCCGCTCTGCGGCATGTGGGATCTTCCCGGACCGGGGCACGAACCCGTGTCCCATGCATCGGCAGGTGGACTCTCAACCACTGCGCCACCAGGGAAGCCCCAGGCTTGAGATTTTTAAGTACCTGGTCCAGGTAACTGGTTAGCTTGGCTGAGCCGTATGCTTCAACTGTGGTGCCCCTGGTAACGGGATTAAATACTCTCATGAAATTAAGGGGCAACAAATACATATACCTGAATAGGCCACTCTGCTTCCCCACAGAGCTGAACCCAGGATGTGCCAGCATTGTTATCAAGAGGAACAATCTCTTTAAGGATATGGAGAAACATCTTGGCCATGATGTTCAGAGGGAACCAAATTAATTTGGAAGCATCAGGCCAGGGAATAAATAAAAACTGATTTATGTTTTCATAAATTTTTCAATGTGAGTTGACAAAGACAAATCAAATAGAAATAACTTTAATCTCAGAAATTTGAGTCTGAAAAATGATACACAAACTTATCCAGGAGATGTGGAATATCAGAAATTAAGAACCAGGGGAATGAAAAGATCAGGGTAAGAAAATGTAGTCAAGCTTCCATCACCATCTACTAGTTCTTCTCTTGTGTACCTAGAACACACACCTGGAATCCTCAGATTTGACTACCTTATCATACCCACCATTGAACTGGAGCCCCATGATGGAATGATTCCATTCAATTTATGTCTTCACAGCAATTAATACCAATTTTGCTTGTGTATTATAGTAGGCAAGTCAACATTGGTTGAATGAATTAATATTGCTGTTTTTAAAGCCCTTCTCAAATAAAAATCAACTTTCTAGTTTAAGAATAACAGATGTTTTAGTCATAAATTGGTTAACAAATGAGATATATTTGCATTATAAATTTAAGATTTGGGATAAGAAAGGAAGATAAATTGGGGGAATATTTGACTTGAGTAAAAGTTGACAGAAAAAAACCGTAACAATACGTTTTCTGTCTTTGCTCATCATTTTTTATATACTTGAAAAAATCCAAAAAAACCACTGAAATCTCTTAGGCTTTTTTATAATATTGGCTCAATATACGCCATCCAGCATTTAATTCTTGTACAGTGAAGACAAGAACTTTGCATTTTTATGCTGGTCCAGTGTTGTCAGTGCTGATATGGTTTCCAAGCTGAGAAACCAAGGCTGCAGAGAGCGGAGTTGAGTATTAGGCTCAGTGGGTGACGTCTGGGTGTGGGGCAGAGCTACACTGGGAATTAGGTGCATTTGCCCTGATTCTCAGCCGGTAAATGGGTATCCTCCCGACAGATTCAAAGTGGTTCTGGCTGTGTTTAACTTCTCTCCCTGTGGGGGGCTAATCTCATAAAGATTTCAGCCACACAAGCAACAGTGTCTGGGGTGTAATGATTGCTTTGAAGTTTGTTTGCTCGCCAGTGCATTTAACTCTTTTAAATGTTCCAGGAATAGGATTAGATGCCCCAGTAAATTTATTTCATTTACCCCCAGCAGTGGTTTCCTGATGCTAGGAGAGGTTTACATGGTATCAATTTAGAGGCATGCTGCTTTTGAAGATTTTCCTCTTCACCCTCTCAATTTTCTACCTCTCTCAAGGTCTTGCCTAAAAAAATATTAGGGGTCAGGTCTCAGTAGAAAAGGACATTTTTGTTATGCCTGTAGGGCATGCAAAAGGTAATATTCTGAGTCATCTTCTAAAGTGTTATTAGCTCAATGAGGAGACAGAAGAAAATGAGGACAAAATTAAGGCTACTTGAAACCTGTGCAAAGATTAAAACATGAACGTTGAACCACTGCACAGTCCCTACCTCTGGATCAGTCACGCCTGTTAGAAGTGGAGAATTTTGAACCTGGGTTGTTGCACTAGCTATGCAGCCAGTTCGTTTCAGATCACCTTTTGAGGCTTTCCCCTTAGGAAACATGGTGAACATATATCTCCTTCAAACATAACCCAAGCATTGTATTTGAAAATAAATAGATGACTTGTAATGGGTGATGCCTAGTAGTTCTTTTATGCCAAACTGTGGCACATTGATTCACTATACATGATAACAGATTTAGCCTATCTATGTGTATCAAAGGAAAAAAGTTCTCTTGAGTTATTGTGTCCGCTGAAAATGATTTCTGGGATGAGCAGGAATTAATGTGGAGGATATTTAATATATTACATGTAGAAAATTTTTATGAACATGAACAAAATCTTCATGGTGTAGGAATATTTTATTTTTGAACATCCAGACTCTCCTAGTAGCTCAATGATTTATTTTAGCTAAAGTAATACTTTGATTTCACAAACATTCTTCGGATATTGTCAGACACTTGTCAGATTTAACTGTGTTTCTGCTCTCCTTAGAGGATTAATGTATTTCTTAGACATTTTGCTTGCTGTTATTTTTTTCTTAAAAACAGATTAGAAGTAGCACATGCTTATTTTAGAAAACTTAGGGGAAAAAAAGGAAGTTATAAAGAAAAAAATTACAGATAAATTTCCACACTGTTGATATTACCACTGTTAAAATATTGAGATATTTCCTTCTCTTTTTTTCTATGGATATTTTTCCATAATTATAATCATTCTATAAATAAGTGCTTTCTTCACACAGGTTATATCATGAGCATTTTCTCATATCATTAAAACTGTTACTCAATGTAATTTTAGTGGCTGAAGAATATTTCATTAAATGAATACACCATAGTTTATTTCAGTATTCCTTTTTCTGTTAGACATTTAGAATTTCCCCAACCTCTTGGTATATAGTTTCTCTATAGGTAGAAATAATTCTAATTATATTATTTGGATGAATTGCTACAGCTGGAATTATTTGGCCAAAAATTCTGAATATTTTAAGAATTCTGATATATATTGTCAAGTAGTTTTTTAAGAAATGCTCTATAAAACTATGAGAGGTTTAATGTTTTAAAATATGTTTATTAGCTTTAGACTTTTTTCATGTTCTTTGCTCATAATCCTGTCATTTGCCTATTTTTCTTGGGGGATGTTTGTGTTATTCTTAGTGATTTTTTAAAAGTTCCTCATATTGGGGATATTACCTTTCTCTGTATTTGTTACGAATATTTTCTCCCCTCCCAAACTGAGAATTATTACTTTTTGCACTTCCTATCACATTCTTATCTTGGTGCTATAGCCTCTAAATAAACTTCTTTAAATGACCCATTTTAGAACTATATAGATTATTAAAATAAGAACAATTTTGTACTCAGAAATTATGAGTAATTGCTTCAGTATTATGGAGAACCAATCACAACATTGTTAAAGGTGTGACAAAACATTTTCTAAGGGAGCCAGATACATTTCAACTAATTTAGTCTTCATTGGATGATCATGATTCTTCCATTTTCTCCATACGCCCCTCACTCCCCCATTACCGCCTTCTCTCTGTTCTTCCCTGAAGGAGAAAACTTTGCTTCCTTTAAAGTAGAGTGAGCAATCAATTGATCTTCTCTTCCCACTGTCTGGTTAGATTACCTAGGGACCTGCAGCACATCTCTTAGAGTATGGTTTGCTTACCACACACAAAAGGCTCTGCATGCAGAAAATGCTAATATCACTCTGCTTGATCCTATTTTAAAGGACTTGCAGCATATTATACTTAGTGTTACAATGCATAATCAGCCGGGCAATGTGGCTTGATACTCCTTATTCTGTTCACACTTCTGTTTAGTTCGCCAGTAGTGAATTGTTATAATCTCTCACTGCAGTTACTTTATAGTTATTATATACTTAAGGAATATTCTAAGCACTGACCAGTGTTTAATTATTTTTGACCCAGGAGAAGTAGGTAACATACTTTTGGCCTTGAGTTAAGAATTTCTCCTACCCCAAGTCAACAGCAGCCAACCCCATAGTTAACATCAGTCTTGACCAATTCGTGACCAAGATATTTTATCCTCACTTGAGAACTGGACTTGGTGTTTTGCTAGGCATTTATGGAGAATTAATAATAGATAGCCTAGAAGATATGCTCAGATATCAGACACTTAGAAATATTTGCTGCCTCTCCTGTGGTGTATTAATTTTGAATTCTTTTAAAATGATTATGTTATGCTCATTTTACACAATTACAGAAGTACTTTAAGTTTATGTTTTAGGGTAAAAAGACTTGTCATGGCGTGACCTATGGGAGAGATTATGGAGGTCTTCAACTGTACATGCTGAGGGAACAAACACCACTTAAGCTAGGCTCTGCTTCCTAAACAAGTATTTAATCTCCTCGTTAAAGATATATGAAACTAAAAATCAATGAGCTTCGGTGGTTAGGGCTTTTTAGGGGAACTAATGGATACACCTTGTCTAACATTAGAAACTTCATTTGTGGTTTACAGCTGTACACCAGGAGAAAACATGAATCCAAAAACAAGGTCTCTGGCTAGAGTCGTAATTGGGCTGTGAGCTCTGGATAAGCAGACCTCATAAATATATAACGTATGGAATAATGTATTCCCAATTCACATGCTCTCGCATTAAATACATATAGTTAACTTTTACTATAAAGCTCAAGGTTAAAGTTGGCAAAATTCTGCTTGAATACATGTCCTATTGAGCCCCATTAGAAAGACTCCTAATTGTGTAAATTTAAACTTCCAACATGCTGACATCATGAACTATTTAAACTGAAAAATATTCTGCAAGACTTATTTGGAGGTGTAAAAAACAGACTTCATTTCACCAGGCGGATACAAGTAAAATACTGGTACATTTCAAGTACAGACTTCATTTCACCAGGCGGATACAAGTAAAATACTGGTATATTTCAAGTAAATAATATCCTAGACATTTGGACACATACCTAGAACCTGAAAAGAATCTCATATAAACTGTTTTATCAATAAAACTATAGTATCTCTAAGAAAATCTTAGGGCATTCATTACCTACTCATTTTGTTGTAGCTTTCAAAATTCTGTTTTTTGTCTACATGTCTAAATAACACAAGAAAATGTCATGAACACATAAGATAGATCATAAGCTTTGTGAGGCCAGAACCCATGTCCGTCTTTTTCAAAACCTAAATAGGGGGCTCACTGAACTGTAGGCACTCACATTTTAGTTAACTCAATAAATAAAGCACAATGAAGGTAACATAGGAAGCTTGGCTAGATTGTGAATTAATGTGGCAGTACGCTTTGGGTCACGAGGAGTCTGCAAGGCATACTTGCTCAGAGTCCCAAACTTGAATCATTGACAAGTCTTTGTTTCATTAATCTTTGTGTAGACCCGTCTCTAGACAGTTCAGCCATGCTTTTGTGGCTCTCACTTAGTAAGGAATGAAATAGCTAAGTGCAAAACTCTACTAAAGTTGTAATCTGACCAAAGGGATTTGCTTTTTATTCTAAACATACCGCCAGGTGGCCAGTAAGAATTATAAAACAAATGTCTCTTGGGAAATGGAGAAGAGTATTCCACACAGCAGTTTAGTCCAGAAGATGTGTCTCTTTTCTCTGAACACTAAGGAAACTTCTACAACTACAGGTGTAGAAAGTGTTAACAGAAGTTTCAGAGGGCATCTTTGAGAAGTCCAAAAGAAAGAATTGAAGTTTTCACAGTTCTAATCTGCACAAGATGTAAAAGGATATAACACAGAATTAGGCAAATGAAGAGAGTCCACACAGTCACAGGACAGACATGTGACCCTCTGCCACACCCATGAAGGCTTATACCAAAACCTAGAGCAGACTTCACTCAGCAGTTACCCACTGAAGTTCCCCATCTGTACTTATATCCAGAATCATGTTTTGCTTTTTTTCCTTCAGGTAAATAGTTAATAATTTGTCTATGGTTGATTCCACAGTGTAGGTTCAGTCCTTTTAAATGAATCATTTTGTTGTTTTTACAAAATCCAAACTTTGAAGAACCCCTTTGGCTAAGAGGACTGAACTGGTGAACCCAAATGATAGCTTAATTTTCTTGCTTTCCTGATGGGGAAATACAGATGAGCACACCCTTACAATCCACTCATAATGAGTGCACATAAAACTGTATGTAATGGTGAAATATCATTCAAAAGAATGCATTATAGGAAAGCTATTCTGAGGATAACCAACTATCTGGGCACAGGTGCCAGACTTCAAAAAAAGTGACCATAAATGGCTAATAGATCATCAGGTCATTTTTCAGTTTCAGTGGGCAAAGTTATACTTAGTCACAAAGAGTCATAATTGGATGTTGACTCAGCCTGAGAGGAGTTTTGGAGTTCAAAATAAGGAGCAAGGAAACAGGTGAGGTCTGGCTCACTAGAAATTTCTAGGAATTTAGAAGAGCTCTACTTTGTGATGTACAGCAATTGACCAAACATTTGTAACTGAGAAGCCAAGTTCCTTGTATATTGCTTTCATGTTGTGGAGTTTCAGGAGAACAGAAAGCAGAATCTTTTTGTCAAGAACTTGGCACCTCTACTGAAGAATACCCTATCTTCTCCCAATCTTAATGAATTTTCTCTGCAAGATAACCTTTAGAAAAAGAGTGAAATCTGCTTTTGGCTTCCAGATTAGTGGTTGTATTCCTTTTTTCTTTTTTAATAGATCTTTATTGGAGTATAATTGCTTCACAATACCATGTTAGTTTCTATTGCACAACAAAGCTAATCAGCCATATGCATATACATGTCCCCATATCCCCTCCCTCTTGGGCCTCCCTCCCATCCTCCCTGTCCCACCCCTCTAGGTCATTGCAAAGCATTGAGCTGATCGCCCTGTGTTATGCTGCTGCTTCCCACCAGCCAACTATTTTACATTTGGTAATGTATATATGTCAATGCTACTCTCACTTCACCCCAGCTTCGCCCTCCCACCCCATGTCATCAACTCCATTCTGCATGTCTACCTCTTTATTCCTGCCCTGCAACCAGGTTCATCAGTGCCATTTTTTTTAAAATATATATTCCATATATATGTGTTAGCATATGGTATTTGTTTTTCTCTTTCTGACTTACTTCACTCTGTATGACAGACTCTAGGTCCATGCACCTCACTACAAATAACTCAGTTTCCCTTCTTTTTATGGCTAATATTCCATTGTATATATGTGCCACATCTTCTTTATCCATTCATCTGCTGATGAACACTTAGGTTGCTTCCAGGTCCTGGCTATTGTAAATAGTGCTGCAATGAACATTGTGGTGCATGTCTCTTTTTGAATTACGGTTTTCTCAGGGTATATGCCCAGTAGTGGGAGTGCTGGGTCATATGGTAGTTCTATTTTTAGTTTTGTAAGGAACCTCCATACTGTTTTCCATAGTAGTTGTATCAATTTACATTCCCACCAACAGTGTAGGAGGGTTCCCTTTTCAGCACACCCTTTCCAACATTTATTGTTTCTAGCTTTTTTGATAATTGCCATTCTGACCGGTGTGAGGTGATACCTCATTGTAGTTTTGATTTGCATTCCTCTAATAATTAGTGATGTTGAATATATTTTCATGTGCCTCTTGGTCATCTGTATGTCTTCCTTGGTGAAATGTCTATTTAGGTCTTCCACACATTTTTTAACTGGATTGTTTGTTTTCCCGATATTGAGCTCCATGAACTGTTTGTATATTTTGGAGATTAATCCTTTGTTTGTTGTTGCATTTGCAAATATTTTCTCCCATTCTGAGGGTTGTCTTTTTGTGTTGTTTATGGTTTCCTTTGCTGTGTAAAAACTTTTAAGTTTCATTAAGTCCCATTTGTTTATTTTTGTTTTTATTTCTGTTACTCTAGGCAGTGGGTCAAAAAAGATCTTGCTATGGTTTATGTCAAAGAGTGTTTTTCCTCTAAAAGTTTTATATCATCTGGTCTTACATTTAAGTCTTTAATCCACTTGGAGTTTACTTTTGTGTATGGTGTTAGGTAGTATTCTAATTTCATTCTTTTACATGTAGCTGTCCAGTTTTCCCAGCACCACTTATTGAAGAGGCTGTCTTTTATCCACTGTATGTTCTTGTCTCCTTTGTCATAAATTAGGTTTCCATATGCATGCAGGTTTATCTCTGGGTATTCTATCCTGTACCATTGGCCTATATTTCTGTTTTTGTGCCAGTACCATACTGTCTTGATTACTGTAGCTTTGTGGTATAGTTTGAAGTCAGGGAGCCTGATTCCTCCAATTGCGTTTTTCTTTCTCTAGATTGCTTTGGCTATTCAGGGTCTTTTGTGTTTCCATATGAACTGTAAGATTTTTTGTTCTAATTCTGTGAAGAAAGCCATTGGTAGTTTGATAGGGATTGCATTGAATCTGTAGATTTCTTAGGGTAGTAGAGTCATTTTCCCAATACTGATTCTTCCAATTAAAGAACATGGTATATTTCTCCATCTGTTTATGTCATCTTTGATTTCTTTCATCAGTGTTTTATAGCTTTCTGAGTACAAGTCTTTTGCCTCCTTAGGCAGGTTTATTCCTAGGTATTTTACTCTTTTTGTTGCAATGGTAAATAGGAATGTTTCCTTAATTTCTCTTTCTGAGTTTTCATTGTTAGTGTATAGGAATGCAAGAGATTTCTGTACATCAATTTTGTATCCTGCAACCTTACCAAATTCATTGATTAGTTCTAGTAGTTTTCTGGTGGCATCTTTAGGATTTTCTATGTATAGTATCATGTCATTGGCAAATAGTGATGGTTTTACTTCTTCTTTTCCAATTTGTATTCCTTTTATTTCTTTTTCTTCTGTGACTGCTGGGGCTAGGAGTTCCAAAGATACGTTGAATAATAGTGGCGAGAGTGGACATCCTTGTCTTGTTCCTGATCCTAGTGGAAATGCTTTCAGTTTTTCACCATTGAGTATGATGCTTGCTGTGGGTTTGTCATATATGGCCTTGATTATGTCGAGGTAGGTTCCCCCTATGCGCATTTTCTGGAAATGTTTTATCGTAAATCAGTGTTGAATTTTGTCAAAAGCTTTTTCTGCATCTACTGTGATGATCATATGGTTTTTATTCCTTAATTTGTTAATGTGGTGTATCACATTGATTGATTTGCATATACTGAAGAATCCTTGCATCCCTGGTATAAATCCCACTTGATCATGTTGTATGATCCTTTTAATGTGCTGTTGGATTGTGTTTGCTGATATTTTGTTGAGGATTTTTGCATCTGTTTTCATCAGTGATATTGGTCTATAATTTTTTTGTCTGTGTGATATCTTTTTCTGGTTTTGATATCAGGGTGATGGTGGCTTTGTAGAATGAATTTGGAAGTGTTTCTCCCGCTGCAATTTTTGGGAAGAGTTTGAGAAGGATCGGTGTTAGCTCTTCTCTAAATGTTTGATAGACTTCTCCTGTGAAGCCAGCTGGTCCCAGACTTTTGTTTGTTGGAAGATTTTAAATTATGGTTTCAATTTCATTACTTGTGATAGGTCTGTTTATATTTTGTATTTCTTCCTGGTTCAGTCTTGGAAAATTGTACCTTTCCAAGAATTTGTCCATTCTTTGTGGTTGTCCATTTTATTGACATATAGTTGTTTGTAGTAGTCTCTTATAATCCTTTGTGTTTCTGCAGTGTCAGTTGTGATTTCTCCTTTTTCATTTCTAATTTTATTGATTTGCATCCTCTCCCTTTTTTTCTTGATGAGTCTGGCTAAGAGTTTATCAATTTTGTTCATCTTCTCATAGAGCCAGCTTTTAGTTTTATTGATCTTTGCTATTGTTTTCTTCATTTCTATTTCATTTATTTCTGCTCTGATCTTTATGATTTCTTTCCTTCTACTGACTTTGTGTTTTCTTTGTTCTTCTTTCTCTAGTTGTTTTGGGTGTGAGGCTAGATTGTTTATTTGAGATTTTTCTTGTTACTTGAGGTGAGATTGAATTGCTATGAACTTCCCTCTTAGAACTGCTTTTGCTGCATGCCATAGGTTTTGGGTTATTGTGTTTTCGTTGTCATTTGTTTCTATGTATTTTTAAATTTCTTCTTTGATTTCTTCAGTGATCTCTTGGTTATTTAGTAGTGCACTGTTTAGCCTCCATGTATTTGTGTTTTTTACAGTTTTTTTCCTGTAACTGATTTCCAATCCCATAGCGGCGTGGTCAGAAAAGACGCTTGGTACAATTTCAATTTTCTTAAATTTTCTGAGGCTTGATTTGTGACCCAAGATGTGATCTATCCTGAAGAATGTTCCATGTGCACTTGAGAAGAAAGTGTATTCTGCCACTTTTGGGTGGAATGTTCTGTACATATCAATTAGATTTATCTGGTCTGTTGTGTCATTTAAAGCTTGTGTTTCCTTATTTATTTTCTATTTGGATGATCTGTCCATTAGTGTAAATGGGGTGTTAAAGTCCCCTACTATTATTGTGTTATTGTTTATTTCTCCTTTCATGGTTGTTAGCATTTGCCTTATGTATTGGGGTTCTCCTATGTTGGGTGTGTAAACATTTATAATTGTTATATTTTCTTCTTGGGTTGATCCTTTGATCATTATGTAGTGTCCCTCCTTATCTCTTGTAACAGTCTTTATTTTAAAGTCTATTTTGTCTGATATGAATATTGCCACTCCAGCTTTCTTTTGATTTCCATTTGCCTGGCATATCTTTTTCCATTCCTTCATTTTCAGTTTGTGTCTAGCCTGCACTTCTCCTCTTCCCTTGGTCCCCCTGTGCCCTACTGGTTCACTTTGGGGTTCTTCCCATCTCCTTGGGGGAAGAGTCCCCCACCAGTGGCAGGCAGGCACCCTAATTGTGGGGAGACGCTAACTCCGCATCTTCCCACACTGCCATCTTCAGTGGTTGTATTCTTTTAATGAGTTTATGTGATTTTACACTGGTATTTTTAAATCATTATGCTTACTAATGACTGTTCCTGTTTTATGTATTATAACGTATTCAACTCCATTAATTTTATTTTGGTAATTCACTCTGAAGCAGTTCAAAGCCACATATATAAACCAAATATATAAAGTAAATATTATGATTGTGAGGGCATGCTTTTTGCTACTAAGAGAAGACACTTTTGAGTATGGTAAATGAGAGCCAAATGGGGTAGAAAGAGAAAACAATTATCTATTTTTAGGAGAGGAGTCATGAAGAGTAGTGGAAATAGACATTGCTTACCAAGAGGTATTGAAAGGAAAATAAAAGTAGCTTTTAAACTACTCAGAGCCTATAAACAGTGAGTTTATTGTAAAAATACAGTTGTCTCCTCCTTTCTCATTTCACTTCAGCGGGATTCCTTGCTCTTCTTTGAGCCTTTGCATTTGTTAAACTCTCTACACTGATACCTGCATTTTGTTCTCAGCTCAGGTGTCACCTTATGAGGGGGCCTTTCCTGACAGCCTAATGTGAAGTAGTAAGACTCCTTCCTACTCTGCGCCTACACCCTGCTTCCTGCTTTACTTCTCCATATAGCACTTACCTGTCAAATGTATATCTATGTGTATATATATATATATACACACATATATATGTGAGTATAGATATATATGTCTCAATATATAGAACTTATATTGTAAATAATATGTATATATATTTGTAGTGCTTGTCATCTCTTATTATAAGTTTTGTGAGAAAAAGAACTTTGACTTCTGCTGCTGTTATCTTTTTGGTGTGTCATTTTTGCTTGGTGCATGGCAGGTGCTCAAAACATTTTGTTGCATGAATGAAATTATGGACAGCTGAACATGAAGACTTCTTAAATAACATCTTTTTGTTTAGGAAATAAGTGTACATTTTATAATTCATTCACAATAAGCTAAGTCCCTGTCTACTCATATGCTTTGTTGATGCTTTAACACGCAACCTTCAACAGTAATAATTCATGTCATGTAAAATAAAGTGTATGTGCTAATAATAACTTGAAGTTTTTTTGCATTAGTAAAAATAGGCATTTTTCTTCTGAAAAAAAAGGGGGATCACAACATTAATATTATTATTTAAAGATAAACAGGGAATGGAAACCTCTGAAAATTGAATAATGTTAAAAAGTCATATGCCTCTTCATCAGAATGTAATTATTATTAATTAATTTTTATACGAGAACTATATATATGATAAAAAATTTAGAGAATATTGGAAAACACTAAGAAGAAAATATAAATTGAATATTATTTCATCATCAGAGGTGACTAATGTTAATTTGATATATAACTTACATGTTTTGGGTGAGATTTAAAAAGAATTGGAACTATATTTTATGAGTATTTTGAAACCTACTTCTTTTTCCACTTAATAATATATCAAAATATATTCTCATATTATAATTAAATGTTACTCTACCTGACATTTTAATAGCTTAGTAGTATTTCACTTTGTGAATGAAAATTACTAATTAGTCCCCTATCATTGGATATTTACATTGTTTATGATTTTTCACTATTACAAACAATAATGCAGTTTATATCCATATAGTGAATTTTTTATACCTACCCATAATTAGCTCCTTGGGATGAATTTTTGTAAGTGGAAATTCTAGATAACAGGAAGTATACATTTTTACTCATTTTATGCTTATCTCCAAATTATTATCCAGAAAGATTATAGCAAATTATTCTTCCTACATCCATATACAAGAGTGTAAGTATATTAATTTTATAAAATAAGAAGGTGAAATGTTGGTATTTTGACAGCTAATATCAAAGTTTATTTTCAAATAAAACTGTGTTTGCAAACAACTTTAACACATACTTTCTTTTTGTATAAATATTAATACATGTTTTATTTTTATATTTTTAAATACACATGGTAGAAGATAAGCTCTCTGAGGGCTTAGAAGTCAATGAGGCAAGGGGAGAAAAAAATTTCGTCCTGAGTTGTGTAAGGTGGTGAGATTCCTGGACTAGGTGAATGTAGTAAAACCCCATGGAAGTCGGGAGTTTCAATGGTACAGGAATATTACATGAGTACTATTATTATTTAAAAAACAAACAAAAATATTACTATTTAAGTTGTTTGCATTGTTGTTATAGAAAGCCATCTTATGTAAAGTTAACTTTACTCTCCTTGTGAAAAATTTGCATTCATGGATATTTTTATTAGAAGTTGAAGGGAGGTTGAGTATTATTTTGGGGTCTCTATGGGGGAGCATTTGAGTTAATAAACAAGGAGACAGGAGCCTGGGGAAGAAGGCGTCATGAAAGTCAAGTCCTCAGGAATGTGCTGAAATCTTGGCAAGGATTTATATTTTCCATTTCACTGGAAGAGTGGAGAGATAGCAGTGATTAAGTCAAGTTCATTAATTTCCTAGAGGCATGGACGCTTCCATCTGACATCTGGCTTATATATTAGTAAATTCTAGATATCATTTTTTTTTTTTTTTTTTTTTGG
>NW_006789313.1:1062522-1066729 GCF_000442215.2 Lipotes vexillifer
TTTTTTTTGCGGTATGCGGGCCTCTCACTGTTGTGGCCTCTCCCATTGCGGATCACAGGCTCCGGACGCGCAGGCCCAGCGGCCATGGCTCACGGGCCCAGCCTCTCCGCGGCATGTGGGATCCTCCCAGACCGGGGCACGAACCCGTGTCCCCTGCATCGGCAGGCGGACTCTCAACCACTGCGCCACCAGGGAAGCCCCTAGATATCATTTTTGAAGATCTTTTAACATGAATGTTGAAGTTGTCAAAGGAGACAGTATTCAACGTCAGCTCTGTTATTTTGCCATTAGATCAAGAACAGTGAGGAGAACATGACCTTTTAATTCATATTTCCTATTGTTTATGATGAGACAGTTAAAAGACAGTAGAGACCGATTAGCATGAAAAAGTTTATGCATGGGTAGGGTTGCCCGATTAAGCAAATAAAAATATTGCATATTTATACCAAAAAATTGTTCATTGTTTCTCTGAAATTCTCATTTAACTGGTGTCCTGTATTTTATCTGGCAACTTTAAGTCTGGGTTTCTTGCAAGGATAAGGTGACCCTCCAAAAGATGCATGAAATTATAACAGTTTGAATTCCATTAAAAAATTACCGAGCATCCCATATCAAAATAGTGGATCCAAAGACTTGCAGATGACAGTTCTATGAGATTAGGGCTCAGGTAGCAGTTGTCTTTACTGACTAGTTATTTCATGAGCCAAGCAAACTTGACGTAGTTCCTGAAGGGGGATCATAACTCTCTTTATTTGGCTTGTAGCTAGTTCAGTTCAGATGTCCAAGACCCTGAGACCAAGGGACATATCTACTTAAAATGTAAACCTACAAGACTTTGCTTGTACTGATTTCTTAAAATATAAAACGCTAAACACACATTGACTCACTGCATTTGTATGTCTTAAGAACAGGAGAGATGAAAACCTCAGAAATTTCTCTGATATGATTGATATCGGTACCCAAGAAAATCACCTCCCTGGTTTTGCTCAGTGTTTAAGTCTTTTGCCCTCTCTAATATTGAAGAAAATTACTGACATTATTTAGCATTATTATTTAAAGTGAGTTGTTTTGATATGCCAAGGGCAAAACACAACTTTATCAAAATATAATCTATTAATCTCTAATTCTATCATTTTAATATGGTATATACTAGAAACTGAGTGCCTTGTATTGGTTTTGGAGTTATAGAGACATGGGCTTGAGATCCTAGTTTGCCTTTTCACCTACTAAAAACCCAAAAATTCCACCCCAGACATATAACCAAGAAAAACACATGTCTGTATTTCAAAAAACATATATAAGAATATTTATAGCAACTATAGGAATGTTTTTTGCAATACTGTATACTTTAGTAGTAGACAAAAACTAGAAACTGTTTTTTTTTTTTTTTCTTGCGTTATGCGGGCCTCTCACTGTTGTGGCCTCTCCCATTTGCGGAGCACAGGCTCCGGACGCGCAGGCTCAGCGGCCATGGCTCACGGGCCCAGCCGCTCCGCGGCATGTGGGATCTTCCCGAAACGGGGCCCGAACCCGCGTCTCCTGCATCGGCAGGCGGACTCTCAAGCACTGCGCCACCAGGGAAGCCCTAGAAACTGTTAAAATGTCATTCAGGAATATTGAAAATACATCAGCAAAAATAAACAGACTAGAGTTATACACAACAACATGGATGAATCTCACAAAGACAATATTGAATGAAAATCTAGGTACAAAAGAAGATATACTGTATAATTCCATTTAAATAAAATTTCAAAAACAGGGAAAAATAAACTATAGGGTTTAGGGATGCATACTTAGGCATAAAGTTACCAAAAAAAAAAAAACCCCTTACCATAAAAATCAGGATAACGACTATGAAAATGAAGGAGTAGTAATTGGGAAGGGAAATGAGGGGGCATGTTTGGGGCACAGGCAACATACTAATTCTTGATGTAGCTCTCAGATGTTCGGTTTATGAAAAATCATTGAACTTTACATCTTTGCATGGGCTTTATGTATGTATGTTATATTTCACAACAAAAAGGTTAAAAAAAATAGAACAAAACCAAACTTCAACCTAGTGTGAGTGAAATGATAGACTCTTTTAATTTTTGGAGCATAACTAATGGCATTGTGTCACATTCTGCTCATGACTATAAAAGTTGCTTTGATTGGCTTTCTAGAATTAAAGAAATAATATATTCAGTCACAAAAATAACAATTTTTAGTAGGATATCTACTACTTTTTATATAAAAATAAGGAAATAGCAGTATCACTGAAAAATATTATTAATTACATTCATATTTGATTTTAAAGCATCTCCTCAGGATTCTTTCTCCTTGGGATTATTCCAGAATAATAAAACTGAATATCTTGCACAGAGCTATTATTTAGCAATTGAGTTTTATAAAGGTACCCCAATCTAGATTGTTATTTAATATTGTTAGCAGTATATATGCCTATATTCTGTCAAACAAAATGTATTACATGGTTTCTAACAGTAAGCTACTAATTTTAGAAGATGTGCCTAGAACCATGAAATCATAAATCCTGTTCTCTCTGATAAGGATAACAGATGAAAAGCCTACCCAAATCAATGAACTGGGTTCAAACCCTACATTTGTAAAAGCTTGTATGAACATGTATACATTTAAGTTTTTTTCCTTCCTCCAGTCCTTTTGACCAGGGAAGTACCACCCACAGATAGGCTCAGGTCTTTAGCACAAACTCCATTGCAGAGATAGTGGTAGAGCCCCATCCCAACTCTTGACCTGAGTGATCAAGGAGGAGACGAACCAAATCCAGGCTGTTGCCAAAAAGAGGAAATAGGTACAAGAGAGTCAAAGAAACATGCTCACTACATTTTTAGGAATCAGCCTTCCCTTTGCTTTTTTTTTTCAAATTCCTATAAATTTATTTATTTTTATTTTTTAACATCTTTATTGGAGTATAATTGCTTTATAATGGTGTGTTAGTTTCTGCTTTATAACAAAGTGAATCAGCTATACATATACATATATCCCCATATCTCTTCCCTCTTGCGTCTCCCTCTCTCCCACCCTCCCTATCCCACCCCTCTAGGTGGTCACAAAGCACAGAGCTGATCTCCCTGTGCTATGCAGCTTCTTCCCACTAGCTATGTATTTTACGTTTGGTAGTGTATATATGTCCATGCCACTCTCTCACTTTGTCCCAGTTTACCCTTCCCCCTCCCCATATCCTGAAGTCCATTCTCTAGTAGGTCTGTGTCTTTATTCCCATCTTACCCCTAGGTTCTTCATGACATTTTTTTTCCCTTAGATTCCATATATATGTGTTAGCATATGGTATTTGTTTTTCTCTTTCTGACTTACTTCACTCTGTATGACAGACTCTAGGTCCATCCACCTCACTAAAAATGTCTCAATTTCATTTCTTTTTATGGCTGAGTAATATTCCATTGTATATATGTGCCATATCTTCTTTATCCATTCATCCGATGATGGACACTTAGGTTGCTTCCATGTCCTGGCTATTGTAAATAGAGCTGCAATGAACATTTTGGTACATGACTCCTTTTGAATTATGGTTTTCTCAGGGTATGTGCCCAGTAGTGGGATTGCTGGGTTGCACAGGATAGAAAGCCCAGAGATAAACCCACGCACATATGGTCACCTTATCTTTGATAAAGGAGGCAAGAATATACAGTGGAGAAAAGACAGCCTCTTCAATAAGTGGTGCTGGGGAAACTGGACAGGTACATGTAAAAGAAAGAAATTAGAACACTCCCTAACACCATACACAAAAATAAACTCGAAATGGGTTAAAGACCTAAATGTAAGGCCAGACACTATCGAACTCTTAGAGGCAAACATAGGCAGAACACTCTATGACATAAATCACAGCAAGATCCTTTTTCACCCACCTCCTAGAGAAATGGAAATAAACACAAAAATAAACAAATGGGACCTAATGAAACTTCAAAGCTTTTGCACAGCAAAGGAAACCATAAACAAGACCAAAAGACAACCCTCAGAATGGGAGAAAATATTTTCAAATGAAGCAACTGACAAAGGATTAATCTCCAAAATTTACAAGCAGCTCATGCAGCTCAATAAGCTCAATAACAAAAAAACCACCCAATCCACAAATGGGCAGAAGACCTAAATAGACGTTTCTCCAAAGAAGATATAGAGACTGCCAACAAACACATGAAAGAATGCTCAACATCACTAATCATTAGAGAAA
>NW_006789313.1:1067289-1107474 GCF_000442215.2 Lipotes vexillifer
GCGTCCCCCGCATCGGCAGGCGGACTCCCAACCACCGCGCCACCAGGGAAGCCCTGTATACATACTTTAGAATGACAAAAGCCGCAGTCTCCTCTAGGTCGGAATACTCTGCTTTCAAATTATTTATGTATAAGTATATTCATGAACATCATCTCCTTTTTCTGTAAACAGCCGTGAGGCTGAGGTGATATTATTAACCCCACTTGTACTGAAACCCGAGCTTTCACAAAGGAGGGCTTGATAAAGCAGTGGCTGCCCTGAGACTAGTGCCACTGATTCAGCCAGCCAGGCCAGCTCCACATGCACAAGGAATGAGTAAGTCCTGAAACCTTATTCCCATTTAGATCAATGTGAATGGGTGGTAGACTACACATTTGTTCCCAGACTGGCCAGATGAGACAGCACTGTTACCATGGATTTCTACAAACAATTTTTTCTTGAATTCTTAGCCTGGCTGTATCATGTTTGAGAGATATGAACGACATTACAAAGGTCAAGAAGGCACTCTACTTCCAGTACATTAGACAACAAGGACACAAACAAAGTTCCTTTTACCAGCTTTCATTGATGCATGAAGAAACCCATTATTGGGCCATTTGTATGTTTTCTCTAAAATGGCAACCTTTGGCAGTGATGTTTTGGTAATGATATGTTACACACCCTGCAAAGAACTCATATAGGAAGAGTCTGTGGAAGCACTGCCTCCCTCCTGTTATGGAGAAAGGTCAGACTCGTGTCACTCTAGCTGACCTGGCACGAGTACTAATCTGTGCACTTCGTAGTCAACCAGAAATGGAGAGGGCACATTAGACAGCTTGGTCAGGGTTCCTGACTGCACTAACTGTAAATTAGATCGGTCTTACGCATGCACAGCAAAAATCCCAGTTTAGTCTTTCTTTCCTGAACTACTGTAATGATAGTCCTAAGGCCTGTCATTACTTCTGAAATTACAGTCAAATGGCTATGATTTGGCAGCTACCAGAGAATAAAAACTCTTTTGTTGGGGTATTTTGGCTAGATCATTCTGTGCTGTTGGGATGTTGAGGAAGACCACCTTAGAAAGATAAGGGGAAACAAATCTGATTGGAAATGTTTTCAGAGGTTTTAGTTATTGAACAATGAACAGTTATTGACTTTCAATGTGAGAATAACTATGGGTGTACCTTAACTTAGGTTCACCTTTGTATGATGACTTTTTCTTTGATTGTAACTTGGGAATTCTCATAAGAATGCTGTATGGTCCTGGAGAACTAAAGATGCTAAGTTGTCCTGTAAGAATTTTATTCTTTAGATAGTACCATAACTGTAGACAAATGAATAACAATCTACTCTGTTTAAAATATGCTCATAGGTTTTGTTTTCTTTTGCTTTTATTTCTGTTACAAATAGTATTCAAATAAAAGATTTATATGCATTTATCAGGCTTCAGGTGTTTTAAAAATCTTTTTCTACTTTGTAACAGAAACAGCCAGCATTTTTCCTTTCTTACATTTTGGTCCTCAATTTTTATTGCTCCTATTGCCTCTCTAAAGAAATCATAAATGGTTTTTTGGGGAGTGTGTTTTTATATGGTTATCCATTCATGCAGTTTTAAAGCCATTTTATTCCTAGTAATAGTTGGTGTTTTATTTTATACTTTCATATTTTGGGGGAAAATTATAACTACAGCAATATAACAGGTTTTTCTTTCCAACTTTTTCTTTTATTCATTTGTGTCCACAACTTACTATTAGTCTCATATTGTGTAACTTTTGGAAATCTGTGTAACCGTTCTTTTCCTTGGTAACATATTCCAATGTGCTGCAACAGTTTGAAAGGAAAATTTTGTAGTCTCCCTTATTATTATATCTGGATCACATAATGTTGAATCTTTATTTCAAAGCTTGGTTTAACATACATAAATGAAATTAAACCTTAAAGTTTTACAGGAAAGTGGAGTGTTAAGGGATCAGAAGATGTGGAGAAGGGGCTAGAATTGGGTCCATGGTGAAAAATGATGAGGGAGTATTCACTTAAAATCCATCATCTCCTGGGTGAGGTATGGAAAAGGAGTAATTTAGTTCTTGGTCATTGTTATCGAGTCTTAACTAATTTAGATATTTTTCAAAGATTAATATAGCCTTGAAAGAGTAAAAATTAAATCACAGAAAAAATGCTCCTGTAAAGGATGAGAGAGAGGAGAGAGGAGGGGCAGGGGGTTCAATCCACAGTTTCTCTTTATCTTGCCATTTTTGTTGCCTACTTGGTTTTATGGTTCTTGATGGTGGCCAGCTTTTTCCTATCTGTGAAACAATAAAAAGGAAACTTTATAAAGCTTTAAGCCATTTCAGAAACTTGTGCCCTATTACATTCAGTCCAGGAGGTACTTTGAGGAAGCTATGAGTATTTTGCTTTTTTGCCCTCTGTCTTTAGGGGCAGTGTAATAAAATGGCTATAATAATAGGGAAAGGAAATGGGGAAGAAATCATGTGACCAAATGACTTATGGAGGAACATGTTTCCCTGGTGTTCCCATTCATTTATCTCTACTGTATAATGCATTTTTCTTGTTTTACTGGGTAATTAAACCTTCAACACTCCCAAGTTTGTGAGGAATCTGAATCCCATTATGGGGAGATGCCTGAGTTTGATTCCCTTGTATTATTATCAGGAGTTGGCCTCTTTCAAAGGGAATGCTTTTGATAATGTTTGGAGAGGTCTCCAAGGAGAGTCCCTACCCTGGGCAAGTTAAGCACTGTCACATGTCTTGGCAAGGTTTACTGAACTTTTAGGTTAATTCCTACAGCTGTTTCTCCCCCTCCCACCTAAATTTTGTTTTAAACTTACTGCCTTGTCTGCCTCTTAATAGAGCAGGATCATTTTTCAGAGGTAGAGCTATTCTTTTCTTTCAAGTTACATTTTTATGAAAAGGAAAAAAGAAGAATCCACATCAAAGCCCTGATGGGAGAAACACAGGTTTTCTGCATGTGTCTCCTCTAGTATAACAGTAGTCTGATACCAATCCTAGAAGATGAATTACTTAAAAGTTACACTTTCCATTCTGACCCTTTGGATTTAAAGCCAACTCTTGTGTCATGTGTCTTTAATCTGAACTGCACAGCAAAGATCATAATTTACATTTACTTGTTTTCTGATCGGGGGAAGAGGGAGCTACAAACTTCAGTTTTGAATGTTTTCTCTCTTTCGGATACTTAGATCATGCATCTTTGTTCAATTTTTTTGTTTGTTTTTTTTGGTTATAAATGAGCAAAATAAAGTAGTTCTAAATTTTTTTATGGAAAAGTCACCTAAATAGTCAACTATCTCTCTAAGAATTTACTCTTTTTGGAAAAGTAGGAGACTAGGCAATTTCACAATTGCCCAGTTTTGGACAGAGCTTTGTACCCATAAATAGAAGATGCAATTTGAAAGACTTAATACTATTTTTGCTTGTTCAAAGAAAAATCAGGGAAATAATACCCTAAGACCTCAACAACTGAATGAAATGATGGATAAACAAGTGAAGGAAGATTTTTAAATCTTGAAGCAAGTTTTTAAAAAGCCTATTTATTAAACTACTTGAGTTTTCAAAAATATGCTGGACTTGCACAAAGCCAAATATTTTGGCTAAAAGAAATGAGGCAATATCACAATATTATGGGATTTTAATTAGTGTTTAATGATTTTACAGGTAATAGAAAGACTGAGAAGTAAAATTCATATTATTAATTGTTTTAGTGAAAATTCCTTCTGTACCTTTTTAATACATTTTTCTTCTGAAAAGGACAATTAAGACAATATTGAATTTTAAGAAAACAGGTTTTCTTAACAGCAAGCTTTGTGATTTAACAAAAAAAGAAAAAAACCATTTGACTCTTTGGGAGACTTGGATTGTGGTGGTGGCATTTCTGTAAATTTTGATCATGGATCAGACAGTGAACCTCCATAAATCCCATGTTCTTATCTGTAATATGTCACTTTAGGCTTTAATGTTCTATAATTCTATAAGTATATATTTTTTCTGAATATATATTTTCACTGGAAATCTCATTGACTTGGTTTATCCTATGAGTGTAATCCTGATTCTAGTTTTCCCCCCTTAAATCTGGGCCTGGACTACATATTCTAACATGAAGAATAATTTTACTCTCACTCTCAAAAAAAAAAAAGAAAGAAGGAGAGAAATTCTCTTCAGGAGGACTAAATGCTCAGAAACCAGATGTAGTTTATATAGGTATTCATTATGAATTTGCTGCAAATTATAATTATTGAGACAGCCAAACCCAAAGGCACACTTTGGAAGATAGTATTAGGGACAGAGGTTTAAGTAGTTCTGAAAAAGACTTTTTAAGAAATATTTAAATGCCAATTATTTCAGCTTGGTGGCATGGTGATACAAATTAGGAAGAGCTCCCCTTAACCCCTACCCTATCAAGTACTTCTGTCCTGCTTCTGGATCCTTTGGTCAGGGTGCAAGGCTCACTTTGTGCCCTGGGACACAGCGCATCATGGGGTTATGGTAAAGCTCTGATTCCAAATGAACTGCGATTGATCTTGTCTGTGCCATTTGCGAAAAATTTAACCTTGGAAAATTTAAACATTCTCAGCTTCTTTTTCCTAATTCAGTTATAAATGGGGATAATAACACCTACCTGGTAGGGTAATTGTTAGAATTAGAGATAATCTTCACCTGACAGAAATTATGTGCTGGATAAACCAGAGATGTTAGTGATATTATTAGAGTAGCTGACCATGTGTGTCTGTTAAGGGATAATTGGAAAGCTCTGGAGATTGTTGATCGAGTAGCATAAATGGGGGTTGAAAACAGGAGGCACTATTTGTGTTGGGCACGGCCAAGGAGCACACTCCAACAGGAAGCTTTGGGAAAGCTTAAACCTTGAAAGGTAGGGAGGTACAGAAAGTGCAAGTAACAGATTAATTGTAATGAGTCCACTCTTTTATTAATGGCTGGCTCCAGAATGCTGCCTGCCTTAAGAGAGTGGGAAATTGCTTTATGTGCTTCAGATCCAGATGGTGTTGTGAGACAAAAAAGTTACATTTTAACATTGTAACTTTTATTTTTCTAATATTACCGATATTCTGTGTGTTTACAGTAGATGTTTATGTTTCTTCTGCCAGGACCCTTTCCATCTCTTCTGGGAGCAGTCCCTTAATATCTTTCAGAAAATAAATTACCCTTTTTCCTAGTCTCAGCTAAGTGGTTTGCATGAGATTGATGCCACACTCAGCTCCTAGAGATGACCTGGAATACTTTAATCCCAATCCCATCAGCACATTAGCTGACATCTTTTAACAGAGAGTGGGTTTCGAGTGAGCACTTTAAAACCTGTAAGTCTTGTTGGAGACTCCAACAAGTTGAAATGTTGGGACATGGATTCTCTTTTCCCCTCTGGACTTAAAGAAAAAAGCATAGAGTCTTGGGAATTGCCAGAGCCATCTTGGGATCGCCAGGGTAGAAAATGCCTGAGAAAAGGATCGACAACACAGAAGCAGAGCATAGAAACGAGAAGGTAAAACAGTTTAAAATTACTTTCTGAGTTAGCCAGTTAATCAAGCACACTGAAAAACTTCACTCTTGTTCAGCATATTATTTCACTGTAGAAGTACAAAACCCCTCCATTAATAATATGAAAATTTGCCTGGAAAGAACCTTACCAGGCTCTTCAGTTATCTGAGCACTCAAATGTTTGTTTTGGGTTTTATTTTTGGTATAAACTAGTTTTGGTTGGGTCTTCTTAAACTCTAAAGATACTAATAGCACACCTGTTAATAGTAGAAAATTTAGAAATAAGCAAAGAAAATACATTCTATTTATAATCCTAACACCTATACACCATCATATATTTATGGAATATATACATCCAGTCATTAATTTCTCTGTGTATATATATACAAGTATACATTGAAATATTTACAAATACATTTCTCGTTATCTGCTTCTTTGCTAAAATTATAGGCATAATTTTTGTATATAATTAGTATAAAACAATCCCATTTTTAATGGTTTCATAATCTATTGTATGGATATACCATAATTTATTTAGTCAAATTCCTACAATAGACAAAGCATATCTATATTTTCACTGTTTTAAGCAATGTTGTAATGAATAAACTTGTAGGTAATAAGGCTTGATGCATATTCTCGAATAGTTTCAGTAGTAAAAATCCTGAAAAGTGGATTTGATGATCAATATGTTTGCATGTTTTTAAGATATTGATAACATTTATGTGCCCTCCAGAACATAATATACCAATTTATACTTCTGCTACTAGTGACTGAAAGTTCTTTCACTGGCAAAAACATCATTGTTACTACTAGAACATTGTCAATATGATAGATACCAATTGCTAGCTGTAAGGTACATCCCATGTATAGATGTATAGATATGAGGTAGAGCTTTTGCAGATAGATACTGGTGTGCATAAAGAATTTTTTTTCTCTTAAAGCTGCAAGAATGTTGAACTATGGACATGTTTAAATGGTACTCCAGAATTAACTAAATTGGTGATCCATTTTATTCTTTCTTTCTTTCTTTCTTTATTTTTGCTGAATACTATTTTATTCTTTTTTTTTTTAACATCATTATTGGGGTATAATCGCTTTACAATGGTGTGTTAGTTTCTGCTTTATAACAAAGTGAATCAGTTATACATATGTTCCCATATCTCTTCCCTCTTGCGTCTCTCTCCCTCCCACCCTCCCTATCCCACCCCTCCAGGTGGTCACAAAGCACCGAGCCGATATCCCTGTGCCATGCGGCTGCTTCCCACTAGCTATCTACCTTACGTTTGTTAGTGTATATATGTCCATGCCTCTCTCTCGCCCTGTCACAGCTCACCCTTCCCCCTCCCCATATCCTCAACTCCGTTCTCCAGTAGGTCTGTGTCTTTATTCCTATCTTATCCCTAGGTTCTTCATGACATTTTTTTTTCTTAAATTCCATATATATGTGTTAGCATACGGTATTTGTCTTTTTCTTTCTGACTTACTTCACTCTGTATGACAGACTCTAGGTCTATCCACCTCATTACAAATAGCTCAATTTCGTTTCTTTTATGAATGAGTAATATTTCATTGTATATATGTGCCACATCTTCTTTATCCATTCATCCGATGATGGGCCCTTAGGTTGTTTCCATCTCCGGGCTATTGTAAATAGAGCTGCAATGAACATTTTGGTACATGACTCTTTTTGAATTATGGTTTTCTCAGGGTATATGCCCAGTAGTGGGATTGCTGGGTCATATGGTAGTTCTATTTGTAGTTTTTTAAGGAACCTCCATACTGTTCTCCATAGTGGCTGTACCAATTCACATCCCCACCAGCAGTGCAAGAGTGTTCCCTTTTCTCCACACCCTCTCCAGCATTTATTGATTCTAGATTGTTTGATGATGGCCATTCTGACTGGTGTGAGATGATATCTCATTGTAGTTTTGATTTGCATTTCTCTAATGATTAATGATGTTGAGCATTCTTTCATGTGTTTGTTGGCAGTCTGTATATCTTCTTTGGAGAAATGTCTATTTAGGTCTTCTGCCCATTTTTGGATTGGGTTGTTTATTTTTTTGTTATTGAGCTGCATGAGCTGCCTGTAAATTTTAGAGATTAATCCTTTGTCAGTTGATTCATTTGCAAATATTTTCTCCCATTCTGAGGGCTGTCTTTTGGTCTTGTTTATGGTTTCCTTTGCTGTGCAAAAGCTTTGAAGTTTCATTAGGTCCCATTTGTTTATTTTTGTTTTTATCTCCATTACTCTAGGAGATGGGTCAAGAAGGATCTTGCTGTGATTTATGTCATAGAGTGTTCTGCCTATGTTTTCCTCTAAGAGTTTGATAGTTTCTGGCCTTACATTTAGGTCTTTAATCCATTTTGAGCTTATTTTTGTGTATGGTGTTAGGGAGTGATCTAATCTCATACTTTTACATGTACCTGTCCAGTTTTCCCAGCACCACTTATTGAAGGGGCTGTCCTTTCTCCACTGTATATTCCTGCCACCTTTATCAAAGATAAGGTGACCATATGTGCATGGGTTTATCTCTGGGCTTTCTATCCTATTCCATTGATCTATCTTTCTGTTTTTGTGCCAGTACCATACTGTCTTGATTACTGTAGCTTTGTAGTATAGTCTGAAGTCAGGCAGCCTGATTCCTCCAGCTCCATTTTTTGTTCTCAAGATTGCTTTGGCTATTCGGGGTCTTTTGTGTTTCCATACAAATTGTGAAATTTTTTGTTCTAGTTCTGTGAAAAATGCCAGTGGTAGTTTGATAGGGATTGCATTGAATCTATAGATTGCTTTGGGAAGTAGAGTCATTTTCACAATGTTGATTCTTCCAATCCAAGAACATGGTATATCTCTCCATCTGTTTGTATCATCTTTAATTTCTTTCATCAGTGTCTTATAATTTTCTGCATACAGGTCTTTTGTCTCCTTAGGTAGGTTTATTCCTAGATATTTTATTCTTTTTGTTGCAATGGTAAATGGGAGTGTTTTCTTGATTTCACTTTCAGATTTTTCATCGTTAGTATATAGGAATGCCAGAGATTTCTGTGCATTAATTTTGTATCCTGCTACTTTACCAAATTCATTGATTAGCTCTAGTAGTTTTCTGGTAGCATCTTTAGGATTCTCTATGTATAGTATCATGTCATCTGCAAACAGTGACAGCTTTACTTCTTCTTTTCCGATTTGGATTCCTTTTATTTCCTTTTCTTCTCTGATTGCTGTGGCTAAAACTTCCAAAACTATGTTGAATAAGAGTGGTGAGAGTGGGCAACCTTGTCTTGTTCCTGACCTTAGTGGAAATGCTTTCAGTTTTTCGCCATTGGGATGATGTTGGCTGTGGGCTTGTCATATATGGCCTTTATTATGTTGAGGAAAGTTCCCTCTATGCCTACTTTCTGGAGGGTTTTTTATCATAAATGGGTGTTGAATTTTGTCAGAAGCTTTCTCTGTATCTATTGAGATGATCATATGTTTTTTCTCCTTCAGTTTGTTAATATGGTTTATCACATTGATAGATTTTCGTATATTGAAGAATCCTTGCATTCCTGGAATAAACCCCACTTGATCATGGTGTATGATCCTTTTAATGTGCTGTTGGATTCTGTTTGCTAGTATTTTGTTGAGGATTTTTGCATCTATGTTCATCAGTGATATTGGCCTGTAGTTTTCTTTCTTTGTGACATCCTTGTCTGGTTTTGGTATCAAGGTGATGGTGGCCTCGTAGAATGAGTTTGGGAGTGTTCCTCCCTCTGCTATATTTTGGAAGAGTTTGAGAAGGATAGGTGTTAGCTCTTCTCTAAATGTTTGATAGAATTCGCCTGTGAAGCCATCTGGTCCTGGGCTTTTGTTTGTTGGAAGATTTTTAATCACAGTTTCAATTTCAGTGTTTGTGATTGGTCTGTTCATATTTTCTATTTCTTCCTGATTCAGTCTTGGCAGTTTGTGCATTTCTAAGAATTTGTCCATTTCTTCCAGATTGTCCATTTTATTGGCATAGAGTTGCTTGTAGTAATCCCTCATGATTTTTTTTATTTCTGCAGTGTCAGTTGTTACTTCTCCTTTTTCATTTCTGATTCTATTGATTTGAGTCTTCTCCCTTTTTTTCTTGATGAGTCTGGCTAATGGTTTATCTATTTTGTTTATCTTCTCGAAGAACGAGCTTTTAGTTTTATTGATCTTTGCTATTGTTTCCTTCATTTCTTTTTTATTTATTTCTGATCTGATTTTTATGATTTCTTTCCTTCTGCTAGCTTTGGGGTTTCTTTGTTCTTCTTTCTCTAACTGGTGATCCATTTTAGTTGAACAATTGGTTTTATGCATTTTTACTGATTTACTGCTTATCTATATTAACTATTTTTAAAGGTAGGGTATTTCAAACTCATTGAAGAAGTGTAATAGAGATGAGAAAATATTTAAGTTACTCTATATAATAGCAGTTGGTTGTTTATAACAATTTCATATGGTTTACCTTGTGAAAATATAAGGTATGTGGAAACTGTTATGCAGTGCTGTGTCATAGGCAGCGTAGTGTATGTCACCTGGGGTTCTTTTCCACTACTGTTGTTACTCTTCAACTAAAGGTGTTTTTAAAGGTGATTTTCCAAAAGCTTATCTAGTTGCCTGAACTGTTTCTCTTTCCAAGGCCACAGTAGACCCACTTTTAAAGATTCTTAGCAAGAGAACACACAGAATTGTGGAGGAAGACAGGGAACGTAAGGACAGGTAGTTTCAGACTAGCATTAAATGGTATAACCCAGTTGTGCCCCTAAGTCACTTTGTTTGGTCAAAGAAAGTGTGCGGGTCCTTGCTTTCAAGCCACCAAACTTCCGTATCTTAAAGGCTGAGTGACTGGGTTCACCACAATGTGACCCTTCAAAACATTCATCTGTTTTGTTTGAAATATCCTCTTAGCAACTCACTGATTCTCTCAGGTCAGGGTTAAGGTACGTATGACAGTGCTGTTACTGACCAGAGAATTATCAGACCCCAAAAGATGCAATTGCTAGCAATATGATGGGCTGCAGGAAATAGAGATGATTTTTTTTTTAAATCCCATTTCAAAAATGGCTATACCTTTCTCACCTTGACAGGGAAAGTAGATCTTCTTGAAATGCTTCAACCAGCTTCTTTGTCTGGGTGACTGTGAACACTTGAAGACAAAAACCTTCCTGATCCCTACAGCTATTTCCGTTAACTCCTTGAAAACCATATAATGTGTGCGCCCAGCTGCTGAACTGTTTTGATGAGATGCCATTGATTTTAATGGGGCAAAAAGATGGATGATTTACACCAGATGTCCATAAGGGCCATTCGGGGATTGCTTTGCTGGACACATAGTACATCATGTTGCTCATTGAATTCTTGAGGGGTTAACTTGACCTTTCCCTTTAACACAGCACTAAAAATAATGTAATTTCCATTCTTGGTGTCTCTTTTATTTATATAGAAAAGCTTCATGACAAACCCACCAGGCCTCTGAGAACAAGTTCCTCATTTATGTCTTCGTCATCCATAAACCCTAGTGGGTGATTTTTGAAAGTGAGAATAGACACTGGTGGACGCTTCCCTCATGAGCATGAGCCAGGCTTTTATTATCAACACTGCTAGAGCTGAATCAGTCCAGGATGAGAGGTATTATTTTCTGAAGATTGTTGGTCAGTGTTATGTGCCTCATTTCTAAAAAAGTTTATTTCAGCTCAGAATACTCTTGCCCCTTGGAGTATGAAAGTAAAATTACAAGTAGGAGAATGAAGCATAAATCTTTTCATAAACATAACCCTTCAGGCATTATGTAACATTATTATTCCTTAATTTCTAGATTTTGGTGATAGATGCTGCACCATTTATTAAAAACTATCAAATTGTAAGACACCATAGAATTTATAAGATGGAAACTTGACTGACATTTATCAGGATTCTTAATTCAGAACATTCTCTGTTTAATAACAGAGGACCAGAGGGTTAATATTTTGCCTCCTGTTTAGGCCCAACACCTGGATTGGACATTCTTCCTGAAGTTCTTACACACTTATTTAAACTCCTTATAAAAATGAAAAACTTACTTATTTGGTGGTTATCATGACCTTTGCAGCAAGTGAAACTTCATCTTTTGCTATATATTTCCTTTAAAAATCAGATATTATACTTCTTTGAAAAAGAAATCCAGAAACTTAAAGGCTTATAACCATCAACCAACAATGGAGGCACATTCTTTAGAGGATCTAAGGCATGACCAAATGATAATTCATCCCTTCTTTCTTGTTTCTTCTGTGTTTTTAGGGTTTAACTATCAGTCTGGACTCTAGATGAGGAATTTTATTTTGCTGTAAATGTTGCATGGTAATAACCACATAGTCAAAAAATAAATCCCCACGTTTTTCTTGTTATAAATTTGACTTCTCTATGTTGGGATTTTTTTTTTTTACATCTATGTATTCTTTTGTGATGCCTAAATATTTTCTCAAATATATAACAATTTGTAAGTTATATTGTCTTCTTTAAAATACTACTTGTGCAAACAAATAAAACAGAAGAAAGAAAAAAGAAAAATACCCCACAGAGAAGCAGATAGCCCTCCCCTCATCTTTCTCTGGTATTGTAGGTCATAGGTTTTTGTTTGAGGGATAATAGAAGTGTGATTTACCTTTCTAGTCTTAATGTGATATTTACTTTCAATGTGAGTTAGCCGGTTAACCAAGCACACTGAAATATTTTACACTTGCTCACTGTATTATTTCACTGTTTAGGTACAAAACCCTCTCAGTACGTGTTAGCAGTTCTCATTTCACCAATTCCATGTTTTTACTCAGATGAAAAAGATGTGAGCTTTGCCACCAATTATCTTTAGTGGCCCTAATCTAGTTTTCCTATCTTTGGACTTCATATATCTGTGTGTCTGACCTTACAATGCTGTGATAATGCAAGCTAAGGTTTTGCAAAATTTTGTTTTATAGGCCTACACCTCCCTCCATCTCTTGTTGTAAATTCTTGATCTAATTATAAGTATGTATAAGATTAAGTACATTAGGATTATGACCCCAATGTCCACGTGTCCCTATAGGTTCACTCGTCAAGAGGTAGGGATCCTTTGAATCCGGACTGACCTTGTTAAGCTGTGACTTCTATTCCTTAAAAAATACAATAGAACTGATAGTGTATGAGCTCTGAGTCTAAGCCTCTTGAGGTCTTGTATATACACATCTTCTCTTTCTCTTACTCCTCTGCCTTTTCCAGAAGAATATACCTAGACTAACCTTCTAGATGATGAAGTACACATGACCCAGTCGCCGACATTGTCCCATCAGACATATTAGTGAGCTTAGCCTGGACCAGAAGAACCATCTAGCTGAGTCTAATCTGTTCTCTAACCTATAATATCATGACCCACATAGATGATTATTTTTTAAGCTTACTTAAGGTACGTTTCCCTATACAGCAATAGCTTTAGACTCAAATAGGTTTAGATTTAAATAGATTTAGATTCAAATAGATTCAAAGGAAAAGACTGGATATTATATTAGTCAACATTGAACTATCTATGTAGTATGTAAAGCTCTGGGTCCACCAGAGTCTGTGGTTTTGCTCTATAGTGCTCATTTTTGGGTTTACAATTTATCTGCCAAATGACTGTGTATCATATTCTTTTCTCCAGAGACAGCATTAGTGTCTGGACAGGATTGGTAAGGGTAAGGAAAGAAGGATTTCCTTCCATGTTCTTATGCTTCAGTTTGAGTAGTAATTCCCAATAGTTTATAATTAAAATATATTTTTTGCTTTCGGTTTTGCTGTGTTATTTATTTTCTCCATAATGGCTATATGATATCCTTCTTCTATAAAATTACATGAATTAAAATTAATTTATTTTCTGGAAACACTGAAAGCACTGGGACTTTTTTTTATATTGAGGAAAAAACTGTTGAGTTTCACAAATTTATTTTAGGGAATTACTGTTTAGGAGGCTGAACTAATCAGTGTTATTGGGGCAAATAACAGAAAAAAAATCCCAATTAATTAACCAAAATAAATTACAACAATCCTCATGTCATTAATTTATCCCCACAAGATTTCAAATTTCTAAGTGAGGACACCTCTGATTGGCTGAAAGATGGAATATCTAATTGCTTTGCACTTCTATAATGGGCCTTTGCTTGCATCTGTTTTGGAATGTGTTGCAAGTAAGAGGGATTTTAAAATTATAAGCAGCCAAGAAACAAATGTCTTTTCCCATCTCTTTTGCTGTCAAACATTCCCATGTACCATTTCCCCCCAAATATCCTTAAAGATAGAATCTTCAGTAACAATGACATCATTTCTGTGCAATTAAAAAATGTATTTACTCTTTCCTGAATAGAATAGTAAATAAAATCATGTAATTGACTATATCTAGCTTCAAGTCTTAAGAGTATTGGTCATATCTCTTCGAAATTTTTCACAATCTGATCTTAATATTTTGTACCTTCTGGACTAAAATATGTTTAACAACCAATATACCTTATCTTCAATGATCAAGGAAAAGAGAAAGGAAAAAGGAAATATTCAGCTTAAATAACTATATATATGAAAAGCAAGAAAAGAAATTTGTGTAGATGCTATAGATCTTGTTTCTAGAGTTGTTAATTAGGCCTTACACAAAGTCTATGACTTTCACTTTCCATGCTTTCTTTGCTGTCATCCAATACCTCATCTAACTGATAGTCCTTATCCAGTGAGGTGTCCAAAATCTTTCTTTCTTAGGATCGAGAGCCCTTAAACAGCATTGCATCGAGGCAGTACTGTCAGTAGAACTTCCTGCATTGAGGGAACTGTTCCACATCTGCACTTTTCAATACCATAGCTACTAGCTACATGTGACTATTGAACAATTGTAATAAGACTAATGAGACAGAGAAACTGAGTTTTTAATTATATTTATTGTTAATTAAATGCTAAATAAGCACTTATTAAACAATGTAGCTATATATTTACAGTATCTTTCATTTACTTTTATCCCCAGACATAGAAATACCTGAAGATACTTCAAGATATCACCTGGATTCTATCTGTATTTCTTGTTGGTTTCTTTGAGAGTCTTCTAGATCGTCTTGGAGGAAATAATTAACTTATTGGAAGGTGCATGACACATGATAAATCTACTCCAGTATTTCCATCTTCCTAATTCTTTGGATTTGATCTTCTGTTTTAAATCAAGAGACTTATGGCGTTTTGTCTTAATTTAGATCTTTTTTGTTTTAGAATTTAGCTGCACTATCAAGTAATTAGTTAACACCATTTCCAGTCACTCAAAGAAGCACATTTATTCCATAAAATAGTATCAGTTCAAAATCTGTTCTTCTCTTCTATCACACTCTGAATCTATTGCCATGCATACTCTCAAATACCAAATATCTCCAAATAAAGTAGCACAGCTCCAAAATTCATTTGGAGTATAAGCCTTCTTTTTCTGGGTTTGATTTCATAATTTCTCTATGAAGATTGCTGGATTCTGAATTAACTTATAGTTTGGGAGATGGTAAAGGAGGAGTGTATTGTGTAGAGGATGGGGGAGTGGGACATGAGAAGAATTTATTTTCTCTTAAAAGATCACTGCCTCTGGAAGGAAACAATAGAGTCTCTAAGGAATATTCTCATTAAATATGTTTAAGTTCAACTGGGCCTAATAACAAACCCAAGATTCTCTTGTCTGCATCCCATTCTCTGTTACCAATTTCACTAGAAGTCAAGATTTTTATTTTCAAACAAAATAAGCTGACCCTGATTAACTTAGGCAGGAAAAGAATTTACAAATATCAGAATGAACAGAATGGCTGGAGAAATAGTCAAGGCAAAGATACAGCCAAAAGTAAATGAACAAACAAACAAAAAGATACAGCCAAGATCCTATGACCAGCTGCTAGTCCCAATATCATTGGACATTTGCTGTCATCACTGCTGCTACTGCAGCCACTGGGCACCCATGGCCATGGTACTGAACTCATTTTTTTTTTTTTTGATAAACATTTTATTTTAGAATGGTTTTATTTTGGTAGGACAAAGATTTAGTCCATAACAGAGCCTAAATTTAGTGTTTTGAATATGGATGTCCTATTGTTCTAGCACCATTTCTTGTGAGATAACTCTGCATTGAACTGTCTTTGCTCCTTTATCAAAGATCAGTTGACTATATTTGTGTGGGGCTATTCCTGGGCTCTCTATTATGTTCCATTTATCAACATGTCTATTTTTTCATCAATACCACCCTCTCTTGATTACCATAGCTCATAGTAAATCTTGAAGTCCTGGAAGTCAGTCTTCCAACTTTTTCTTCTTCAGTATTATATTGTCTATCCTTGGTCTTTTGCCTTTCTATATAAACTTTAGAATCAGCTTGATGATATCCACAAAATAGCTTTATGGAATATTGATTAGTTTTGCATTACATCTATAAACCAAGTTGAGAAGATGGATATCTTAACAATTTAGAATCTTCCAGTGTAAACACAGAATATCTCATTTATTTAGATATTTTTAATTTCTTTCTTCAGTGTTTTATAGTATTCTGTATGCAGATCTATATATACATATATATTTTAGATTTATACCTGAGTACGTTGCATTTTTGGTGCTATTGAAATTATATATATTTTAATTAAAATATAATTGTTTATTGTTGGTATATAGGAAAGTAATTAACTTTTGCATAATTGTTTAAGTCCAATGTAATTGTTATGCTTATTCCTACTGGTTAGGTGTTTCTTCTCACTGGCCCTGAACTTCTTTCAAGATTTTCCTTTTGTCTGTGGTTTTCGGCAATTAGAATTTTTTTTTTTTTTTTTTTTTGCGGTACACAGGCCTCTCACTGTTGTGGCCTCTCCCGTTGCGGAGCACAGGCTCCAGATGCGCAGGCTCAGTGGCCATGGCTCACGGGCCCAGCCACTCCATGGCATGTGAGATCTTCCCAGACCGGGGCAAAAACCCACGTCCCCTGCATCGGCAGGTGGACTCTCAACCACTGCGCCACCAGGGAAGCCCTAGAATTTTATATGAGTAGGTGTGTGTGTGTATGTGTATGTGTTTGGCATATTCCCTGCTTCATGTTCTCTGAGTGGGATCTGTGGTTTTGTGTCTGTCATTAATTTTGGAAAGTTCTCAGTCACTATAACTTAAAATATTTCTTCTGCTCCATTCTTTTTTTTCTATCTTATAATTACACAAATGTTACATCTTTTGAAGTTGTCCCACAATTATTGGCTGTCTGTTCTTTTTTTTTTTTCATTTTTTTCTCTTTGCATTTTAGTTTGGGAAATTTCTGCTGATCTATATTCATGTCTGATTCTTTCCTCAGTTGTGTCAAGTTTCCTGAAGAACCCGTTGAAGGCTTTCTTTATTTCTATTACCGTGTTTTTATTTCTAAAAATTTCTTTTCACTGTTTTCTAGAGTTTTAATCTCTCTGATTACATTACTCACCTGTTTTTTTTTTTTTTCTTGTTGTCTACATTTTCCATTAGAGCCCTTAACATATTATAGTTATTTTAAAGTCTCTAGTCTGATAACTACAACAGTAGTGTCATGTCGGAGTCTGATTCTCATACTTGCTTTTTCTCTTCAGACTGTCTTCTCTTGTCTTTTGATAAACCTTTTAAATTTTTGTTCAAAGCCAGACATGTTGAATCACATAAGAGGAACTTTTAGGAGGAAATTAGGCCTTTAGTGTAGGATTTGTGTTTTCTGACTGTAACTTGTGTTGTGTTACTATTTGCCGTAGATGCCAAAGATTTCAGATTCCTTTTGTGTCCTTGTTTGTGTTTTCCCTTTTGACTTAGGGCTTCCCTAATTGCTTCTCCTCAGAGAGAGAATGTGTCTTGCAGCTTTTTTAGCTGTTATCTGCTGTTTTATTGCTGCAGTTGGGAATTGTTGGGAAGAGGGAGCATTCCATATTCCTCTAATTATCTCTTAATCTTTTAGTGAGGCCCCAAGGCTGTGACCTTCACAAGGGTTTCTCCAGTGGTTTAGGTTTTTTGTTTGTTTGTTTTCACATCTTTATTGGAGTATAAATGCTTTACAATGTTGTGTTAGTTTCTGCTGTACAACAAAGTGAGTTAGCTATATGTATACATATATCCCCATATCCCCTCCCTCCCACACGTCCTATTGCATCCCTCTAGGTCATCACAAAGCACCAAGCTGATCTCCCTGTGCTATGCAACTAGCCATCCATTTTACATTTGGTAGTGTATATACGTCAATGCTACTCTCTCACTTCATCCCAGCTTCCCCTTCCCCCCCCCATGCCCTCAAGGCTGTACTTTACATCTGCATATTTATTCCTGCCCTGCCACTAGGTTAATCAGTACTGCTTTTTAAAATTCCATATATAGGCATTAGCATACGCTATTTGTTTTTCTCTTTCTGACTTACTTTACTCTGTATGACAGATTCTAGGTCCATCTACCTCACTACAAATAACTCAGTTTCATTCCTTTTTATGGCTGAGTAATATTCCATTGTATATATGTGCCACATCTTCTTTATCCAGTCATCTGTTGATGGACATTTAGGGTGCTTCCATGTCCTAGCTATTGTAAATAGTGCTGCAATGAACATTGTGGTACATGTCTCTTTTTGAATTATGGTTTTCTCAGGGTATATGCCCAGTAGTGAGATTGGTGGGTCATATGGTAGTTCTATTTGTAGTTTTTTAAGGAACCTCCATACTGTTCTCCATAATGGCTGAATCAATTTACATTCCCACCAACAGTGCAGGAATGGTCCCTTTTCTCCACACCCCTTCCAGCATTTATTGTTTCTAGATTTTGTGATGATGGCCATTCTGACTGGTGTGAGATGATATCTCATTGTAGTTGTGATTTGCATTTCTCTAATGATGGGTGATATTGAGAATCTTTTCATGCATTTGTTGGCCATCTGTATGTCTTCTTTGGAGAAATGTCTATTTAGATCTTCTGCCTGTTTTTGGATTGGGTTGTTTGTTTTTGTGATATTGAGCTGCATGAGCTGCTTGTATATTTTGGAGATTAATCCTTTGTCAGTTGCTTCATTTGCAAATTTGTTCTCCCATTCTGAGGGTTGTCTTTTTCTCATTTTTTCTCTTGCTGTGCAAAAGCTTTTTAAGTTTCATTAGGTCCCATTTGTTTATTTTTATTTTATTTCCATTTCTCTAGGAGGTGGGTCAAAAAGGATCTTGCTGTGATTTATGTCATAGAGTGTTCTGCCTATGTTTTCCTCTAAGAGTTTTATAGTGTCTGGTCTTACATTTAGGTCTTTAATCCATTTTGAGTTCATTTTTGTGTATGGTGTTACGAAGTATTCTAATTTCATTCTTTTACATGTAGCTGTCCATTTATCCCAGCACAACTTATTGAAGAGGCTATTTTTTCTCCATTGTATATTCTTGCCTCTTTTATCAAAGATAAGATGACCATATGTGCATGGGTTTATCTCTGGGCTTTCTATCTTGTTCCATTGATCTATATTTCTGTTTTTGTGCCAGTGCCATACTGTCTTGATTACTGTCGCTTTGTAGTATAGTCTGAAGTCAGGGAGCCTGATTCCTCCAACTCCGTTTTTCTTTCTCAAGATTGCTTTGGTTATTCGGGGTCTTTTGTGTTTCCATACAAATTGTAAAATTTCTCATTCTAGTTCTGTGAAAAATGGCATTGGTAATTTGATAGGGATTGCATTGAACTTGTAGATTGCTCTGGGTACTATAGTCATTTTCACAATACTGATTCTTCCAAATGAGGAGCATGGTATATCTCTCCATCTGTTTGTGTCATCTTTGATTTCTTTCATCAGTGTCTTATAGTTTTCTGAGTACAGGTCTTTTACCTTCTTTGGTAGGTTTATTCCAGGTATTTTATTCTTTTTGTTGCAATGGTGAATGAATTGTTTCCTTAATTTCTCTTTCTGATCTTTCCTTGTTAGTGTAGAGGAATGCAAGAGATTTCTTTGCATCAACTTTGTATCCTGCAACCTTACCAAATTCATTTATTAGTTCTACTACTTTTCTGGTGACATCTTTAGTATTTTCTATGTATAGTATCATGTCATTGACAAATAGTGACAGTTTTACTTCTTCTTTGCCAATATGTATTCCTTTTATTTCTTTTTCTTTGCTGCAGCTAGGACTTCCAATGATATGTTGAATAATAGTGGAGAGAGTGGACATCCTTGTCTTGTTCCTGATCTGAGAGGAAATGCTTTCAGTTTTTCATCGTTGATAATGATGTTTGCTGTGGGTTTGTTATATATGGCTTTTATTATGTTGAGGTAGGTGCCATCAATGCCCACTTTCTGGGGAGTTTTTATCATGAATCGGTGTTTAATTTTGTCAAGAGCTTTTTCTGCATCTGTTGGGATGATCATAGGGTTTTTATTCTTTGTTAATATGGTGTATCACATTGATTGTTTTGCATATATTGAAGAATCCTTGCATATCTGGGATAAATTCCACTTGATCATGATGTGTGATCCTTTTAATTTGTTAATGGATTTTGTTTGCTAGTATTTTGTTGAGGATTTTTGTGTCTATGTTCATCAGTGATATTGGTTTATAATTTTGTTTTTTGTGATAACTTTGTCTGGTTTTGGTATCAGGGTGATGGTGGCCTCATAGAACAAGTTTGGGAGTGCTCCTCACTCTGCAATTTTTTGGAAGCATTTGAGAAGGGTAAGTGTTAACTCTTCTCTAAATGTTTGATAGAATTCACCTGTGAAGCCATCCAGTTCTGGACTTTCTTTTATTGTAAGATTATTTTTTTTATTTTTATTTTTTATAGAGACTGGACAAAAACTTAAATTAACATTGGTCATGAGTGTAGACATATGTTTTGGGTTTTTTTCTATTTTTTTTGTAGGTATCTTTTTTTTTTAATTTAATTTAATTTATTTTTTATAAAGCAGGTTCTTATTAGTCATCCATTTTATAAACATCAGTGTGTACACGTCAATCCCAATCTCCCAATTCATCACACCCCCACCCCCACCTCCCACCACTTTCCACCCTTAGTGTCCATACATTTTTTCTATACATCTGTGTCTCAATTTCTGTCCTGCAAACCACTTCATCTGTACCATTTTTATAGGTTCAACATATATGCATTAATATACAACATTTATTTTTCTCTTTCTGACTTAACTTCACTCTGTATGAAAGTCTCTAGATCCATCCACATCTCTGCAAATGACCCAATTTCGTCCCTTTTTATGGCTGAGTAATATTCCATTATATATATGTACCACATCTTCTTTATCCATTCGTCTGTCGATGGGCATTAAAGTTTTTTACAGGACATGACTATTGTAAATAGCGCTGCAATGCACATTGCGGTGCATGTGACTTTTTGAATTATGGTTTTCTCTGGGTATATGCCCAGTAGTGGGATTGCTGGATCATATGGTAATTCTATGTTTAGTTTTTAAGGAACCGCCATACTGTTCTCCATAGTGGCTGTATCAATGTACATTCTTACCAACAGTGTAAAAGGGTTCCCTTTTCTCCACACCCTCTCCAGCATTTGTTGCTTGTAGATTTTCTGATGATGCCTGTTCTAACTGGTGTGAGGTGATACCTCATTGTAGTTTTGACTTGCATTTCTCTAATAATTAGTGATGTTGAGCAGCTTTTCACGTGCTTCTTGGCCACCTGTATGTCTTCTCTTTTTTTTTTTTTTTGCAGTATGCGGGTATCTCACTGCTGTGGCCTCTCCTGCTACGGAGCACAGGCTCCGGACGCACAGGCCCAGCGGCCATGGCTCATGGGCCCAGCCACCCCATGGCACATGGGATCCTCCTGGACCGGGGCACGAATCCACGTCCCCTGGCATCGGCAGGCAGACTCTCAACCACTGCACCACCAGGGAAGCCCTGTATGTCTTCTTTGAAGAAATGTCTGTTTAGGTCTTTTGCCCATTTTTGAATTGGGTTGTTTCTTTCTTTAATATTGAGCTGCATGAGCTGCTTATGTATTTTGGAGATTAATCCTTTGTCCGTTGATTCGTTTGCAAATATTGTCTCCCATTCTGATGGTTGTCTTTTTGTCTTGTTTATGGTTTCCTTTGCTGTGCAAAAGCTTTTAAGTTTCATTAGTTCCCATTTGTTTATGTTTCTTTTTATTTCCATTACTCTAGGCAGTGGATCAAAAAAGATCTTGCTGTGATTTATGTCAAAGAGTGTTCTTCCTATGTTTTCCTCTAAGAGTTTTATAGTGTGTGGTCTTACATTCAGGTCTCTAATCCATTTTGAGTTTATTTTTGTGTATGGTGTTAGGGAGTGTTCTAATTTCATTCTTTTACGCGTAGCTGTCCAGTTTTCCCAGCACCACTAATTGAAAAGACTGTCTTTTCTCCGTTGTATATCCTTGCCTCCTTTGTCACAGATTAGTTGACCATAGGTGCGTGGGTTTATCTCTGGGCTTTCTATCTTGTTCCATTGATCTGTGTTTGTTTTTGTGCCAGCACCATATGGTCTTGATTCCTGTAGCTTTGTAGTATAGTCTGAAGTCAGGGAGTCTGATTCCTCCAGCTCTGTTTTTTCGCTCAAGACTGTTTTGGCTACTCAGGGTCTTTTGTGTCTCCATACAAATTTTAAGTTTTTTTTTGTTCTAGTTCCGTAAAAAATGCCATTGGTAATTTGATAGGGATTGCATTGAATCTGTAGATTGCTTTGGGTAGTATAGTCATTTTCACAATATTGATTCTTCCAATCCAAGAACATGGTATATCTCTCCATCTATTTGTATCATCTTTAAGTTCTTTCATCAGTGTCTTATAGTTTTCTGCATACAGGTCTTTTGTCTCCTTAGGTAGGTTTATTCCTAGATATTTTATTCTTTTTGTTGCAGTGGTAAATGGGAGTGTTTCCTTAATTTCTTTTTCAGATTTTTCCTCATTAGTGTATAGGAATGCAAGAGATTTCTGTACATTAATTTTGTATCTGGCAACTTTACCAAATTCATTGATTAGCTCTAGTAATTTTCTGGTGGCATCTTTAGGATTTTCTATGTATAGTATCATGTCATCTGCAAACAGTGACAGTTTTGTTTTTGTTTTTTTTTGGTGGTACGTGGGCCTCTCACCACTGTGGCCCCTCCCATTGTGGAGCACAGGCTCCAGACGCGCAGGCTCAGTGGCCACGGCTCACAGGCCCAGCCACTACACAGCATGTGGGATCCCTTCGGACCGGGGCACGAACCTGCGTCCCCTGCACTGGCAGGCGGACTCCCAACCAGTGCGCCAGGGAAGCCCAACAGTGACAGTTTTACTTCTTTTCCAATCTGCATTCCTTTTATTTCTTTTTCTTCTCTGATTGCTGTGGCTAGGACTTCCAAAACTATGTTGAAAAATAGTGGTGAGAGTGGTCATCCTTGTCTCATTCCTGATCTTAGAGGAAATGCTTTCAGTTTTTCACCACTCAATGGTGAAATGATGTTTGCTGTGGGTTTGTTGTATATGGCCTTTATTATGTTGATGTAGATTCCCTCTATGCCCACTTTCTGGAGAGTTTTTATCATAAATCGTTGTTGAATTTTGTCAAAAGCTTCTACATCTATTGAGATGATCATATGGTATTTATTCAGTTTGTTAATATGGTGTGTCACATCGATTGATTTGCATATATTGAAGAATCCTTGCATCCCTGGGATAAACCCCACTTGATCATGGTGTATGATCCTTTCAATGTGTTGTTGGATTCTGTTTGCTAGTATTTTGTTGACGATTTTTGTATCTGTATTCATCAGTGGTATTCGTCTGTAATTTTCTTTTTTTGTAGTGTGTTTTCCTGGTTTTGGTATTGGGGTGATGGTGGCCTCATAGAATGAGTTTGGGAGTCTTCCTTCCTCTGCAATTTTTTGGAAGAGTTTGATGAGGATGGGTATTAGCTCTTCTCTAAATGTTTGATAGAATTCACCTGTGAAGCCATCTGGTCCTGGAGTTTTGTTTGTTGGAAGACTTTTAATCACAGTTTCAATTTCATTACTTGTGATTGGTGTGTTCATATTTTCTATTTCTTGCTGTTTCAGTCTTGGGAGTTTATACCTTTCTAAGAATTTGTCCAATTCTTCCAGGTTGTCCATTTTGTTGGCATAGTGTTGCTTTTAATAGTCTCTTAGATGCTTTGTATTTCTGCGATGTCTGTTGTAACGTCTCCTTTTTGATTTCTAATTTTATTGATTTGGGTTCTCTCCCTCTTTTTCTTGATGAGTCTGGCTAAAGGTTTATCAATTTTTTTATCTTCTCAAAACACCTGCTTTTTGTGTTATTGATCTTTGCTATTGTTTTCTCTGTTTCTGTTTCATTTATTTCTGCTCTGATCTTTATGATTTCTTTCCTTCTGCTAACTTTGGGTTTTGTTTCTTTTTCCTTCTCTAGTTCCTTTAGGTATAAGATTAGATTGTTTATTTGAGATTTTTCTTGTTTCTTGAGGTAGGCTTGTATAGCTGTAAACTTCCCTTTTAGAACTGCTTTTGCTGCATCCCATAGGTTTTGGATCGTTGTGTTTTCATTTTCATTTCTCTATGGTTTTTTTAATTTCCTCTTTGATTTCTTCAGTGATCGCTTGTTTATTTAGTAAAGTATTGTTTAGCCACCATGTGTTTGTGTTTTTTACGTATTTTTTCCCTGTAACTGATTTCTAATCTCATAGCATTGTGGTCAGAAAAGATGCTTGAAATGATTTCAGTTTTCTTAAATTTACTGAGGCTTGATTTGTGACCCAATATGTAATCTATCCTGGAGAATGTTCCATGCACACTTGAGAAGAAAGTGTAATCTGCTGTTTTTGGATGGAATGTCATATAAATATCAATTAAACCTGTCTGGTCTATTGTGTCATCTAAAGCTTGTGTTTCCTTATTAATTTTCTGTTTGTTTGATATCTCCATTGGTGTAAAAGTCCCCCACTATTATTGTGTCACTGTCGATTTCCTCTTTTATAGCTGTCAGCAGTTACCTTATGTAATGATGTGCTCCTATGTTGGGTGCATATATATTTATAATTGTTATATATTCTTGGACTGATCCCTTGATCATTATGTAGTGTCCTTCCTTGTCTCTTGTAACATTCTTTATTTGAAAGTCTATTTTATCTGATATGAGTATTGCTACTCCAGCTTTCTTTTGATTTCCATTTACATGGAATATCTTTTTCCATCCCCTCACTTTCAGTCTGTATATGTCCCTAGGTCTGAAGTGGGTCTCTTGTAGACAGCATATATATGGGTCTTGTTTTTGTATCTATTCAGCAAGCCTGTGTCTTTTGGTTGGAGCATTTAATCCATTCATGTTTAAGGTAATTATTGATATGTATGTTCCTATGACCATTTTCTTAATCGTTTTGGGTTTGTTTTGTAGGTCCTTTTCCTCTCTTGTGTTTCTCACTTAGAGAAGTTCCTTTAGCATTTGTTTTACAGCTGTTTTGGTGGTGCTGAATTCTCTTAGCTTTTGCTTGTCTGTAAAGCTTTTGATTTCTCCATTGAATCTGAATAAGATCCTTGCTGGGTAGAGTAATCTTGGTTGTAGGTTTTTCCCTTTCATCACCTTAAGTATATCATGCCACTCACTTCTGACTTGTAGATTTTCTGCTGAGAAATTAGCTGTTAACCTTATAGGAGTTCCCTTGTATGTTGTCATTTTTTGCTTGCTGCTTTCAGTAATTTTTCATTGCCTTTATTTTTGCCAATTTGATGACTGTGTCTCGGTGTGTTTCTCCTTGGCTTTATCCTCTATGGGACTCTCTGTGCTTCCTGAACTTGGGTGGCTATTTCCTTTTCCATGTTAGAGAAGTTTTCAACTATAGTCTCTGCAAATATTTTCTTGGATCCTTTCTCTCTTCTCCTTCTGGGAACCCTATAATGTGAATGTTGTTGCATTTAATGTTGTCCCAGAGGTCTCTTAGGCTGTCTTCATTTCTTTTCATTCTTTTTTCTTTATTCTGTTCTGCAGCAGTGAATTCCACCATTCTCTCTTCCAGGTCACTTATCCATTCTTCTGCCTCCGTTATTCTGCTATTGCTTCTTTCTAGTGTATTTTTCATTTCAATTATTGTATTGTTCATCTCTGTTTGTTTGCCCCTTAATTCTTCTAGGTCTTTGTTAAATATTTCTTGCATCTTCTTGATGTTTGCCTCCATCCTTTTTCCAAGGTCCTGAATCATCTTCACTATCATTATTTTGAATTCTTTTTCTGGAATGTTGCCTATCTCCACTTCATTAAGTTGTTTTTCTGGGGTTTTATCCTGTTCCTTATCTGGTACATAGCGCTCTGCCTTTTCATCTTGTCTGTCTTTTTATGAATGTGGTTTTTGTTCCACAGGCTGCAGGATTGTAGTTCTTCTTGCTTCTGCTGTCTGCCCTCTTGTTGTAAGATTTTTAATTACAGTTTCAGTTTCATTACCTGTGATTTGTCTGTGTATATTTTCTAATTCTTCCTGGTTCAATCTTGGAAGGTTGTAATTTTCCAGGAATTTGTCCATTTTCTGGCATATAGTTCCTTGTAGTCATCTCTTATGCTCTTTTGTATTTCTGCAGTGTCAGTTGTAATCTCCCCTTTTTCATTTCTAATTTTATTGATTTGCATCTTCTCCTATTTTTTCTTGATGAGTCTGACTAAAGGTTTATCAATTTTGTTTATCTTCTCAAACAATCAGCTTTTAGCTTTATTGATCTTTGCTGTTGCTTTCTTTGTTTCTGTTTCATTTACTTCTGCTCTTATGATTTCTTTCCTCATACTAATTTTGGGTTTTCTTTGTTCTTCTTCTAGTTGCTTTACATGTAAGGTTAGATTTTTTATTTGATATTTTTCTTGTTTCTTGAGTTGAGCTTGAATTGCTATGAACTTCCCTCTTAGAACTGCTTTTGCTGCATCCTGTAGGTTTTGGATCTCATGTTTTCATTGTCATTTGTTTCTAGGTATATTTTTATTTCCTCTTTGATTTCTTCAGTGATCTCTTGGTTATTTAGCAGAGCACTGTTTAGCCTCCGTGTATTTGTGTTTGTTACTTTTTTTTCCCTGTAATTGATTTCTAATCTCATAGCATTGTGGTTGGAAAAGATGCTTGATAAGATTTCAGTTTTCTTAAATTTTTCAAGGTTTGATCTGTGACCCAAAATATGATCTATTCTGGAGAACGTTCCATGTACACTTGAGAAGAAAGTGTGTTCTTCAGCTTTCGGGTGGCATGTTGTCTTAAAAATATCAATTAAGTCCATCTGGTCTATTGTGTCATTTGAAGCTTGTGTTTCCTTATCAATTTTCTGTCTGGATGATCTGTCTATTGGTGTAAGTGGGGTGTTAAAGTCCCCCACTATTATTGTGTTACTGTCAATTTCTACTTTTATGGCTGTTACCATTTGCCATATGTATTGAGGTGCTCATATGTTTGGTGCATAAATATTTATAATTGTTATGTTTTCTTCTTGGATTGATCCCTTGATCCTTATGTAATGTCCTTCCTTTTCTCTTGTAACAGTCTTTATTTTAAAATCTATTTTGTCTGATATGAATATTGCTACTCCAGCTTTCTTGTGATTTCCATTTGCATGGAATATCTTTTTCCAGCCCTTCACTTTCAGTCTGTATGTGTCCCTAGGTCTGAAGTGGGTCTCTTTTAGACAGCATATTTAAGGGTCTTCGTTTTGTATCCATTCAGTCAGTCTGTGTCTTTTGGTTGCAGCATTTAATCCATTTACATTCAAGGTGATTGTCGATATGTATGTTCCTATTACCATTTTCTTAATTGATCTGGGTTTGTTTTTGTGGGTCTTTTTCTTCTCTGTGTTTCCTGCTTAGAGAAGTTCCTTTAGCATTTGTTGTAGGGCTGGTTTGGTGGTGCTGAATTCTGTTAGCTTTTACTTATCTGTAAAGATTTTGATTTCTCCTTCGAATCTGCATGAGATCCTGGCTGGGTAGTGTAATCTTGGTTGTAGGTTTTTCCCTTTCATCACTTTAAATATGTCCTGCCACTCCCTTCTGGCTTGCAGAGTTTCTGCTGAAAGATCAGCTTTTAACCTTATAGGGATTCTCTTGTATGTTATTTGTTGCTTTTCCCTTGCTGCTTTTAATATTTTTTTCTTTGTATTTAATTTTTGATAGTTTGATTAATTTGTGTCTCAGTGTGTTTCTCTTTGGGTTTATCCTATATGGGACTCTCTGCTCTTCCTGGACTTGATTGACTATTTCCTTTCCCATATTAAGGAAGTTTTTGACTATAATCCTTCAAATATTTTCTCAGACCCTTTCTTTTTCTCTTCTTCTTCTGGGATCCCTATAATTCAAATGTTAGTGTGTTTAATGCTGTCCCAGAGGTCTCTGAGACTGTCCTCGATTCTTTTCCTTCTTTTTTCTTTATTCTGCTCCTTGGCAGTTACTTCCACCATTTTATCTTTTTTTTAAACATCTTTATTGGAGTGTAATTGCTTTACAATGGTGTGTTAGTTTCTGCTTTATAACAAAGTGAATCAGTTATACATATACATATGTTCCCATATCTCTTCCCTCTTGCATCTCCCTCCCTCCCACCACCATGTTATCTTCCAGCTTACTTATCCAGTCTTCTGCCTCAGTTATTCTGCTATTGATTCCTTCTAGAGTATTTTTAATTTCAGTTATTATACTGTTCTCATTGTTTGTTTGCTCTTAAGTTTTTCTAGATCCTTGTTGAATCTTTCTTGTATTTTCTCTATTCTGTTTCTGAGATTCTGGATCATCTTTACTATCATTACTCTGAATTCTTTTTCAGGTAGGTTGCCTATTTTATCTTCATTTATTCGATTTCATTTATAGATTTTTACCTTGCTCCTTCATCTGTAACATATTTTGTCGTTTCATTTTTTTTTTTATGGTGAGGCTGTATTCCTGTCTTACTGGTTGTTTGGCCTGAGGTGTCCAGCAGTGGAATTTTCAGGCAGTTGGATAGAGCCAGGCCTTGGTGCTGAGATGCGGACCTCTGTGAGGCCTCACTCGGATTAATATTCCCTGGGGTCTGAGGTTCTCTATTAGTCCAGCAGTTTGGACTCTGAGCTCCCTCCACAGCAGCTTGGACCTGATCTCCACCCTGGGAACCAATATCCTGCCAGCCGTGTGGCATGGCAAAAAAAAAAAAAAAAAAAAGCAATATAATAACAAAGAATAAAAAACAAAATAAAATTAGAAACATAAAAAATATATTAGGAAAAGTAAAAATATAATTGAAACAAGTGCAACAAGGTAACATAATACCACAACAGAAAGAAAGAAAAAAAAAAGCCTTGACTATGGGGCTGGAGTTTAAGCAGAGGTGGAACTTAGGCAGGGGCAGGGTTTAGGGTGGGGTGGGACCTAGGCTGGTGGGAGGTGATGTTTGAGCGTGGGGTGGGGTCTAGGCTCAGGACCCATGCAGCTGGAAAAGGCCCTGTGGGCAGGGCCTAGGTGGAGGGATGTTCAAGCATGGAGCAGGGCCTCTGCTTAGGACCTGTGCGGAAAGGAGGGCCTCTGGAGTGTGGAGTTCTGGAGTTTGGAGGTAGGGCCCTGATTGAGGGTGTGTGGGTGGGGTTTTGGCCCAGTGTTGGATAGGGTCTCTGAGTGTAGAGGTAGGGCCCTGGGTGGGGGTGTAGGGGTGGGGCTTGTGTTCTGCACAGAAGGAGGGAGGCTCTGAGGGCAGAGGATTAGGTGCCTAAGTGGACTGGGAATGCACTGGCTGCATTCCCTTCTGTTTCGTCAAGACCCTACCCACACTATCTCCCTCAGGGTCTCGCCTGTCCCTGCTGGGCCCCTAACCGTGGGTGGGTCCTGCTAGGTGTAGGAACTCCTTCCCTCCCCCAGCAACCCCTCAGGAGTGCCAGTCCTGTAGGTCTGGACTTCACTTTTGCTCCCCTTTCCCTCCCTCCCACTCCCTCAGGACCCATGTGGCTGGAGGGGGCCTTGGTGGGTGGAGGATCTGGTCCAGGATCTCAGCAGGCTCCTGGGGATCCAAGTGGGCAGGAGAAACCTGGCCACGCTGTCTTTTGATCCTCTGCCCTCCCAGTGGTCCCCCAATTTCCCCCTTCAGGCATGGGATCCCTTCCCCTCCCCCAGCCACCCCTCAAGGGCGCCAGTTCCATCCCACCTCCACTTCTCCTCTCCCCTCCACACCCCACATCCTACCCGGTCACTGCGGATTCCTCCCATCCCCTTAGGTGTCCATGGTCCCCCACTGGTGCCCGGTCAGTACCCTAGTTGTGCAGAGACATGAATTCCCCATCCTCCTAGTCCACCATCTTGACTCTGCCCCCCTCCAGTGGTTTAGTTTTATCCCCTACCCTCTACTTTCTTCCCTGACTGTAGTATTCCCAATCTATTTTCCTAAAGACCTGACTATTGACTGTACTTTCCTCCTCCCAGTTAGTTGAAACAGGAAGGCTAGAGAAGCCTGGAGTAGGAGGAATTTTCATCCTCAAGGAAGGAAATAAGTCTCCAGCAAAGTCTTTTCTTCTGGAAAGTAGGTCTTTGTTATGGAGAAGCCTTATAGATAAGGCTCGGGATATATTCTGCAGTGATTACTCTTCTCTCCCTGCCAGAGCCAGGAGGGAATCTTTCTCAGATCTTTACCACAAGATCCTAGTAGCATTCCTGGAGGTAAAGCCAACAAAAGTGTGGGAGCTTCTCTAAAACTGTGACCCCTGAAAGTTTCTCACTGTCATACCAGCATCAAACTCAGCCTCCAGCCATTGGTGAAAATGATTATTTACATTTTCCTACCAGTTTATGGCACAGCAGCTTCAGTTCTAGGTAAGCAGATCTCAGCTATGATTGTTTGATTTTGGTGTAGCTGTTGGCCCCAAGACCACAGTTGTCTGATGGATCTGAGAAATATCACTGATTTTCATTTGTCTAGTTTTTTCTGGTTGTAAAGCTAGAATGAAGACTTCCAAGCTTTTCCCATGTCAGAACTGAAATCACAAGTTCCTCACTGAACTCTTGGATCCATTGAAATAATTTGTAACAGTTCTTAAACTATTGTGTCACTTCCTCAGTATTTATAGTCCTCCATTTCAGGAGGCTTCTCTAGCAACAGAAAACTAAGCTGTGCCTCTAATATATGAGATTTCTCTGAAAGAGCAAAAGTGCTTTGATTCTGTGCAACCAAACAGAAGACTGTCTATCAAATGTTTGATGGCAAAATTTGAAGGATGTTTTTCCCAAATGAGTATGTACCATTAAATTTATGTACTTAGAGTTCTGGGTGTCTTATAAATACTGATTGTTTAGAATGTTTTAGATTGTCACACTGCAACCTAAACAATTATAAATTGCTTGTCATTTTTTTAGGACACAGAACAGAACTTTATTCCCTGGTTTGGTCCTGCCTCCTGCTATTGCCTCATTTTATGCCACTGTTACCCTTATTCAATAACTACATGCACACTGTCCTCCTTAAGTTCCTAAAACATTCTTTCCAACTTCATGACCTTCAGATATGCAGTTATCTATGACTATAATGCTTCTCCATTCCCTGGGTAATTTCAGCTCATATTTAAACTTTCACTTTGCCAGTATTTCAGAGAACTCTCCCCTAGTCCCTAGATTAGATTAAGTCTCCCTAACACATACTTTCACAGAAACTTGTATATTTTTTGGAAGTATCACAACTGTAATAAATTAGTTTATCATGTAATTCTTTGCTTAATCTTTCCCATTTGAATATAAACTCTAGGAGGACAGGAACTGACTGTCCTATTCACAGTCATATCCTTTGCATGAGTCCTGGGAAACATTTTTTTGTATGCATGAGTTATGAATGAATGAAAATTCAACCTCCATTTTTGTTGTATGGCAAACCAAATCCTTGATTTGGGGTTAGGGACCACAGAAGCATCTAGAGGTAGTAATGACACAACTAGAGTTTCTCAAGGAGAAAACTAAGAGCAGAAATTTAGTTCAAGTAATGATATAACATTTCTCCCCTAGGGAAAGGCAGAAGTATTTTTAAGGAGACTTGATTTCTTGCAGTTATACAGATGTGGGTATAACTTAATTTCTTTGGATACCAAAGAAAAGGATGAACTCAGAATGCTGGAGAATTCAGGGGTACTCAGATTACAGCAGCAGTAAAAATATGATTATCTTTATTATCAACTAACTAATCTTTTCTCTTCGAGTTTCTCAGTGATTGGAATGAAACATGAGAAAATGCCTAAAAACCACTGATGACAAAATGATTCCCTGGGTGAGTTTTGTGGTGATCTTGAGTCTCCTGAAGTCATCTTAGGACTTCGAGTTTGAAAATGGCCTTCAATGACTGCTTCTGACGAATGTCACAACTCAATCACTTGTGGGGTGAGCTTGTGGGCTCATAACTCTGCTCTTAGCAACACATAACATAAAGGTTTTATTAGATAGAGATTTAAATCCATCAAACTAGCCAAGTAATTATAGTGCACTGGGTTTGTTCTTATATATCATCACAGTTAATTTTTGAAAGAACTCCGTTGGGTAGGCTTCATTATTTCCATTTTTTACAAATCACAAAATAAAGTTTAGGATGATTGAGTAACTTAGCCATGATCATATAGTTAATTTAGTGCCACAGAGAAGATATGAACATTAGTTTTCTAACACCCTTCAGGTAGTAAGTCTCATTTTGTGAACAGCTTTATAGTCATTATCAAGTATTATGGCATTTTTAGAATTGTTTTCATTTTTGGTACTGCCTTTCACACTTAATCACTTAAAATGTTGATAAAATTAAACCGGTACACTCACTGAGCAGCAAAAATAGCTTAAGACTATCTTTTTGTGCCAAAGGTTATGAGAATCGTTGTCCCACCCTCAATCCAGAGAAAGAATCCCTTACACCCAAAACCAAAATTCTCAAAAAATGTGCATTTAAACAAGAAAAATATGGAAATATGTAGAATATCAAGGCTCTTAAAGCAACTGTTATGCGTATAAAGTGAGCATACTTTATGGTAGTTTTTAGTGTCTGTTCCAGCTGCAGATGTGTAATATAATCTGAAAATTATACAGAGTAGTATTCATTTAAATGTGTAAACTTTACGGACAAGAAGACAGCTTCCAAAGAAATAGCAGAGCCCATTTTGTTAATTTTGTTTGGAGGGATTTCTTGGTAAATAAGGACAGAACAGAGCATGATAACTTATATGACACTTTAAATTGCATTTCAGGGCATCCAGCCAATCTTACAACGTGCAAAGTATAAATAAGAAAGCAATATTGTTTAATTAGAACAGTAGACAATCTTGATAAATGTGTTATATATTGGTATTCATATATACGATGTGTATGTGTATTATTATACACACTTGTTACACTGATACATACCTCTACCCCCACTCATGGTTTTTGTTGTTGTTACAGGAAAAACCAAGTGTTAATGAGGTGACTCAGGGCAAACCATTACTGGAACATTTCATGTTGTAGGATTGTTCTTTGTATTGTGGAGCATCCGTATCTCTGGCTTCTGCCTACTAAATGCCAATAGCGTCTCCCAATTATTGAGAGAGACAAAAGTACCCTCACAAATTTCCAAAATGCCTCTTAGGAAATGCATGACTCCTGTTGAGAACAGCTGCTTTGAGAGGTGGCAAGGAATTCAAACTAGGTCAATTGGAGTCCTTCCCCAGGGATTTTCAAACTGGTAATGTCCAAACGTGAGAATGGCTATGGAAACTGTCAGTGGGCATGTGCTTGGCTACATGGAAGCAGTTCGCCTGCAGTAAGAGAGATTGAAACTGGTGCATAGAGGGAAGGAGAGACAACAAATGGAGCCAGACTGTAGTGGTGTTTCCCTGTCCTCCCCTTGATTTGGTGACATTCCTCTTGTAGCTAGCCCTGGTTGGGTTTCTGTTGCTTGCTACTAAAAGAGTCCTAAAATAATATAAGTACTTATTTGCACATTATTATTTTATGTCAGGTGTAATCAGTAATCATTATAATATGAAAGAAGCTGAACAAGGAAGATGTTCAAGAAAGCCAAAAGAATGAGGAAAACAACAAATAGAAAGTTATTTAAGTTTATGATGAATTATACCACAAAAATAAATTCCCCAAAACACTTGGTGAGATTGAAACTTTTAATATATATTTGAAAATAAAAATAGAGTGAGTGCAGAGATTGTGTGCTAATTTTAAATATTAAGGAAGAAAAGGTGTCCAAGGATAGCTAAAACATTATATCTGTTCCATGTAAAATCCTTTCTTGAAATGCAAAGCTAGGGCACTTACTTCTCCTTACATAATCTTTACTAGGTATTATTAAGTGCTCTCTGGTAAGGCAAATGTTTTCATTGGAAATGGCTATCTTATTAATATAGTAGATGTTTTCAGGATACCAGTGTCTATCAAAAGTTTGTCTTTGGTCCAACTTTGGTATAGATGTTCTTTGGAAAGTCTGCACATGAGATTTTCATTAGAATGTTTAGTTACATAGAGATCAGCTATAAAATGTGTGCTAGGATGTCTAAAGAAATATAATTCAAAACAACAAAATGTTAAGAATGGTAAATATTACTATATCTTGTGTTGTTTCTCCAGTAGAGTATGAAGCACATACTCTTTGGCAGATAATCAATTGTAGTTAGAGATGAAGGACATGGATATTAAGATTTAAGAGGAGAATCGTTTAAGGAAAACTTTAATGAATTCATATCATATTTTTAGTTTTTAAAAATATCCATTCAGACACATGCAAATATTGATTTGTGGAGACTTCAAAGTAAAATATAAAGGGTAACATGTGTTTACTTTTTGGCTAATTTCCATTTATCCCTGTTCCTCATTAAAATTGCTCTTTATTGTTATGAGAACTACCAATCTCATAGCTCTTCCCAGTTCTCCTGACCCGTGATGATTCTTCTGACTTCATTTGCTAGTCCACCTAGCCTGAATCCCTAGGTCAAAGTTTCTAAAATTGACACACCTAGCAGCAAAAGAAAAGTCACATAAATAATAGGTATCAGAATGGGAACTCAAAATCAAGTGCTCTTGCTTCCAAGGCCTTTGTAACAGCTGCTACTACTGCCGTTTCCTTCCTTAATGATACAATGTATTAGGCTCTTCAAAGATAAGAGCTGAATGTTCATTTTTATCTATTTTATAGAGCAGAACAAGATATTGGACATATAGTAGGAAGCTATATGTATTTAAATTAGTGCAAGAGAATGATATTTTTTATGTTCTGTTTTATATTCACATTTCATTAAATTTTTTTGATATTGATTGATAATTAAACTTCTGATTAAGTATACACATTTACTTTCATTTTATCTACCTGCAAATTTATTATTACTATTAAATGAAAGCATTGGATGATAGGAAAAAATTTGTTCATTTATTTGACAGTTGATTCTGAGAGATGGAAAGAATCAGATTCTTAGTAAAAGTTCACATTTAAGCTTTTAACAATGTCATTTAAATAGAAAGGAAAACAGGGGTACTGTAGGATCTATTCAGCTCAAAAATAGTAAAATGATTGGATATTATCAAATTCAATGATCAGAAAGTAAAGCAAAAATAATCAGTTTGAAATCATTTGCTTTAACAAAAGGTACTATTCTTTTATTCTTCATCAGCTTCTTTACCTATTTGATCCAACAAAACCAATCTATCTTCTCTTTATTGTGTGTAGCACAGACATTCAGGTCTTGAAACAAATTTGGAATTCTTGAATGTAAGCTGTAGGTTATGGTCTAACTCTAAACAAAGAGCATTAAGTCCCATTATGTATTTCACAGTTTTGTTAATTAGCTTTTGTAATTTTATTCCTATTATTAAGGGTAATATACATTTATTTGTACTATTTCATTGTAACTCTATTTGCTATTAATAGTAGGAAACCTCTATCATTTGCATGTTTACATTATTTAAATTGTAATAAGAGAAAATTATAGCAGTGAAATATATTTGGTAACACAGCCATTTTTTTCCAGAGATATGTTGGAAACCCAACTGTTTGGGTCATGCAAATTAGATTAGAAAAAACCTTTAAGGAATAGATGTTATATAAAATTAAAGTGTCTGAATAGAATGACAAAATGACCAACCCAACTATCTTCCCATCTTTAAATTTTATGGGATTTTTAAAATGGATTACTATATCTTTTTAAACTAGTTTGTTTTCATTTAAGCTACTATTAAATGTTTAATATTATATTTGAAAACATAATCAGAGCACTGGAAGCAACACCTTTGGCAAAGCTCCTAATTTTGTAAGAATATTTTATATAAAGATGCATATTATATCAATAATATGAAATACGTAGTTGAAAATCTGTCTGAATTATGTGATTAATATTGGCCAATAACCTGAATCTTTCAATCCCCCAGTTTTAATCATATTTTTCCCCTCAAACTATTTATTACTGGAATCATCTAGATAATAATTTTAAACCCTACACTTTGTTTGAATAAGTACTATCTTACTATGTTGAACTGTGGTTGTTTTGGTTTGTTTTATCAAAAAGAAAGCTCCTTACAAATATTCTTAGATCTATCCATCCCTTTCACATGTTCTTATTTGATTCATTTTACTCTAGAAAAATAATGAGATAGAATTATATTTCACTGATATTTCTTTTGAAAAGTTTGTCAGAGGTATGAGAGAAGAGTCTCAAAAAGATTCCAAGTCTTACCTTTCCATCTCTAAAACATCTCCATCTCCTTTACATCTAATCTTGATTTTCCACATGAGCTTCTTCTGTGCTTCTGTCACACCGCCCTTGTTTCACACATTCACACTCTCTACCTGCTTTATGTTATGTATGTATGTACATGTGTATGTATGTATTTACTTGCTTATTGGCTATCATCTCCATTAGACTTTAAGTGCCATAAGGGCATAGATCTCATTTATTTAATAGAAGTATAGTTGATTTACAATTTTTCAGGTGTACAGCAAAGTGATTCAATTATACACACATGCACACACATATATATTTTATCAGATTCTTTTCCATTATAGGTTATTAGAAGATACTGAATATAGTTCCCTGTGCTATATATTAGGTCCTTGTTATTTATCTATTTTATATATAGCAGTATGTATCTGTTAATCCCAAATTCCTGATTTATACTCCCCCCTTTCCTCTTTGGTAAGCATAATTTTGTTTTCTATGTCTGTGAGTCTGTTTTGTAAATAAGTTCATTTGTATCATTTTTTAAAGATTCCACATATAAGAGATATCATATGATATTTGTCTTTCTCTGTCTGACTTACTCCACTTAGTAAGATAATCTCTAGGTCCATCCATGTTGCTGCAAATGGCATTATTTCATTCTTTTTTATGGCTGAGTAATATTCCATTGTATAAATATACCACATCTTTATCCATTCATCTTTCAATGGAGATACATTTAGGTTGCTTCCGTGTCTTGGGTATTGTAAATAATGCTGCTATGAACATTGGGGTGCATGTATCTTTTTGACTTAGAGTTTTCATCTTTCCCAGGTACAGGGCATGGATCTCTTTTATTTAACTCACTGCTGTGTTCTTAGCATCTTGTCTAGAGACTAGAATGTAAGGCATGAATTTTTGTCTGCTTTGCTTATGACTGTAGTCCCAGAATGTAGAACAGTAAGTGACATTAAAAAATATAGTTACAGATTGCATCTAGATTTTGGTTGTTCAGATAATAGCAATATACTAGTTTTGCAAAGCAGTGCTGCAGTGTTGCCCATCTTTAGGCTTGTGTGCTTTTGCAAAGTATTGAATTCAGAATTCAGAAATTCTCTATTTGTTTTAGATACTTTAAATTATGCTGTATAGAGGTAGAAGATTTTTCCAGAAGAAAACAGTACTACCCATTTTTGGGGGGAGGCTGTCAGTGGCCCTTGATTCCTTAACTCAAAGTTAAGAAAACCAACCACATCCAATATACCCTGCTTACAGTTCACATGACCTTATCTATTGTCTAATGTCCTTGAGAGTCTGAGGGAGGCAGTGGGGAAAAATAAGTGATGGCTCTTTCTAGACATTGAGTTTCTATGTGGTCACCTGGTATTTTCTGCATTCGTGGAAAGGTTATAAGCTGTCATGGTGGGCATAAATATAACAATTCTTCTATTTAACAATTAATTTTTCTGTGAGAAAGAAACTCCAGTTATTTGGTGATGATAGGATAGATTTTCTAAAAATATACTCACCTCTTTACAGTCATATTTGGTGTTAATGCCAGGTAATAGATTAGAAACCTCACCATCGTAAAGTTAAAATTAACCAGTTAAATATATGCCTACATTGTCAACAATTATTGCTTCTTTGTGTCTTAATAATAACATGGCTTGAAATAGTAATTTGGAGTAAAAAAACCACAGTTGTCTTTTCCCCCCCACCCTCCTTCATACATTTTAACTCTTTTAAATATGCCCCACATCCCCTTTCTTTATTTTAACTTTAATGATCTTTTCTCTCCTGCACCAATGTGTCTAGAAGAGAGCAGGTGAATGGCTAGAAATGAGAATGGTTGGGGGGGGGGGGAACGAATGAGAAAGGAGCAAATACTAAAATGAATTTCTTTCCAAAAAAGAAAACAGCAGAATAATTTAGGTCCTTTCACTAAATGATGGTCTGTTTGCCTTCTTAATCCCACCTTCCCCCAGCTCCCAGATTCACTCACACCCATGAACATTTTTTGAAAATGAAAGAAAAATGCATGCTAAATATATACCAAGTCAATTTATGTTGATGTTTTCCTTTCTTCATTTCTGTAACTGATTTTGGCACCTTAATACAATGATGATAGAATGCAAATCTTTATACAGTAACCTAGTTAGGATTCCTACAATAAATAATTCCCATATCCATCACTTTTAAAGCATCATTGCAAAGAGTAGAGTGCAGCAATGTGCTCTTATGTTTCTTATGTTCCAGATCAATCTGTTTTTCTTAATTTTAATTTATAATCAGCACAACTGAAGCTTCCTAATCATATCAGACATGCCAATCCTTTCAGAAGCAAATCTGATTTAACATCAAGGAGCCTGGCTTGTGTTCATGGAGTAGGGTTTCTTTTCCCACTGCTTCCCAGAAGTTTCTAGCTGGGACTTAACACATTTACACAGCTGAGATCCAAACCAGTTTCCTAATATTTGGTGGACAAAAATCTCTCTCAGTTGAGCCAAGTAATCTACCATCTGGTCAGCATAGCAGAGGATGTACCCAAGCGGGTGACTCTGGAGTTTCTTGTTTGTAGTTTTGGTGGAGAGGAAGAAAAATAAAGGAAATTGCTCTTGAAAACGTCTGGAATAAATTAGAAGATGCTTCTTTTAAGGTGGAGTATTTACCTTAAACTTTTAAAGAGATGTATGGAAAAGGACAGGATATAGCCTTATTGTCCTATTTTGGTTTGCATCTCAGAACAGTTTAATCTAACAGACAAACACCACTGATCCTATCTTAAAGGATATACAATTTTCCAAGGAGGAACTTTGTGGGTATTTTTGGCCTACAAAACAGATAGTGGATGAGCTTTCCTTGCTAGCTGCAAGCTGGAGCCTGTGTCAGGCTTCACTAGGCACACAAGGCTCTGATTTTGTATCATTAAAGACTCATTATCTCTTTTAACTACTGTTGAAAGCATTCATCCATAACTCTAGCTACTACTGAAACAATAGAGGCTCCTAGCTCAGTAATAATGCTTTCTTTTTTTTTTTTTTTTTTTGCCAGCTTAAAGAGCCTTTAAAGGATGGATTGGCTTTCACAATGCAGAAACAAAAAGCTTCTGCTCAGGAAAATATAAAAGCTTATTTCTGTAAGTAACTTCAATTTTAAAGATTGGAGGAAAATCATCTGACGTGAGTTTCTCAGATCTGGGAGTTAGAGTATACCTGAATGTTAAATTCCTACTGGGGGAAATATTACATTTTCCAGAGGAGAATGACATGCCTTACTTATGCTTAGTCTCAAAGAGAAGAATACTTTAATAAGAATGAAACAGGCTTGGTGTATTGATCTTGCCAATTTGTTTGGTATTAATGTATATTTGGCAGGGAGCTAAAGTCTCCATTGAATTCAGCAGTGGATTATATGAACAGTAATTTTTACATTTACCCGCTTTGTTTACACTTTCATTATACCTCTACTGCATTATCTGATGCCTTCATACCGTTTTCAATCTTATAGCCACTTTAATCTCCTCTTGCACTCAGCATATCTGAGTGAGTTTGTTGGCATAAGGGAATTTTGAAGGTTATATTACAGTACATGAATCAACGTAAAATAAAATGCACCGGAGACACGATCAGCCAGTTTTAATTCATTGCAGAAAGTTATAGATACCAAAATGCATTTAATGTAATCTGATCTCTTTATTCAGTCCTGAATTTACGAGGAATTCACCAGGAGTCAAATGACAACTTTGTTTTAAAAATAGTAGTCTATATTGAATGCAATTTTAATATATCTCTGACATATTTACATTTAAAGAGTAGGGAAAAGTGGAGTCTTTGAACATAAATTTCTCTTTTCATAGAAAAGCAAAGACTGAGAAAGATAATACTTTTGTTCATTAAAACATTATCTGTCATTGTAATATAGGTCAGGTTGGTGATAACGGTTAAATAAATCTAGCTCATCAGTACAGCTGGTAAACAGATTAGCAGCCCCCTAGATTACTGAGCATTTCATTTTAAAAAGGAGGCAAATAGCATCATTGTGCTCAGGTCTATTGAAAATGTTTTATGTCAACAAGCCTGCTCTTTCCCTGGAATGATCAAA
>NW_006789313.1:1107484-1141617 GCF_000442215.2 Lipotes vexillifer
TCTTTCCCTGGAATGATCAAATGTTCTCAGTTCAGGCTGGTCAACAAGAAGACACGGACAGTGGCTTCCCAGACAACTTCTCTACCAGCAACACATATAGATGTTAAACCTCAGTCAATTATTGTTTGATTATAAGACATGATCCTTCATTTGGGGTCTTAAGTTGTTTTGGTAATGCTGTCCCCATCAAAATCACTCGTCTTACCTGGGAATTTTTCTTATTTCTCATATTTGAGAAATCTTCTTTTCTCACAAACCATAGCACTGGACTTTAGGTTGAAGGGCAAATGTGGGAATACTACTTGCTATTTTTATTTCAACACACAGAATTTGTAATCCATTCCAAAACAAACAAAATTTCCTTTTTGTGTCTCTGAAAATTTCCTATTGTTTATGTAGAAAAGCTATGTAAAGCCCAAGGAAATAACACAGTGTGTTGTAACTAATACATTGATAGCATCTTAGCTCATTAAATGTCGAAATTATTATCACTATTATAAAAATAATATTTAAGACATAGAGACTGTAAGTGTATTTTATATATTATGCTTCTATTAGCTATAAATAAAATTGTATAAATAATAAATACTTTTATTAAGTATGTGAAATAAAATTGTAGGTTTCACCACAAATGTTATGTAATAATAACAGCATTTGGATGGAGGTCTTTCTGAGTGATTAGTTTAATAGATCATTTTGTAACTAGAGCTGAATTCTATATCACTTTAGAATTATATTTATGGTAATAATAGTCAGATGTCTAGTTTTTATTTAATAGACATAAATTTTCATTCAAAGAGTATTCCAAAGCAAAAATGCACCACTTTCAAATACTTTTATTTATTTGGTTCATTTTACTCTTGGAAAATAATGAAATAGTACTATATTTCCTTTATATTTCTTTCAAAAGTAGATCATGGGGATGGAGAAGAGAAAAAAGAGTTAACATATTGAAGGAGAAATTATTTTTAGAATCAATGACCAGACACCCTAGAATTTTTGGTTCAGATAAATCAGGAGTAAAAACAATTTATGAGAATCATGTACCGACAGTCTGTCCAAATAGACGTATATCCCCAGAGGGAAAGCTTGATCCAATCCAATTTAAATGAGGTAAGAAAAAGGGTTTCCACCATTTCCTTTGAAAGGGTAATTTTCCCAGAGTCCAACAAACATCAGTGTTAGAAACAGTGTTAGAAAATACCTCTTAATACACAGTCTGCCCTTACTCAGTTGCTCCATTTCTTCTCTGATCCTTTCGAAAATTGGTTGACTAGTCATACCCTCCCTCAGTTTCCACCTATTCAAGCTACATTTAGTTCTGTATGTTTTCATTATGGTTCAGTTCCTCTAATCAAAGTTATTTATTTTTCTCATTTTAAACTGTTTTGGGTTTTTTTTTTTGGTAAATCTGTGGCAAGATAGTGTTTTAACTATGCTTTTATAAGTGATAAGAAGAAAGAGTCTTTTCTAGCTTGTAAACACAATCTCTAATAATGTAGCCCAACTTAGGATGCCCAAGAAAATCATATAATGAGAGCTTTTCAGTACTAACTTGTTGCATCTCTTTCTTTTGAATATCCGTATACTTTGACTTTTTCAGGGTAAATCTCAAGTGATCTTTATTCCCTCTACCTGTGTAAGTTGTCTCAGTTATGCCAGGCTTGCCAAATAGGATGAGAAATATTGATTGTTTATCTTTGCTCCTCTGAGCTACCTTTCACAACCTTGATAACTATTTCAACTATATTTGAGTCACAAAAGTGAGCACAGCAAAAATATAATAGAGAAATCATTAACACCAGCTCTGGGTACATAGTCTTAAAGTAAAATTAATAACTGACTTGATTATTATCTTGTATTAACAGAACTTTGGGATGAAATGGCCAAAGTCGTATTTGACATACAAGTTGATTTTCTTTCCTTTCTAGGCGAGAAGAATGGTGGTGGTGCTGGGGTAAGTGGAGTGATTGGAAACAGGCAAGTTTTGTGATGAGAAACCATGAGGATGGTGTCTAAAACAGCACTTTGGAGGAGGATATGCAAGGGCTTCATTTAGGTGCAAGGGCTTAGAACATTGAAATGAGTGCTTGCAGAAGACAAGAGTCGCTGTGGTCCGCTTGCAGCATCCTAAACCCCAATCAATAATCCCCAACCTTCTCTATATCTTTCAGCATTCTTTCCTCCTTCTCAGCAGCTCCTTTACCACCCATTTGGAGTTGGCTTTTAAGGGATGAAGATTTTATTCATTCTGGGAAAGTTCTGATTTTAACAAGATTTTGCATAAAAAAAGGCTTCAAGATTTCAGGTGTGCAGGTGACACTTTTAAACAAGATGCTCTTTGCACAGATAATTCCATGGTTCTTGGAGATGCAGTCAATTCACCTAATCCATCCAAATTTCCATTGTTTTCCAAATGTTCAAAATCATGTAGATGCAATAGAGAAATAGTTTGTAATTTGCCAGAAATGTGATAGAACTGATCAGGTATATGAAACCTGTTGTTCAAATTGGCAAGTATGAGGAAATATTCTTTGGTTCCCCTACAGTGCTAACATTGAGACTTATTCATCTTAGAAGAAAAAGATAGCAAGAAAAAATCTAGGGTGTTCAACTTTTTTAAAAGATCAATCATTATCTTGTCTTGATAACCTGTGCTTCTCCAACAATTTTTGTTTTGTTACACCTCCACAGTATGCTGTCTGTGACACCTGTTAAAGTTGCCATCTGGGCAGTCATTTATGTTTTTTCTTGAAAACCATGGGTCTGTTCACCAGAATGAATGTTAAGAACAGTTACAATCTTGATGGGAACAAATGCAGCAATGGTTAATTGATGATACTCATAAAGGAATAAACATTGTAATACTACAAACATTAATACAACCTGTGGTCCTCCCACCACACTTTGAAATCTGGTTTTGCCACTGGTCCTCACACCACACTTTGAAATCTGGTTTTGCCACTGGTCAGTAATTGAATATAATCAAGTATTGTTCCATTATATGTATATTAATGTAAATATTTATAACTCTCTTGCATTTGGAAATTTGCTGTCTAACTATATCACCAATGTTATCAGAGTCCAAAAAAGAAAAGAAAGCTTTGATAAAGAAGTCAAATAGAAAGTAAAAACTCTTGAGTGTAGTTGACACTGAAGGTTAGGGGCAAAGGTGTAGGAAGGAAAGCTGGGATACAAAATGATGCCTGTTAATTCATATAGCAACTGCGTGCATCCATTTAAGGTAATGTAAACACATGAAAAAATTAAATGACCAAATCCAATTATATGCATCAATCCTATCTTCTTGAGCAATTATCATTCTTTTGTAAACTGCAATTTTGGCCACTTGTGTGTACCAACCCTTAATTGTTAGTAATTCTCTAGTTTTCTAGCATTTTGTAAAGAGATATTTAGCACACAACACTGCTGCTGCCAGCTATTTACAGTGTAGAACTGAATTACCAAAAACACACACAAAAATTACCAAAGACACACAAAAATCATGGGAGGCAGCCACTTGTGGCATTCTTAAGTATTTTGCTCTTTTACTTGATATTTAAATACAGAAAATTATTGACAGAATCAGTGATAATCATAAGAATCCCGGGCCATGGCTACTATTTTTCTTTCCGTGTCACAATCTCATCAAGAATTATAGAAACTCTTTCCTATATTAAATGATACAAATATAAACAAGGACCATCATGACTGCTTCTGCTGGTGATTTACTAAAACCCTCCATTTTGCTCAGAAATATAATTTTTAATAAACAGTAGGAATAGAAACTAGTCATAATGTACCAAGCAATCTTTCAAAAATGTCTGTGTGTACTTCCTACAGACTTGAACAATATTTTCTATATAATCAAGTCAGCAGGTTGGTGACATTGTTTAGGAATTTCTAATGTCATGCGGTATCCAGGGTGGGCATGGTTGGGAAGACTCCCTAGATTTCTTTACTCTTTCTTCAAAAAGGAAGCCATTGGGAACCTTAAATGCATGTTACTAAGTGAAAGAAGCCAATCTGAAGAGGCTACATACTGTGTGATTCCAAAAATATGACATTCTGGAAAAGGCAAGCTATGGAGACAACAAAAAGATGAGTGGTTGTCAGAGTTGGGGTGCAGGGTGTAATGAATAGGCAGAGCACAGAGGATTTTTAGGGCAGTGAAAGTACTCTATATGATATTGTAATGATGTACATTCATCCAAACCTGTAGAATGTACAACACCAAGAGTGAACCCTAATGTGAACTATGGATTTGAGGTGATTATTATGGGGCCAATATAGGCTCATTCTCGGTAAAAAAAGAATACTATTCTGATGAGTGAATGTTGATTATGGGGGAGACTGTGTATGTGTGTGAGCAAGAGGTAGGTACATGGGAAATCTCTGTACTTTCTGCTCAGTTTTGTTGTAGACTTAAACTACTCTTAAAAATTAAGTCTTTTTAGAAAGGGAGCCATTGCACTGGTTCATCTCAAAGATGCCTCATGGGTTTCTGAGGGTGGCCTTTAGTGACAGTTTAAATTGGTTAGTGAAGGGTAATGCTGATGGCTGGTGGAAAAGAGCTGGCTGGCCCTGGACTCAAGAGATTTGAATTCTCCTGATCTTCTTTTCCTCACTAGTTATGCAATTCATGTACACAGCCTGGGGTTTGGTTTCCTCATCTATCCAATGAAGACATTGAATGAGATTTGTAAAATACCTTCAAATCCCAAGGTTTTTTTTTTTAACAGCCAGTGATTTGTCATTTTCCCAAGCATTTCCTTGCTCATGGTTATTTGAAGCTATTTTTGTGATATCTTTACTGTTTTTTTTGGATTGCCTGTTCTTGTGTTTGTTGCCTTCTTTAATGGACTTTTGAAAAAAGTCTAAATATAAGCTATTTTAGAATGAATAGTTTCTTCTCATGTCTTTTATTATCTGACCCACCTTTTTCTCCTGTTATTTTTGGACTGCTAAATTGAAAATACTTTTTTTTTTAATTCTCTTGTTCCCTAATCTCTTTGTTTGGAATGATTTACTTTTGAATTTGATCTTGTTTTCCAATTCTCATAAGGTTGCATTTAGTCCATGGACATCCTGAGATCTTTCAGAAATCTGAAAAATCAGAAATCTCAGTACTCTGCCCACCCTGTTCTTTTTGTGTTTTCTTATTGCGTATTCATCAAAACCTAGATTTTCCCTTTGGATTTAGAAACTCTTCCAATTTATGTTGTAAATTTTATTTATTTTTTAGTTCTAATTAACATTCCATTTAGTCCATTTCTGGCTGGGTAGCAATCATCTTATGTCCAAAACTGAATGTATTACCTTCCCATCCCAAAATGTTCCTGTGCCTTCTTTCCTCTCTTAGAAAATAATGTCATTATCCATGAAGTCTCCACTGCTAGAAACATTGGCATCATACTCAGCATCATTTTTTCTTATTCCTCATCCAATAGTTCACCATCCTCATTGCCACAGCCTCACCTTATTCTTCTTTATGCCATGTACCATCACTTCTGGAGATGTAGTCTTTATAATGTAGAGCTATGTGAGAGGAGTTCCAGAAGACTGAGGATGCCTGCAAGATTGGAGATTGGCATCTCATTTCTCAGTTGGTCATTTGGCTGGGCAGCTGACTTGTTCATTTGCCAAGCATCTACCTGGGCAGGAAAAAGCCATTAGACAGAAAGAGATGACAGCGCACAGCAGAGGAAAAGAGGCAGAGCATCCTCTGTGCAGAGCATCCTCTGTCATCCATAAAGGTGTGTGAGTTCTCAACAGGTCAGTGGGCATCACAGAGCCCTAGAGTTTGGGTCAAAGGACTCGGAAAGAAGCTGTGTGTTTTTTTGCTGGGGTCAGGAGCTGGAAGATTTGGAAGAAATTGAGCTGGAGCTGCTTAATGCCTGCACACAGAGGTCCACAGCAGCCAGAAAAACAGAGATAGGCAGGCTGGAAAGATGCCCACAGTATTAGGCCTGGAAAATGGAAAGTGGAAGGAGATATGTCTCAGATGAAGCATGTGTCCCAGAGCAGATCATGAAAACCTTCAGCCCCTGCAACAAGGTCAAGGTGAAGAAAGAGGGATTAGAAAGGGACACCTACCCTTTCCCTCTTCAGATCCCTGCAGCCATAAACCTTAGCTGCAGTAGGTAAATGAGTATTTAAATGTGGTCCAAAAAAAGAAGTTTTAAAGAGGATAGTAGCTGAAAATGAAAAGTTACAACTTTAATAACTGGAAGTGTTCAAGAGAGTTTGGAATCTGCCCAAGATGTGATTTAGTACATATCCACAGGATAGGGCAATTTGACATACTGAAAAGGACAATGGTTTGCGAATAAAAACTATATCATGTTTTCACTCCACCAATCTGTGACAATTCCATAAACCACTTAGCTATCACATACCATATTGCATGGTATTTCTATTTACATGTCTGTTTCCCCTCCTAGGTCACCTATATCCCTAGTTCCTCGCATTTTATGCATGTTCAAAGGTATCTGTTAATGAATGAAGGAATACATGCATGAACAAATGAGTGTTCAGAAGCGTGTACAAAAGCAGATATGAGATCCTCAAAAGGAGAAGAATTAGGCAAAAATAATAAACTGCATCCCTAAGGGACAGGTGCTATTTAAATACTGAAACATGTATATTCATCGCTAAAAATAAAATTCATAACAAGCTGCCTGTTTGTACTCCATTCTACTCCCCTTTCCATCCTAGCCTCTTTTTCTTTTAATCTAAATTCTTCCACTCCCACAAAAGACAGAGGATTGCTACTGTACTTTAAATATTATACCGCTTGTGTTTTTTGGTCATAGTCTACTGACTGGCTAGTTCTGTATGTTAACTACTATTTAGATACTGTGAATGATTATGTAAAACTTTGAATTAAAACAGGCCATCATTTTTGCTGGTTCATCATTTTCCTTCTCCATATTTTGTGACGCAAGATTCTCAAATCATCTGATGTAGTTGCTTTAACAAGTTTTGAAACTGCAAATGTGAACTTTTCATGGTTTTAGACCCATGCCCATGTGAAGCTGTTTCAGAAGATTGAGAATATGCTACTTTTCTTCTTTAAAAAATAGTAGTTTTCATTGCTTTCTGCTTTGGAGTTGCAAACCAATACTGCCATCCACTGTTCCTTTGGATAATCTTTTTCCCACAGTTCTTGCCAAGATGTTCTGCGAAGAAAACCTGACAACAAAATTAAGTTCTTTGAAAGGGTGGGGAGTTTGTTACTTTCGGGCAAGCACTGCACTGAAGATCATAAAGGAATCAAACATCATGACTTATCTTTTTCCAAATGCCTTGATGGAGAAAGCACACTCTCAAAATGTGAGCAAGTAAATGAGCAAAATCTATAGAGTAAACTTCTTCCTGGACATCACAGGAGGGAAAAAAAAATCACCTAGTGCCTCTTTGATCACTGCTTAACTTTGCTTCATGTGGCTCCCCAGGCTCAGGGTTTTTTCTCATCGCAGTCATGTTCTAATGTTTTAGGAAGAAAGCCAGTCTTTTCCTCCAAGCCAGCACACAGGGTTCTCTGTCTTATACTTTCAGAAAAGTCCTCCAACTCTTTGAGAGCAGGGCCCATGTTCCTAATGTCTAACATTTCTAACTGATTTGATTCCTTTTTGTTCTGCTCTGCAGGTATCCCTTCTGTATTATGCATCTCTTTTGAGCCTTACCCTTTCTCTCTTCAGTTCAGTTTTCAACTAATAAATTTGTAATTAAGATTATGAGGAATTCCTTATTTTTCTTTCTTATGAAACATAATTGACCCTTTGGGACATGTGGGCATAATCAAGGGCCAAAAATGTGAGGCTGATTATGTCATTATTGAAAGGCCTTGAGGGGACCTGGTCCAATTCCTGACTCTACATGTGAAGAAACTGAGACCCAGGGAGTCAGTAATGGCAAAGCCAGTGGCAGAACCCAGGTCTCTCAACCCTGGTCAAAGCCTTTTTCCTGCAAAATGCTCCTCCCAGATGCACAGTTCATCTCTTTGTCCCTGGGTTATAGGACATCTTAAGTGGCTTTTTTAAAAAAATAACATAAACCTCTCTGAAGACTTCTTTGTTCCTCTGTGCACCTCATACTCCTCTTGACTGTCAACTCCTGGAAAAGTAGCAGGATGTCTAGGTTGAGAAAGAGTTCACGACAATGACATCCTTCTTTCACTCAGGAGAGGAGAAGGTATGTGAACAAGATAGCCTGGAAAGAACAGAGAGGAGGGCTGTCTGTCTTTTAGTCCTGTTTTGGTAAGAGGACAATTAAATATTATTTTACTTATCTAGATTTATAGCTCCTACATCAGGAGATCTCAATTCCTTCATTCATACAGACACCATTTATGTTTGAACTGTTCTTTGGATTTATGCAGGCCATATCTCCTCAGTATCTCTTGAAATAGCCCTCAAGCAGGCCACATGGTAATACTGGAAAGCTGAGTGGCTGTCTCAATGTTTGTTCAATGCTATTCATTCAGCAACCACAATCTGCTTGAAAAAACACACCAGTATGTGGTTCCTATTCCCATCATATTCCAACCCAATGGGGTGCTGGTACTTTTTATTTTATGAATTGACATTGTGTAGGTGTGAGGTTGAGCTGTACAAAGTTTTCCTGCAAAAGAAGATGGTGCTGGAATTCTATAAGGAAAATCATTTCTTTCTCTAATAACAGATTTTTTTTTCTAAATAAATGATTATCAAAGATAAAAGTGATTTAGAGAAGTTAGTGGAGGCTGCTAGGTAAAAAGCACACTGAGAGAAGGACCATAGTGGGCAGAAAAGGGACTGATAAGTTTAATTATAACATAAAAAGTAGTAAGAAAATGACTCTTTACCAATATTGTATGTAATAAGCATTATGTTCAGAATTTGGAATATATTATCTCATTTCTCATAAAGTTCTGGAAGCAATTATAATTATACCCACTTTTCAGTTGAATAAACTAAGACTGGAAGAACAAGAGACTTCTCTAAGATCACTTAGAAAATAAACGCCAACATGAGGAATGAGTCCAGGTGTGTCTGAATAGAAAAACTTACAGAAGAAAGTAAGCTTAAGGCATCTGCTGGCAATAAGAAGTTGATTTACTTGTCTGGAGTGAAAAATTCATAAGAAATATTGGGGCAGGAACCCAGAAAGATAGGAATTCTGAATGCTAGGTTGAATTTATGTAATTTTATTATATAGACAATAAGGAATCATTGGTGCTTTTAAGTGATACGGAGAAGTCATCAAAATTGTGTTTTAGAAAAAAAAATATCTGGTAGTCATGTGCAAAGTGGACATTGCAAACAATAAGACCAATTTGAGAACTATTACGATAGCCCAGGAATGATGCTAATGGGAAGATGAAAAAAAACAATTTTTATAGGGTGACCTTACAGCATAACACAAAATGACCTGATGATGTAAATAATTTATTCATTCACTTATTCCACTAATATTTATCACTATGCTAAGGATTGGCATCTTATACTTCAATCAGGAACCTATATGTATATTTTTGAATGCTCTCATTGAACACTTTTTTTTTGAATTTTATTTTATTTTTTTATAGAACAGGTTCTTATTAGTTATCCATTTTATACATATTAGTGTATATATTCAATCCCAATCTCCCAGTTCATCACAACACCACCCCACCCCCATGCCACTTTCCCCCCTTGGTGTCCATACATTTGTTCTCTACATCTGTGTCTCTATTTCTGCCCTGCAGACTGGTTCATCTGTACCATTTTTCTAAGTTCCACATATATGCATTAATATACGATATTTGTTTTTCTCTTTCTGACTTAATTCACTCTGTATGACAGTCTCTAGATCCATACACATCTCTACAAATGACCCAATTTCGCTCCTTTTTATGGCTGAGTAATATTCCATTGTATATATGTACCACATCTTCTTTATCCCTTCGTCTGTCGATGGACATTTAGGTTGCTTCCATGACCTGGCTATTGTAAATAATGCTGCAATGAATATTGGGGTGCATATGTCTTTTTGAATTATGGTTTTCTCTGGGTATATGCCAAGTAGTGAGGTTGCTGGGTCATATGGTAATTCTATTTTTAGTTTTGTAAGGAACCACTGTACTGTTCTCCGTAGTGGCTGTATCAATGTACATTCCCACCAACAGTGCAAGAGGGTTCCCTTTTCTCCACACCCCCTCCAGCATTTGTTGTTTGTAGATTTTCTGATGATGCCCATTCTAACTGGTGTGAGGTGATACCTCATTGTAGTTTTGATTTGCATTTCTCTAATAATTAGTGATGTTGAGCAGCTTTTCATGTGTTTCGTGGCCATCTGTATGCCTTCTTTGGAGAAATGTCTGTTTAGGTCTTCTGCCCATTTTTGGATTGGGTTTTTTTTTAATATTGAGCTGCATGAGCTGTTTATATATTTTGGAGATAAATCCTTTGTCCGTTGATTCGTTTGCAAATATTTTCTCCCATTCTGAGGGTTTGCCTTTTCATCTTGTTTGTAGTTTCCTTTGCTTTACAAAAGCTTTTAAGTTTTATTGGGTCCCATTTGTTTATTTTTGTTTTTATTTCCATTACTGTAAGAGGTGGATCAAAAAAGATCTTGCTGTGATTTATGTCAAAGAGTGTTCTTCCTATGTTTTCCTCTAAGAGTTTTATCATGTCTGGTCTTACATTTAGGTCTCTAATCCATTTTGAGTTTATTTTCATGTATGGTGTTCGGGAGTGTTCTAATTTCATTCTTTTACATGCAGCTGTCCAGTTTTTCCAGCACCACTTATTGAAGAGACTGTCTTTTCTCCACTGTATATCCTTGCCTCCTTTGTCATATATTAGTTGACCATAGGTGTATGGGTTTACCTCTGGGCTTTCTATCCTGTTCCATTGATCTATATTTCTGTTTTTGTGCCAGTACCATATAGTCTTGATTACTGTAGTTTTATAGTATAGTCTCAAGTCAGGGAGTCTGATTCCTTCAGCTCCGTTTTTTTCCCTCAAGACTTCTTTGGCTATTCGGGGTCTTTTGTGTCTCCATACAAATTTTAAGATTTTTTGTTTTAGTTCCGTAAAAAATTCCATTGGTAATTTGATAGGGATTGCATTGAATCTGTAGATTGCTTTGGGTAGTATAATCATTTTCACAGTATTGATTCTTCTAACCCAAGAACGTGGTATATTTCTCCATGTGTTTATATCAACTTTGATTTCTTTCATCAGTGTCTTGTAGTTTTCTGCATACAGGTCTTTTGTCCCTAGGTAGGTTTATTCCTAGGTATTTTATTCTTTTTGTTGCAGTGGTAAATGGGAGTGTTTCCTTAATTTCTCCTTCAGATTTTGCATCATTAGTGTAAAGGAATGCAAGAGATTTCTGTGCATTAATTTTGTATCTTGCTACTTTACCAAATTCATTGATTAGCTCTAGTAGTTTTCTGGTGGCATTTTTAGGATTCTCTATATATAGTATCATGTCATCTGCACACTGACAGTTTTACTTCTTCTTTTCCAATTTGTATTCCTTTTATTTCTTTTTCTTCTGTGATTGCTGGGGCTAGGACTTCCAATGATATGCTGAATAATAGTGGCATAGGTACAGTATATTCTTATTATGTTCGTTTAACCAGTTTCTATCATAAATCCTCACCAGTTCCTCAGCTCACCACAAGGAGAGTCTAAGAACTTTGTTAAATGCACCATGGACTAGCCTGCCCATCACTCAGGTCCCAAACTAACAGGTCTGAAACTGTGTTTAAGTCTTACTTCTTGTGGTTAAAACCTGCTTATCTTTTCCTTCAACTGACTTTCATCTTTCCTGAAAGTTTTGGGAACTTGTGATGTATTTTTCTATCATTCCAATAAACACAGTTCATTACTATTCTGAAATGGCCCTCACTCTTAGAGAGCTGTATATTCTGCTCCTCTCAGGATTCATATTCTTCTCTAACCTGCCTGGATCTGTCTACTTGAAGACCTCCAATAGGTCGTACAAGACCCACAGATGTGACTTCTGACTCATGAGCAGTGTGACTTTTAGTCTCAATATTCTTGTTCCTTCTACTCCAAAATCTCATGATGCTGTGGGAAGCTTACCCTGCATTTTCTGTCCTTTTAATTCTTGTTTTGTACCTGCTTTTTATCCTCTCAGACTACCTGGGCTCTCACTTTGCCTGCTTAATATCCCCTAAAACGTTTTCTCAGGAGGGAATCTGAGAATGTATTGCACACCGTGTACATGGTCCATGCAGCTAACAATGGGGAGCAAATGTGTGGGCATCCACAGTGCTTTGGGGATGGCATTTGTTTAGGGAAACCCAGGATTGTCTATCTAGGGGAAGTGGTATAATATGAAAAGCACTAGACCCTGAAAGTAGACTGCCTGGATTTGAACCCAGGCTCTGCGACTTAGTGCCTATGTGACCTTGGGAAATTACTTACCATCTCTGAGCCTCAATTTCTGCATTTGTAATATGTAAAAAGTAACAGTTCTTCACAGCATTGCTTTAAGTATTAGATGAGCTAGTGTAACTTAAGCACATAGCATCATGCTTGGCACACAGTAAGCATCCAACTCTTAGTGTGATAATTTAAAAAGGCATAGACATAACTGGGGTGTGGCATTCATACAGCACCTATAGGTCTCCTGATGGCTAGATTATTTTAAAAACTGCCTTTTCTTATTACCCAAATTTATTCTTCTATCCTTCATAGTTGTTGTATTGCTGGATAGTATGGCAAAATTTTTAAAATGTTTGAATTTTGTTTCTAAAGAGTAATAAAACACATGTTTATGGGGACTTTCTTGTATCTGTATCATGCTACAGAGATATCTGTGTGTGTTTTTGGAAAAGAGGAAGGGGACAAGTGTATTCAATATGTATTAATCAGGAATCTATATTTTATTTGGAAATAATTATAGATTGATTTGCAATTATAAGAAATAGTACAGAGATACCCTGTGAATTCTTTACCCAGTTTCCTCCCTTTTTAACATGTATTATGTGTAGTCTTATACTAACACTTTAGACTTGTTAACTCAAATAGTCTTTAAAATAATCCTTTGGAGCAGGTATCAAATTCTGCAATATTTAGAAGAGGATATTAAGACTCAGAAAGATTAAATAACTTGTCCAAGGTCACAGGTCTAATCCCTGACAGGTCAAAAGTAGAACACAGTGCTCTTTACACTATAATTTATCTCCTCCTCTGACTATTTTGTGTGTTCTTGGAGAAGCTGTAGTAAAAAGAAATGGCGGGTTAATAAATATCTAATGCAATAAATTTAAGAATTTGGTGACAATATTTTTTTGAAAATAGTTTATACAGACCCACTTTGAAGCGAGATTTCCAAGCCTACATTTTCACTGCCAATTCCACAAAAAGCCCAATTAAGGGCATTAAAATGAAATTAACTTAAAAAAAATTCCTACTGTTTTATTTTTTTAAGTTTGAGTTAAAATAATCTTAGTAACTCAATGAAAGTGTTCTTTGATATCTTCATGTTTCTTGCTTTGCATCTTGCAGTTACATAACAGTCACAAAATAATATTTTGAGAGAGAAAATGAAAACAGTAGAGCTAATAATTTGGCAGTGTTTAAGAGTGCCAAAATATTTTCAGCAAAGTGTTGATTCTCACCATGTTTATCCCCTTTCCTTTCCTCCACCCTGCTAGAATTCTCTGCTAGCAATCAAGCTGGCTAAGGTTAGGAAGATTACCAGATGCAGCAATTGCTACGCCAAAGTGAATTAATAACTAGGCAAAACGCCCTCTGAATACATTTTTGTCAAGGTCAGAGGGATTCTCAGTTCTGGGAGGGGAAGTGTCCTTTGAAGAAAGGATGGATAGAGTCAACAGCAGTCCCTGAATCCATACCTCAAAGGATCTACCCCCTTTTTCAGTCACAAACAAACACCATTTATCTACCTGTTGTTCAAATCCTTCCTAATTCTGGAAGTTATCAGCAGCTTTTTGCTGATTATTGTTGATTAGCCCTTAGGCTCTAATATGCAGTTTCTTTCCCCCTTGATTATTTGATCTTGATTTTTCCTGTATGACCTCTAAAGTTGTTTGTTTTATAAGTGACACAAAGTCAAAGCAAATTCAGTTATGTGAAAAGAAGAGTTTATTGGAGCACAGAATCCAAGAAAAAGTTACTCAACAAACTTTAGATCTAGTTGAGGATCCACTGATTTCAACAGTAATATTTGAATTATTTACCAAATCTCGAATGTCAAACTTGAAGCCTTCAGAGTCTGCCTGAGATTTTTAGAAAAAAATAAACATATAACATTTACTTGTTATATTTACCAAGCCTGACCTGGTATTCTAATTAAGTGTAATCAGTGGCCAAATACCACTATCATGTCATTGACCAGGTTTTCGGCGACATGATTTGGATCTCAAAGTTTTTGCTGTTGTAGTTGAATGTAATCCATTCAAATTTAGTTTAACTAAAATCATAACATTAAATTTAGGCAAGACCTTATAAAAATATTGGAAAAAATTAGGAACCAAAACTCCACATCCACTTCAATTATGTTGAAACATGGGAATGTGTTTTAAAATAATAATAAATTCATTTAGTCTTACATCTAGACTTCTGATTACATGTCTTATTCTGAAAAATACCTGTAAACCCATTCAATTATTACTTTAAGATGCTAAGTCCACCAGATCCTACAGTTTTGTTAACACCTAGAAATAAGCCGAATTGCTGACATATTCGGAATATAAGATTGTCTTTCCACAAAATAATTATTTACTTTTACAAATGCTTTTTCTGCTTTGTATAAGTGAGTGATAAAAATAGGATTAAAATTTTTGAGATATTGGTTCTATCAAATTTATATGTAAAATTCCTTCAATTTTGAAGCATTATTTTTTAATTAAAAAAGACTTTTGCTATCACTGTACATTTCTCATCAACAATTTGTTTTCATATGGGCTGGTTTTGTCTGTCGAATTTTCAAATTAAATCATGTATTTTAATAAATAGATCTTTTATTTTTTAATACATCTTTATTGGAGTATAATTGCTTTACAATGTTGTGTTAGTTTCTGCTGTATAACAAAGTAAATCAGCTATATGTATACATATATCCCCATATCTCCTCCCTCTTGCGTCTCCCTCCCACCCTCCCTATCCCACCCCTCTAGGTGGTCACAAAGCACCGAGCTGATCTCCCTGTGCCATGCAGCTGCTTTCCACTAGCTATCTATTTTATGTTTGGTAGGGTATATATGTCCATGCCACTCTCTCACTTTGTCCCAGCTTACCGTTCCCCCTCCCCGTATCCTCAAGTCCATTCTGTAGTAGGTCTGCATCTCTAATCCCGTCCTGCCCCTAGGTTCTTCATGACTTTTTTTTTTTTAGTTTCCATATACATGTGTTAGCATATGGTATATGTTTTTCTCTTTCTGACTTACTTCACACTGTATGACAGACTCTAGGTCCATCCACCTCACTACAAATAACTCAATTTCATTTCTTACCGTGGCTGAGTAATATTCCATTGTATATATGTGCCACATTGTCTTTATCCATTCGTCTGTCAATAGACACTTAGGTTGCTTCCATGTCCTGGCTATTGTAAATAGAGCTGCAATGAACATTGTGGTACAAGACTCTTTTTGAATTATGGTTTTCTCAAGGTATATGCCCAGTAGTGGGATTGCTGGTTCATATGGTCTATTTTTAGTTTTTTAAGGAAACTCCATACTGTTCTCCATAGTGGCTATATCAATTTACATTCCCACCAATAATGCAAGAGTGTTCCCTTTTCTCCACACCTTCTCCAGCATTTATTGTTTGTAGACTTTTTGATGATGGCCATTCTGACCGGTGTGAGGTGATACATCATTGTGGTTTTGATTTGCATTTCTCTAATGATTAGTGATGTTGAGCATCCTTTCATGTGTTTGTTGGCCATCTGTATATCTTCTTTGGAGAAATGTCTATTTAGGTCTTCTGCCCATTTTTGGATTGGGTTGTTTGTTTTTTTGATATCGAGCTACATGAGCTGCTTGTAAATTTTGGAGATTAATCCTTTGTCAGTTGCTTCATTTGAAAATATTTTCTCCCATTCTGAGGGTTGTCTTTTGGTCTTGCTTATGGTTTCCTTTGCTGTGCAAAAGCTTTTAAGTTTCATGAGGTCCCATTCATTTATTTTTGTTTTTATTTCCATTTCTCTAGGAGGTGGGTCAAAAAGGATCTTGCTGTGATTTATGACATAGAGTGTCCTGCCTATGTTTTCCTCTAAGAGTTTGATAGCGTCTGGCCTTACATTTAGGTCTTTAATCCATTTCGAGTTTATTTTTGTGTATGGTGTTAGGGAGTGTTCTAATTTCATTCTTTTACCTGTAGCTATCCAGTTTTCCCAACACCACTTATTGAAGAGGCTGTCTTTTCTCCATTTTATATTCTTGCCTCCTTTTTCAAAGATAAGGTGACCATATGTGCGTGGGTTTAACTCTGGGCTTTCTATCCTGTCCCATTGTAAATAGATCTTTTGATTGAATCAAAAACATTACTATATGGACTATAACAATGAGAGTAAGATGGAATAATTGTTGCCATACTAAATCTCCTACTGAGAACAACTAGAAAGGATAGATTAATTAAAAGATGATACGTTGAATAGCATCAAAGAGTTGTTAAAGCAATGAGGAATAGGGGGCTAAGAATATGGGGAGGGGCAAACCATAGAATTTCTGAGGTCTGGATACAAACAAGAAGCTGAGTTCCTGGGCTTTGCCCAGGAAGGGAGTAGCTGCTGCCAGACTGAGAAGTCCACAGAGCATTTGGCAGTTTTGCAGGACTGCATTAACAAAGTTGGAAACTCATGAAACCTCAAATTCATGGTCAGTTTTCCCCTTAACACATATGCTGAATTCTGAAATATAGGATGTGGGAAGATAAACAGCTAAGCAAAAAATAGAAAAGCAGAGCAGAGTTTTCTTTAAAATTATGGTAAAGAGATAGATTTCATGTGCTTCCAGAGAAAGAGGCTCTGGTAACATACCAGGCTTTCATTGAGAGCCCTGGTGAGCTATGCCATGTAAAGAAGAAATGAACCAAAATTAGATTGAACTCAGCTCACTCCCTAATTGTATCAAGTTGATAAGCTTCTACACAGCCTAGCCAAACAAAGGGTTAAGGAACTCTGGAGGACAAGGTCATCCTTAGCCTCTACAATGTCTATATGTAAATTTATGGCATTAAATCTAAAATTATTAGGCCTGCCAAAAGACAGAACCATGAAACTAAAACTCAAGATAATAATCAGAATATAAGAAAATAAGGAACAGACTTAAAGGTAATCTATATATTGGAATTAGAAGACATGAACTTTCAAGTTATCAAAGATTAATAGTTTTAAAGACTAGATGAAAGATGAGGACATACAGATGAAAAGGTGGAAAATTTTACTAGATAATTAGCATCTATAAAATAAAATAAATGAGAACATTCTAAATCTGATGCAATCACAATACCTGAAATTAACTCAATAGCTATAATTATTCAATTATGCAACACAGCAGGAGACAGAATTTGTAAACTGGAAGACTGCTTAATAGAAAATATCCAAATTGAAGTATGGAGAGAAAAATGATTGAAAATACAGAAAAGAGCATAAGAGACATGTAGGACAATTTCCAAAGCTCCAGCATACGTGTAGTTGTCTCTTAAAAAAGGGAGAGGAGGGCTTCCCTGCTGGCGCAGTGGTTGAGAGTCTGCCTGCCGATGCAGGGGACACAGGTTCGTGCCCCGGTTTGGGAAGATCCCACGTGCTGCAGAGCGGCTGGGCCCATGAGCCATGGCCGCTGAGCCTGCACGTCCGGAGCCTGTGCTCCACAGAGGAAGAGGCCACAGCAGTGAGAGGCCCGTGTACTGCAAAGAAAAAAAAAAAAAGGGAGAGGAGAATGAGGTATTCTCATGTATGTGAAGAGCTAACGGTAGAGAATTTTCCAAAACTGATGAAAGGTAAAGACCCATAAATTCAAGAAGCTAAGTGAACTCCAAGCAAAACAATATAAAGAAAACAAGACTTAGGCATATTATAGTTGGACTGTTAAAGACCAAACACAGAGAAAAATCTTAAAAGTATGCAGAGAATAAAAGGCATTATATGTAAATAATAAGCTTACAGTTGACTTCTCAACACAAACTATGGAACTGATAGGGAATGGAAGGTGCTGAAAGAAAAAGATGTCAAATTATTCATCAGTAGCAAAATAAAATTAATAAAATAAAATAGACTATACTATCCATCAACAGTGAAAATAAAACAGTAATAAAGTTTAAAAAGGCCTCTGATTATTAGTGAAATTTTTTTCTCAGGAAAATAAAAGCTGAAAGGTGTCATCAACAGACCTTCACTAAAACAAATACTAAAGGAAGTTCTTCAACCAGAAAAAAAATGTCCCAGGAGTAAACATAAAAATGCAAAAGGCAAGAGGGAGATGAAGTATTCCAAAGTTCTACCATTACTAGGGAAAGGATAACAGTAATAATTCTTACTTTTGTCAGCCAGGTCAAATAGAAAATAGAAGCAGGGTGGTAGATATAAATTTAAATGTATCAGTGATTACATTACACACAAAGAATATCTATAAATCTCTAAGAAAGGAACAACAACCCAGTAGAAAAATGGGCAAAATATTTGACTAAGCAGTTACAAAAGAGGATTACCCAATGACCAATAGACCTGAGAAGTTCTCAATTTCATCATAGAAATATAAATTATTTTGAGATATTATTAAACATACTCCAAAATAGCTAAAATTTTAAAAAGACAGGTAACATTAAAGATTGGAGACAATGTGGAGTAATTCCAATTCACTGCTGGTTAAAGTGTAAATTGGCAAAAGCAATTTGAAAGCCCATTTGGCAATTTCTTGTAAAAACTCAACCTACTAAAGTATATTATCTGGTGAATATGAATAGAATAATTCAGCAGTTCCCCTCTTATGTTTATACTCCATAGAAATGTATATGTAAGTTCACCCAAAGACTTGCTTAATAGTATCCAAAATAGTACTAGTCATAAAAACTCACATATTACGGAATGGATAAATAAATTGTGGTATATTCATAGAGTAGAATAATATACAGTACTATTAATAAAAAACAGAATGACAAAAAAAGCCAAAAAACCAAGCAGCTACATGCAATGGTATGCATTGATCTCACTAAACTGAGTGGAAAAAGTCAGCCATGAAAGAGTGCATACAATATGACTCCATTTATGTAAAGTTCAAAAACAGGTAAAATTAATCAATGCTATAAGAAGTCAGGATAATGGTTTTATTTGATGTTATGGGTAGGGACTTGAATTTTGTATTAAAGGAGCTTCTGGGGTGCTGATAATCTTCTGTTACCTGACCTGGTTGCTGGTTCCACAGATATGTTCACTTTGTGACCATTCCTTTGTGCTGTGCATTGGGAGAACTTGTGTATGTATGTTGTATGTATGTTGTCTTTGGTATGTATGTTGTCTTTCAATAGAAAGTTTACTTAAAACTTATTAAATACCTACTGAATGCATAGGACTAAACTGTATGAATCTCCCTTATAAACTGCTTTTCTGCTATAATAAGTACTCTGCTAGTAATTTGCCATTGTTACATGCCCTGAAAAATTGTAGAGTGGCAAAATAGTAATGATAATTATACATTGATTGTTTATTTGGTGTCTCTTACTATGCTTTGAAAATTTACATATATTTCTCATAACCTCACAGCAATCATGCTTTTAATAATATTACACAAAAAGCAGTTTGTTTCTTCAGAGAATTAATGGAAATAAAAAGACAAACATTTCATAACAAAATAATAAACCATACCTCAAAACTCATGATTATTCAACAAGTTGAAATCTGCTAAGCCAAGTAACCCAACATCTAAAAATTTGTGAATTATATCTATTTGCATGGCAGTTAAACAAGTCAACTAGTATTTACTGAAAACTTACTATGTGTCTAGCATTGCTAAGTACTGTGGAAATTACAAAAGAACCATATATAGTGGTTCCATCCCTCAAGAATCAACAATATATTCAGAGACAGAAGAGTTAAATCTGCAAAACAATAAAAAGAACAATGCAAAGAAATGTAGTTTAAACTACTAAATTTTGTCAGGTATTCCATGGGTAGTCTGAAAATGAAAGATAGGATGTAGGATAGAGTGACTGGAAGGCTTATTGGAGAAGGTGAGGCCAGAGCTGGGCTTTAAGAAGGTGATTGACTAGCAGAGTTTCTTGGAGAGCTAATTAACACATGTTGTGTTGGACAGTTGAAGATTACCTGTTTTATAATAGTGTGAATTGATATCACAAATGGTTCTGATGCCACTATGATGTATCATGTGTGAATAATTCATGCATAGACTAATGGAACCATACAATGGAACTGCAGGGGTGTTACAAATTAGAATTTATGTGCATTGACATAGCAGTGAGTAGAAGCTCATGTAGTGTTTGCCCCCCTCAATATTCACTATGCCTTACTCTTGCCAGTGCTAGTGTGTGTGTGTGTGTTTGTGTGTGTGTGTGTGTGTGTGTGTGTGTGTGTGTGTGTGTGTGTGTTAGGGAGACAAAATCTAGGAATGCATTGAATTCACAAAAATTTTTCACAGAAGCATTTGTACAAAGAGCATTACAATATATGTCCCGAGGAAAACTGGAGGAAAGGGGCAAAATCGCTTAAGAAAGAGTTTTTACAATGGGCCCAATCTTCTGAACGTTATTTTTAACTTCTCTTCAGTTAGAATTTTAGTTGAAAATATAACTTGGTTAAGTTATCTTGAAATGCTAAGTGTTATTAGAAAATTTCCAGGATAAGCCTACTGTTCATTTCATATTGCCAGTGGATTTTTCTTTTTGCCTCTGAAATGATCAGGATTAGTGTATTAATTTGCTAGGCTTTTTTTTTTTTCCTGTGGAGGAGGGGCATAATTTAACCCATCATAACTTGTTGCTGTGTAACTATTATTTATCAAGTTATGGTGTTTTGTATTTTAGCTCTATTACAAGGATAGCAAAACACTTAGAGGCTATGCTTTGCCCATGGTGTAGCATGTTGCCACTTGTGTATAAATGAAATCATTTAGAATAATAAATTCACATGGCAGAGCATTTTGAAAGTAACTTTTACCTTTATTAAATCACTACTCTGTGCTTGGAAGAAGGACCCAGTTCATACTTTGGTATTGTCATATTCACTTAAAAGTTCAGAGTCTTAGAATTGGAGAGAACTATAAATGTTCAGAAATTCCCAAATGATAATCAAGGGACTCATGCTTCATGACACAGGTTTTGCCATTCTATACCAAAGTGAGAAAATCAAAACCCATGTCATCTCTTCATTTAACTAGCTAGATTTTTATCTGATGAAATTAGAAACTATACTGTAAAATTTTTTTGTTTATTTTTGTAGACTGCCTTTAATTTTAATATTTTGTCTTATGTTTTTATTTAAAATATAGTTTATTTTCTGAAATGATACTGATCATCAGTTTTACTTTGAAGGTCCTTACTTGGCATTATAAAAAGTAAGTATTTTTTTCAGTTTCTTATTCTTAAAAGTATATTTGTGTGTATATATTCCTGGTCTATAAACTTTATGACTGGGAATAATTGACCTAATCAAATGGCTCATCTGATTATTGAACTTCCTCCACAATATACCTACCTATTATGGTTAGAAAGAAGAAATTCGGGCTTCCCTGGTGGTGCAGTGGTTGAGAGTCCGCCTGTCGATGCAGGGGACACGGGTTCGTGCCCCAGTCCGGGAAGATCCCACATCCTGCAGAGCAGCTGGGCCCGTGAGCCATGGCCGCTGAGCCTGTGCGTCCAGAGCCTGTGCTCCACAACGGTGGAGGCCACAACAGTGAGAGGCCCGCGTACCACAAAATAAAGAAGAAGAAATTCTACCACTTTCTACATAGTCATTTCCATCCTCAATTTTCTTAGAAAACTCTTGAAAAATTTAGCTGAGATTTTTCTTGAAATTTTCCCTTTTTGCTTTTTAAATCATCCGAAATCATGCTAAGAAAATGTACTCCCTATTCTAAATTCAGCTCTTCAAATATATGAAGAAAAGTATTGTTTTCCCCATGAATCTACTCCTCTTGATTGAACAACCCCATTTTCTTTGTTCCTTATACAACATGATTGCAAGTCATCCAACTTCTTTTACTCTCTTCCAAACCTGTTTTAGTTTGTCAATGATATGCAAACTCTTGACACCCAGGACTGAATTAAAAACTAAACAGATATAAGTACCTAGTCAAGAGGGACTATAACAGCCTCTAGATCCTATGTTTTAGTACTCTTCTCAAGTTTTCAATTGAATGAGTCTTTACAAATTTTTTCCACTTCTGGCTTAGTCTTCTTACCCAGAAAAGTAGAAGATATCACACTAAAAATTGGCAACTAAAAATTCTCTTGTGGTCAATTCACATCAAGAAAACTATAGCGCTTTTCTTAAAAGAAAAGGTAAAAACAAACTCTTTTCTAGTGTCTAGTATCTCCTAGATGGCCGTCTCCTTGTTGAAATCAGTTCTTGGTAAAGAAAAGAAAATGGATAAGAATTCTTCCATGGGCCTCTTCATTTTAGCCAAGTTCAGAGCCATAATCTATAGCAGGGGTCAGCACACTACAGCCCAGGGACCAAATCCACCTTGTCTGCCTGTTTTTGCAAATAAAGTTTCACTGGAACACAGCCACACCCATTCATTTTATACTATCCATGACTGCTTTTGCACTACAATGGCAGAGTTGAGTATTACTGCAGAAGCCATATGACCCGCAAAGCCTAAATTTTTATTATGTGGCCCTTTTGAGAAAAATGTTGTCAATCCCTGAGTTACAGGAGCATTCCTACTATAGAATTTTATAAATAATAAACAGGTCAGAGAAGTCAAAGAGAAGAATAAGAAAAGCTGAGAGAAGCTTTCACAAACACCTGACATTAGAGCTCATTCTCAATCTACCCAGCAAGAGGTCAGTATGGGCTGGAAGGAGAAATGAACAGCACTGACTAATTATTACAGATTTGACATTTGCTTGAGAAGAGATTAGTTCCATATGGTAAAGCTGAAAAATTAGATGCCACAGTGCTGAGTGGCTGCAGAGGAGGCCAGAGTGTGTTGGAATAGTGTATGTACTGTCATTTGCAACATGAATTGCATTAAAATTCTTTCTGTCACAATGCTCAGGCTCCCTTCAATTTGAAGAAAGAAAAGGTGAGCCAAAGAATCCTATGCTTGGGGCTTCCCTGGTGGCCCAGTGATTAAGAATCCGCCTGCCAATGCAGGGGACATGGGTTCAAGCCCTGGTCTGGGAAGATCCCACATGCCACCGAGCAACTAAGCCCCATGCACCACAACTACTGAGCCTGCACTCTAGAGCCCGTGAGCCACAGCTACTGAGCCCATGCACCACAACTACTGAAGCCTGTGCACCTAGAGCCCGTGATCCTCAACAAGAGAAGCCACCGCAATGAGAAGCCCTCACACTGCAATGAAGAGTAGCCCCCACTCACCGCAACCAGAGAAAAGCCCGTGCACAGCAACGAAGACCCAACGCAACCAAAAATTAAATAATATAAAATAAATAAATTTATTAAAAAAAGAAAAAAATTCCTATGCTTCACTATGCAGTGTTCACCAAAGAGGAGAGTTTTAAGAGCTGACTAAACAGGTCTAAAGTCAAATCAACATTCAGACATACTGTACTGCTTTTGGAGGTAGAAAACTAGCATCTGAAGAGACACTCCCATTTGTAGCGAAATCAGTTTCTGTTCTATCAACTACACAGCAACAGGATCCAGCAGATGTAATTTATATCTGGGAGGTGGTTTTAAAAAGATCCTTTTGTCTTATAAACTTTTTTTTTTTTTTTCCAATCTGGACAGCAAATGAGAAACCAATTTACTCTTAATTTCTTTCTGTGAAATGCATCCCGGACTCCAAAAAGGAAATGTAAGAAAGAAAGGAAAGAGAGAAAAAGACAAATATTTGAAAGGATGTTTAAAATGTCTGTGTAGAAATTTTCAATTTGTGAATTAACAAACAAATAGACAAATGAAAATCTACCTTTGCAGTTGAAGGAATTAACATGGAAGACCATAAGCAAAACTATGGCCTGGGCAGAATTGTTTTCCCCTCATCTTCCTCCCTCCATTTTTGGTGTTGCCCTCCTTCCCCGTCCTAGGAATTTTATATATTTATGCTGCCCAGGATCTTGCGTCAGAACTTGTCCTGTATGCCATTTTCTCAGGGTCTCTGGATAATGTCATGAATCCTGCCTAAAAGACCCCAGAAGTAAATGCCCATCTGTGGCACCAACTTTAGGAGAAAACTGGAAACTCTAGTTCCTGCAGAATACATGATACCTGCGTCATGCGATGTCCCCTCACTAGAGAGGTTACTGATCTGCAGTGCCTTGCTCAGCCATATTGGAGCCAGAGGTGGAAAAAATTGTGCTCCCATACATATGTATCAAAATATCTGTCCACAATTTCAGCCAAGTAGAAAAGTTAATACAATCTCTACAGTTAAAAAAAGACCACATGTGTTGCCTAATCTCTTTGCACACTGTTAACCCTTATAAACCTGCCTGGGGAGGAACATGATCACCATGTGGGCCAGGAACCAGACTAATTGGAAATAACTGTTTTCTTTGCACTGTAATGCAGGATCATAAAATAGACAAACAAAATAACAAACACCTGTCTTTATTTAAACTTTTGATATTTTGTTCACCATGGGTGTTTGTGCATTCATTTTTATCTTAAAAATATTATTTAAAATTCTTTATTTTATTTTTTATTTTTTTGTGGTACGCGGTCCTCTCACTGTTGTGGCCTCACCCGTTGTGGAGCACAGGCTCCGGACGCGCAGGCTCAGTGGCCATGACTCACGGGCCCAGCCGCTCCGCGGCGTGTGGGATCTTCCCCGACTGGGACACGAACCCATGTCCCCTGCATCGGCAGGCGGAATCTCAACCACTGAGCCACCAGGGAAGCCCTAAAATTCTTTATTTTGATTACTGAGTTTTCTTGAAATTTTGCCCCTGAGGTGAGTACCTCACTTGCCTCACCTTAATCCTGGCCCTATTAATCTGTTATTCAGATTTTGTCGAAGATGCTAAGTTGCTCTTTAAGAAGCAAAACATTTCTTGGTTGTCTTCTCTAATATATACTTCCTAGCCAAATGTCCTAGGAACTTAAGAGTTTCAGAGATATTATTAGGTGTTTCAAAAAGAAAGGCATTTATAAAGAAGTTTGGGAAATTGCATACTATATCTGCTTCTGTCTCTGTCTCTCTGGAAACACACAGTTATATTAGCATATTAAGGTTCTGAGAAGTCCTACAGCAAAGATAGCTGTTATACATATTTAACCACATGTATTTGACCTTTTGTTTCATAGAGCATCCATTATCATCTTAGTAGACACATGTATTATTTAACTATTCTACATAACAAATGACCCCCAAACTTAGTGGTTTAGAATGACAATAAACCTTTATTATTCTCACAGTTTCTATGGGTCAGGATGTTGGGAGCAGTTTAGCTGGGTGATTCTAGCATAGGGTCTCTTGGGAAGTTTAATCATGATGTCCCACAGGTCGTCATGTTGCAGTCATCTGAAAGCTTGATTGGAGCTGCTGGATCAGCTTCTGTAAGGTAGCTTACAAGGTGGTTGGCAAGATGGTGTTGGCTACTGGCAGAGACTTCAATTCAGAAAGGTTCACATGTGGATCTTTCTGTAGGATGCCTGAGTCCTCGTGACATGGTAGCTGACTTCCCCCAGAGGAAGTGATCCAAGAGAGAGGGCATGCAGAAGCTATTCTTTTTTGTGACCTGGCCTCAGAAGTGAAATAACATCACTTTCATGATTTCACAACCTTATTCATTAAACGCAAGTCATGAAGTCCAGCCCAAACTTAAGAGGAAGGAGTTAGGTTCCACCTTTTGAAGGGAAGTGTGTAAATTGTGAACCTATTTTAAAAATCATTACAGAACATAATGTGGGAATTTTATTACAATCTTTTCTTCTGTTTTTTACCCATCTATTTCTACTCAATGAAGGCAGAAACCCAAGCTTAAAACTAGACCCACAGCTGGCTAGCTATCCACTCCAATAAACACTAATAAGCTTGGGTGATTGTAAGAGACCTCTGTTGCTTTTGCCCTTCTTCCTCTCTGGTTACAGCAATCCACTTTTCTTGTGGGTAACCACTTCTCCACAACCCCATGTTGGCTTGGTGGGTATGCTGGTCATGGTGCCACCAACACCACCATCATCCTAGAGGTGGGCATAGGACCATGTGACCAATCAGAGACCTCCATTCCCCTGTTCCTGATGATTGCATTAGTGATAGACATATGGCCCAAGAGAATTCTATAATATTTCATATTTATTTCTAGGAGAGTAACAAATGCAATGTTGCAAGGTGGAAACTATCTGAAGTAGAAGAGAAAAAAAAAATCAGTGATAAAAAACAGAGAGCAAGTAAGTCCTGATGATTCACTTAAGCCCCTAGATCCAGTTCTGCATGAAACCATTTCAATTATGTGGACCATTCTCCTATTTTAAAATCTAGTTTGAATTGGATTTCTTTTACAACTGAAGGAGTCCTAACAATTCAGGTACAATGCTCCAGCATAGATAACACAAATGATTTTTTAACAGTGCCTTTCAAGCATTAGGGAAAGCTAAGAAATAAATTACAACAAGTTTATGGAACAAACTGGTCTATTACAGATGAAATTATAAAAATGTGCTATTTTTCTCTACAACATTCAGCGTTATGTTTATTCATATTTTTCCCTATCTCTGCATTATCTTTTGCAGGTTGTCTAGCTCTTCTGGTCACTCTCAGATATTAATAAACAATCACTTTATTTAACTAATAGAAAGTATAGTCCACTCTAATATTAAATGCCCAAATGTCATGCAAATTAAGGGATTTTTCTTTTTGTCTCCCTGCCTCCTCAGTTCCGGCTAGACACAGATCAGGTTTTAATTATGCCCCACTCACCTTTCCACCCTTTGTTCCCAACACCCTATGATTCCGTTGGCTTCTCCAAGTTTTGAGAATGGGGACAGAGAGAGAGGTCAGAGACAGAAAGTGTCTTGCTTGACTGGTGTCATTGGTCAACTGGCATTGGTGCCCTTTGGGTTTCACTGAATGGTCAAATTCTTATGAGTCTTTTGTGGATCTTTTTGGAGATCACATGCATACATGCATATATGTGCACAGACTTTCACACATTTCCTGAGACTTCTTACTGGGTCCCCCCAGCATATGGGCTGCATCCTTTGGCTGTCTGCTTATGACTTCGTACCTCACTTCTGGAAGTCTACTCCCACAGATTTTATTTGCTGAGTTCACTTTGCCCTGTAGATGTTCCTCTCAACCAGAGTCCAGGACCACTCAAGTCTTCTCTGAGGTCACATCTTACCAAGGTAATCAACCATCATCTTGCCTCATCAAACTCTGGAGGTACAGGCTTTTCCTGGAGTGGGTGATGCTTAGGGGTCACCAGCTTTCTTCTTCTGTGAATGCCTGCAAAGGCCCAGCATGTTATTTTAGATAAGGAACTACTTAGATTTCTTGACTCTGGGGTTTCAGCTAAAATTAGATAACAGGCAAGATCCCATTTTAATAGTCTTCGCAACAATGTAAAAAGCTTTCAGAATAGATTTTGGGCAGTGAGATTCTGCCACTATTTTCCCCTGATCCTTCTTTTTATTAACCCAACAGCATCTGCTTATTTCAAGGCTAGTCCTGGTAGTGGCCTATATAAGCTAAATCTATGATCAGGAGAGTGTATTTTAAACATGCTCTGTGGGAACTTGTAAAGAAAGCAAAGTTCTTGTCCTTGGTTTGTTTATTGTTAAATACATGCGGTAGAGTTATCACAAATGGGTTCCCACAACCCCATGTTGGCTTGGTGGGTATGCTGGTCATGGTGCCAGCAGCACCACCATTATCCTAGAGGTGGGCACAGGACCAGGTGGGCAGTCAGACCTCCAGTCCCCTGTTCCTAATGATTGCATTAGTGATAGGTATATGGCCCAGTAACATGATTGAGAGGAAACATACATACAACCAAGTGTAGCTCATATCTGAAACATATTCTTTAGTTAAAAGGGGAAAATGTAGGATAACAGAGAATCAGAAAGTCTGAGAAGATCTAAAAGACTTCTTGAATGAAGAATATATGAATATATATGAATATATAAGAATATATGAATATATGTGAATATAGTCCAACTCAAAATGCACAGTTAGCCTACCTGTATAAGGAATATGGTATTCAATTTTGGATTTATGTAATACAGAGGTACCTTAAGGAGCTTATCATATGATAGAAGATATGAGATATGTAATAAAATAATATAATGAAACAATACAATCTTTATATTAGATATTACATTTTTAGAACATAGCTTGTTTCTTTAAAAAATTTCTTAGAGCGAACAATTAACACTTGATTTTAGACTCTGAACTTATAGTTATTTGTTTCTCTTGAAATGGAGATGGAACCACCTTCTTCACTTGTTGGGTCAAAGGCTTCTAACCTTTGAACTGAATCAAATGGTCTTTCCTAAGTTTCCTGAAAGCTACGTGGTGCAAAGTGTTCTTTTATTGATTTTTAAAATGCTTTAATCAACAGTGCAAACCATTCATACCTAATTTTAAGTGCTCCCCTTATAACTGCTTTCTATTTCTTTTTTACTTCTTCCAAAATTCACCTCTAATATATTCATTTTTGCCTGGGGTTATAATTCTGGTTTTTTTCCATGTATGTTATTCAACAGTATAAGTTTAGAGCAGTCAGTGAGTCAGTTTTATAACTCAACAAATGTTACTCTGAGAGACAGGTAACATTCTATGACTTTACGGTTGAAATATATATCTATATATTTTTATATCTATATCTATTATATATTGAGTTCTACTTTCTAGTGCCATTATTGCTTAAAGTATTTATCAGACAGCAGATAAGACTGAATCAGTGAATTTTCCAAATTTGTATAAACAGCAATTTTTTAAAAAATTTATGATCTGGCTTTGTGATATAAGCACAAACTTAAAATTCCAGAAATTTTACTGGAAAAATGTTCAAAATCTTTAATGTAGCCTACCAGGTCTTGAGTAAAAGAACATAATTTTTTGTGGTAGCAAAAGAAGGTCAGTGGTAACAGAAACTCAAAAATAAGCCTACAGGGCTTCCCTGGTAGCGCAGTGGTTGAGAGTCCGCCTGGCAATGCAGGGGACATGGGTTCGTGCCCCATGTCCGGGAAGAACCCCCATGCCGCGGAGCGGCTGGGCCCGTGAGCCATGGCCTCTGAGCCTGCGCGTCCGGAGCCTGTGCTCTGCAACGGGAGAGGCCACAATAGTGAGAGGCCCGCGTACGGCAAAAAAAAAAAAAAAAAGCCTACAAGAGCAATTTATCTCTTGCCTGAGTCTTCAGTTAGGCAAAGTGCAAGGATTCTTGAGAAAATGCGAAGCAGACCTGAAGGGAACCATCAGGAGGTTGAGGAACCACCAACAGCAGAAGGACAATGGAATCGGGTTGGAGATAGCTAAAGCTAAGTCAAGGTTAGATGGTGTCAACATTCAAAGAAATGTGTAGGCAGGTGGGCATTTGGACGTTATCCTGTAGGCAGTAAGACTCCCTCAGTAAATTCTGAGAAATGGTATGGCATGATCAAATCTGGGGCTGACTGTAATGTGGGAGAAAGATTTGAAAACTGAAAAGTTAGAGGCAGGCTTCCCTGGTGGTGCAGTGGTTGAGAGTCTGCCTGCCGATGCAGGGGACACGGCTTGGTGCCCTGGTCCGGGAAGATCCCATATGCCACGGAACGGCTGGGCCCGTGAGCCATGGCCGCTGAGCCTGTGTGTCCGGAGCCTGTGCTCCGCAACGGGAGAGGCCACAATGGTGAGAAGCCCGCGTACCGCAAAAAAAAAAAGTTAGAGGCAACCAAGCTAGTTAAGAGGCTGTTATAATGATCCCAGTCATGTATGACACATTATTTAGTAGAATGTTACCCTGTGTTATTCCCGTTGATAATTACCCTAGAGTTAAAAAGTGTATCAAGGGCTTCCCTGGTGGCGCAGTGCTTGAGAGTCCGCCTGCCGATGCAGGAGACGCGGGTTCGTGCCCCGTTTCGGGAGGATCCCACATGCCGCGGAGCGGCTGGGCCCGTGAGCCATGGCCGCTGGGCCTGCGCGTCCGGAGCCTGTGCTCCGCAAATGGGAGAGGCCACGACAGTGAGAGGCCCGCATAACGCAAGAAAAAATAAAAAAATAAAAAAAAAAATAAATAAATAAGTGCTATCTTCGTGTCTTCCTTTATTTTCAGGGTTGAGTTTATTCAGGGGCATCAGAGAAGTTTTATCACTGGCCTTGTGCTAATGGCCAATGATGATCCAGACATGAGTCAAAGATTCTGCCTCTAAATCTGAAGAATTTTGCTTCCAGCCAACCTCTCCCTGTGTCCTGCCTGTGACATTCAAATTCCACTGTCAGAGAAGTCCAGGCAATAGGAAAGTTGGGAGATAGGAAATTTTAGAGTTTAAAATATAGCTATTTGTGTTTCAACTACAAGCTGTTATCACAGTAAGAGTTTTTCCTTCTAAGGAATAGTTAGGGTTTTAAGATTAGAGGTAATAAAAATCTGAAAACTTGGATGATGTGAATTGAGCCTGTTATTGACAGATGAGCACAGTATTTAAATGGTTAAAAGAAGGCCTACTGGGGCATATATTCCTTTCTACTTTAGTTATTTAGCAGATAATGATCTACTTTTATTCAGTTTTATGCAGTCATCACCCAAAGGAGTAGTAAGAGAAACATGATTTAGAGAATGATAGAACAATGTGTTGGAACAGACAATGGATATGGCTTTGGTATCTCAAAGATTATGGATCTAGATAAGGCACTTAAATAATAATGAAGGCTTTAGATTCTCATGTTGAACGATTCAGTTAAGCACTATAAAATCCCAGGATATTCTGGCTCTTACAACTTGAAGTTAGTAGAAATGGAATTAGAAAGATCCAGGCTTTGCATTTATACTTAAAATCATTGAAATTCTATCTTTCAAGAATAAAGAGATTTAGATTCAAGTGTTTGGAAGGACCAGGATGTGTGTGTGTGAGGTATTAGCTTTTAGTTGGCAAAATACTGATCTTTGATGAGGGAAACCAAAATTGTTTCAAATTATATGTCACAGACCTCAATTGCTCTGCAGAACTATTTTCCAGTTTGGTGAGTTGTTTTATTCCTTGATTCCTGTTTATACTTTTCCAGTCCAGCTAGGGAAAATGAAATGGATCCTGTTCAGCTAGAATTCTCTCCTTAAGTCTTATGAACTCAGTGGCTTGTTAACAGTGCACCAGCACAAAACAAACCAGTCTTTCTATTGGAAAATTTCTACACAGGATTCATCTCAACTCTGTTCTATTGAGAGGACTCATAGGCATTTTCAAGGAGCATGGATTTTATGAATGCAGCTTGAATACAGCTGTGTCTTTTCCAATCTAGGGCCAAGAGACAAAATGCAACATGAGATTTTTAAACATTCCAAGGCCCATCTGCCATGTAACCCACTTATCTTTGTGGCTGCAAGTTCTTTATTGATCCAAAATGGTAAAGAAAAAAAGAAAAAGGGCAACAAAGGGGGAAAATGTAGGGGGAAAGAAAAGCCATAAATCCATTCTTTTGTTGTTCTTCCAGCAGCATCTGTGAGCAATTGTCACAATTACTAGTCAAACTGTATTTGACTTGTTGCCAACATGAATTTTCCAAAAACCCAATGTAAACAAACTCTGCAAGTACTTCCTCATTTGCCAAGCCAGTAATTATTTACTTTGTTTGGGCCTAGCATTAATGTCAGTTCAGCTTTACAGCCTGTAATGTGTTTGTTAATGAAACCGTGAGGTCTAAAGCTACATATTAACCTTGCCACCCTTCAATTTTGAGCTCAATAAAGTTGCACCATGGTTTTGTAAACTAGTGTTGGGGGACAGGCAAATGATTAATTATATTTTTCCCTTTTCCTTTATCCAAGCAAATTGTTAATCTTTAAACCGGCCTCTCATTTTAAAATTAACAAACCGAAATCCAGCCGCTGGGAGATATGATATCATTTAAATGAGTTGCCGTGGCTGTACTGATGCCATATTTGGAAGTCATCAGCCATGGTGCCTGCATTCACGTTTAGTAACCTGCACTGCAGGCTCTGTGTGCTGCCTGGAAGGAAGGAACGTTCCTCAGAGAATCATGGAGTATCAGTTTGGTAGAGAAGGGACAGAATGCACGCTTGGGAACTAGAATTCATTTTGTGGTGACTAAATGAAAGGCAGTTGGTTTGAGGATGTTTGAGCAGTTCAAAGACAGAAATTCCTGATCTGGGTGAGAAAGCAAAGAGGTTGGGGAGAAGGAGACTTAGGAGCCTAAGGATGTAATGTTTTTCTCCCAGACACAACAGAATCTGCTTTTGTCTCTGGTCTATTAAATATACTGTGTATGGACGGTGACCTAGAAGACAACAGAGAACAGGTAAAAACCCTGTTCTCATAGAGCTTATATTCTAGTGGGGAATGGGGAGGCCAGATAATAAACAAGAAAACAAGTAGGCAAGTTCGTTTCAGATCAAGATGACGATTCTGAAGTCAATGAAACCAAAGGGATGAGACATGAAATTCCTGGTGAAGCCACTATGGATGAGTGGTCAGAGAAGGTGTCTCTGGGACAGGGACATCTGAGCTGAGACTTGAGCAGTGTGACAAAGCCCCAGTTCAAATGCACGAGGACAACACTTTCAGGAAGAGGGGACAGCAGCAAGTATCAAAGCTGTTTGTACCAAGAAGGGGAGGAAAGGCAATGTGGGTGTCCCCAGTGAGGAGGGGTCAGAGTGAGGGTGGTGGGAGGAGATGAGCTTGTGTACTGCTCCCCAAAGCAGCTCTGGATGTGAAAGGATGTGATAGGGTTTTAGGATTACACCTTCTACAAAGAGGAATTCTTCTGAAGATTAATTTGGCAGTCTTAATTTGTTTTGGGGAGGGACTAACATGAAGGAGACATCATCTGGCTAATAGTAGATAAAAATTCCCTGGGAAAAAGATCACTTTTCATAAGCTCCTTTATGACCACCTCCTTCTCTGAGTATTTGAAGGTTTAAAAGCCTCAGGAACTGTCTAGAAATTTGACTTCCAGATGAAATTTTGTTCTTTACTGTGGAGCTATGACTATTTGATTTACCTGACATGGAAATTGACTCCAGGTAGAGGTGTCTGTTTTATCTAATGTAAAGCTATAATGTTTCAGGAAGTGAGATGATTATTTTCCCCTTTATCTCCAGAGAAGGTGTGACTAAATCCCCCCAAAGGGATCATTTTGTTTAGCATCAGAAACTGATGGTTGTGTTTGATTATGTAGTTCTGAGCTCAGAATAGGCGTTTTATGCAAAAATCAATATGAATTATGGAAAGAATCTAGCATTTTAGTAACACAGTGTAAGGATTTTATAGTTAGCTACAGTGAGGAAGGAAACTGCAGAAGGCAATTTCAAGAATCTTTCAGGAATCCTTTTTTGGGGAAAACATTTTATGCTTAACAGTATAAGTTGATGAAAAATGCACAAGTTGGACATTCTCAAAATAAATGGTGAGAATGTAAAGAATCTTATGAATTATGTCAATTCCTTGTGAAAAATTTATATTTTAACTTTCTTGTATGCCAAGAGTCCTTGCATTCATATCTTGTGGATTTACTTAACATATTTATTTTGAGGTAATCTTAGCTTATGAGCTAAAATTTTCAACTTGTCATACCAAAAATATTTTTAAAACAACAACTCTCCAACCCTAGTATACATAAATCAGGAACAGAACCTAAATTTGTGGATAATTGGATTGAGCTCTGAGCTTAAAGATGAAGGAGACAAAAGCATGTCCCAAAGCAGCATTTGATAGTCTTAGCCTTATCTGTGGATGTTTTACGCCAGGCGTGGAGGCAGTATTTGTTTACAGTGATTTGTGCTATTTGTAGTGGCATTTTATTTGAGCTAGTGTCCTGTATCCAAGCCAAAACATCTATGCATAAGGGCTTGTTTTGCTCT
>NW_006789313.1:1141698-1168100 GCF_000442215.2 Lipotes vexillifer
CTTTGGTTCAAAAGCGACACTAAAGCAACATCGCCTCTTCTGATGGCCATGTTGGCAAGCCAAGGAGGTGGTTTGTGATGCAGGGATACAGGCTGTAGAGCAAGGATGATAACAGAAGACAATGACATGTCACGGGAGCTTTGTGACAGCTGTAGCCTTCACAGGGACAGAAACAGTGCCACAAGCAACATTCATAGATATAGTATACAGTATATGGAACTCAGTAAACTTAAATTCACTGAATTTGGGAGTAATTGCAAACTGACTACCCCACTGCTTATATTTTTCAAGTAAATCTTAAAAATCCCCAGTGATATCTGAGTTTTGAAAAAGCATCACTTTTTTGTGATAATGATCACTGGAAGATATCAGAGAGGCTCTTCCATACTGTTTACGGCTGGAATCTAAAGAGCCACTGTTTTCTCCTTGATGATCCTATGAGCCACACATGTTTTCATGCATAAAATTGAGCCATGCTATACAGATGGGCAATGAGTAATGCTCAAAGCATTTCCCAGCTTTTTCTTGTGCACAGTCCTTCATATCTTTTTGTCCACCCTCGGCCTCACTCCTAGCCAGTGTTTCTGGAAAGTTCTCTTCTAAGTCAGTGATGACCATCAAGTTGAAACTAACTTCAGTAGACATTGGTAAGTTAATGCCAATAAATTAGTGTTTAAAATTCTTTTGATTTATATAGATGATAGAAAAAAATGTTTTTGATTTATTTTTACAAATATATTTAAAAGTTTTCTACCCACCTCTGCAAGGTTAAAAGTATGGAAAAGAGAGAAAGTTTCAAAATTGTGGAAAAGGTAAACCATGGTGAAAGATAAAATCTATTCAACAAAAATGCTTGTTTTTCAAATGTACTTGTGGAAACCAATGCTAGTACCCCTTTTTAAACTAGATTAAGAGTGGAGTCATCCAGAATTAAACCGACTGTATGAAAGGCAAGGGCTTGGTTTCATCAGTGTTCCAAATTTAAAGAAACTTGTGGAGTCAACACAAGTATTTCAAACTTCTCTCTCTCCTCTCTCTCTCTCTCTCTCTCTGTCTCTCTCTTTGGCCTCTGGCTTTTACCAAGAAACCCACATGTGGTTTAATCACTTCATGTTTCAATAACAAAGTGATAAGCACTATGTCTTACCATACACACCACTTGTACATTCTTCTTTCATCTATCCATTTTCTGATCCATTGATTCACTTTTAGTAAGTGCCTACTCTGAGAAAAATCACTGAGGGTATAAAGAAAAATAAGACCCAGCGTCTGCTCTCAGGGACCTTGTCATTTCAGGCATGTTCTCACACACATCTGTGCCCACACACACACTTGCACACACATAGATATTGCCAAAGTGTTTTATCTGCCAAATGATGGCCTTGCTTGTCCATTCGTAATCTGGTGGTCAGAGTGTGAGGAAAAACTTATTTTCAGCCTTAGGCCCAGAAAGTAACAGATTTCTCTGATCAGATAGAAAATCGTCATGAGGGTTCAAAAAAGAATTCCCTTTCCCTTTACAACAAACAGTATTTTACCTATTGAGTTGGAAAGAAACTTAGGTTTCTTAGACCTATTCAGGTCTCAAAATACACTTTTACTGTAGATGTTAAACAGGTTATAATATTTCCCTCTGAATACAGACATGGCAGATGGAATCTCTCCCAATTCTGCTTCTCTAAAACCTTAGAAAGCTAAAGGAACCAACTACATGTCTCAAGTCCCACAAATATGCACATTGGTATTTGTGATTTTTCATAGTCTTTCTATGTATATCTTCTAAATTCCAATTTTGAATGAAAAGCCTATCTGTTCTCAGTACTGATGACACAATATCTTAGATAAAAATTTCTTTTGCTTTTTTGGGAGGTAAATTCATTTATGCTGAAATGTTTGAGTAGTGCCTTTTTTGTTTACACCTTGGATTCTTCCAAATATTATTTGAAGATGCTGGGCTAAGTACAGTCTTTAGCTCATATTATGTCTATGCCTATTTCATAGGTACAGTGGCTTTTCTGTGTTTGGAGCTTCATTCGATTTAAAAAGCTTAAGTATCAGCTCATATCTGTATGATGAATAACTTTGTAATCATGCTTCTTATGTTGCATTATAACTCTACTTTTACCATCAACATGACAGTGAGCCCATTGAGGACAAGGGGTGTCTATTATTCATTTCTACAGCTCCAGTACCTAATTCTGTGCTAAGACATAGGAAAGCCTTGAATCAGTAAGATCTAAAACTGAAACATGGAAGGCTCAATCATGACGGTAGCAACAAAGTGTGATTCCCAATGTAAAACATATTTTTGAAATGCAAATGCTCTTTTAGTTTCTGAGAAGCAAATTTACCCTGGGTCATAGCACCTACTGAACACACAGAATTTGGACATTTGCTACCATTAATTGAGCTCTTAGTTTGAATTACAGTCTGTGTTCCAAGTGCTTTATATACATTATCTCATATAACCTTTCAATTACAGGAGAAACAGGTAAAGACAGTTACCGGTACAACAAAAGAGATGTCATGATAGCTGAACACAAACTTCTTGGGAGCCAGAATGCATTCTCTTTCTTACTCTGTTACTGATTTGTATCTGGTAACTAGAATGGTGCCTTATGCCAAAGGTGGATTTACCACGAAGAAAAGACTGGGGCTTGAGGGGAATCAAAATGTTTAAGAGAAGGCCTCTACCCCGGAGGCTTGGAAAGAGTTTTTTGAACATATTTGGCATTTAGAAGAGCATTTTTAAACTTGGTGTCAAAAGTTGCATCAGAATATTTGGGACTAAAGCCAGATTGCAATGGGCTGAGAATGAATACAAGCTGTAGAAGTCAGTGGAATGTATGGAACATTCTTCCAAGAAGTTTAATGAAAAGAACAAGAGAGAGGGGAGTAATCTGGGGGGAGCCAGGTTTAAAAGGCCATTTTCTTCTTACCATTTTTCTCAGTGAGGAAATTGAATCCATTATTGGTAAACCAAGGGCAAAGAAGTGGCGGAAAGGAATATAGCAATACCAGGAGGGTAAAGGCCAGTAACAGGGAGAAGCAAAAAAGATTAGAACAAGATCACTGATATACAATTCTATCTAAATTTTTTTGAAAATTTAATCTCCTTTTTTTTTTAATTATTATTTTTTAAACATCTTTATTGGGGGTATAATTGCTTTACAATGGTGTGTTAGTTTCTGCTTTATAACAAAGTGAATCAGTTACACATATACATATGTTCCCATATCTCTTCCCTCTTGCGTCTCCCTCCCTCCCACCCTCCCTATCCCACCCCTCCAGGCGGTCACAAAGCACCCAGCTGATCTCCCTGTGCTATGCGGCTGCTTCCCACTAGCTATCTACCTTACGTTTGGTAGTGTATATATGACCATGCCTCTCTCTCGCTTTGTCACAGCTCACCCTTCCCCCTCCCCATATCCTCAACTCCGTTCTCTAGTAGGTCTGTGTCTTTATTCCTGTCTTACCCTAGGTTCTTCATGACATTTTTTTTTTCTTAAATTCCATATATATGTGTTAGCATACGGTATTTGTCTTTCTCTTTCTGACTTACTTCACTCTGTATGACAGACTCTAGGTCTATCCACCTCATTACAAATAGCTCAATTTCGTTTCTTTTTATGGCTGAGTAATATTCCATTGTATATATGTGCCACATCTTCTTTATCCATTCATCCGATGATGGGCACTTAGGTTGTTTCCATCTCCGGGGCTATTGTAAATAGAGCTGCAATGAACATTTTGGTACATGACTCTTTTTGAATTATGGTTTTCTCAGGGTATATGCCCAGTAGTGGGATTGCTGGGTCATATGGTAGTTCTATTTGTAGTTTTTTAAGGAACCTCCATACTGTTCTCCATAGTAGCTGTGCCAATTCACATTCCCATCAGCAGTGCAAGAGTGTTCCCTTTTCTCCACACCCTCTCCAGCATTTATTGTTTCTAGATTTTTTGATGATGGCCATTCTGACTGGTGTGAGATGATATCTCATTGTAGTTTTGATTTGCATTTCTCTAATGATTAATGATGTTGAGCATTCTTTCATGTGTTTGTTGGCAGTCTGTATATCTTCTTTGGAGAAATGTCTATTTAGGTCTTCTGCCCATTTTTGGATTGGGTTGTTTATTTTTTTGTTATTGAGCTGCATGAGCTGCCTGTAAATTTTAGAGATTAATCCTTTGTCAGTTGATTCATTTGCAAATATTTTCTCCCATTCTGAGGGCTGTCTTTTGGTCTTGTTTATGGTTTCCTTTGCTGTGCAAAAGCTTTGAAGTAATCTCCTTTTTAAATATGCCTGTTTACATCCTATGAGATATCCTATGGGAGGCTTTGCTTGGATTTTGAATCTAATTCTCATTAAGCTTATCATTTATTATGAGTCCAATCACTTATCCAAGAAAGTGAGCATACTTTTAAATAATATTTTATTAAAAAGAATCACTGGTGATAAACAATGCATGTTTCTTGTAGAAAATATGGAAAATACAGATGAGCCAAATACATGTTTTAAATTCATTTTAGATATATTCATTATCCTTCCATCAGTAGGAATTGTGATGATCATAATCACTACTAAATGTCTCCCTCTACCACTTATCCATGTTTTAAAAAGTTTTATTCCTTTTTCTAAAACAAAAATGGATCATATAGCAAAAACTATTCTAAAATCTGCTTTTGTTAAACAGTATTTTTTAGCAACTCTTCATGTCATTCCACTTAATGCTTTCTCATCATTTTATTGATTGAAGAAAATTAAATTGTATGCATTTATTATAATTTATTAAGTAATTCCTTATTGTTAAATATTTTAGTGCTTTTAGATTTTTATATTATAAACAACTACTCATGACTATCCTTAAAATACTAGCAATGATTATTTTTTAAAAAATACTAGCAATGACTTGCTGAGTCAGAGTATGCATCATTGTATGGCTTTTGTGAAGTTTTTCCTGATTGTCCTCCATAGAAGTTACACCAATTTATACTCTCACCTAGGGAATATGAGAGCAGCTGTTGCCCACACCCCAGCTAATTCTAGGGATTAGCATTAAAAAATCCTGTTCAATATCAAATTTAATTTGATACATATATTTCATTATGGTTCTCCTTTTCACTTTTACTATAATAAGGTTGAACTTATTTCTACTGGCTCTTTGTTATCCTTGCTCATTTATTAAATGGTTATTTGATATATTTTACATTGGGGTTGAATTTCTAAGTGGGTTGTTAGGTACTTTTTAAATGTTATATATTGAAACATGAACCACTTATTAGGCATTTATATTCTGTAAATATTTCCCCTTTTTGTCATTTGCAATTTACTTTTTATGATTTAGGTCATGAATAAGTTTCAAAAATGTGATGTAGTAAGCCTTTTTCTTTATAGTTTCTACCTTTCCTGTGACGCTAAAGACTGTATAAATATTCACCTAGTATGTTTCTAATTTCACTTTCTACATTTGAATCTTTAAACTGTTTGAGATTAATTTCATTATGGTGTCCAATGTGCAGTTAGAATTTAAGATTATTTTTATGTTTGCTAGTTGTCTAAACACCAATTATTGAATAATCAATTATCTTCCACACTGATTTGAGGTGTATTCTTACTATATATTAAGTTCTTGTAAATACTGCATTTTAGGTCTAAATAATACAAATTTCTCTGTTGAAGTGTCTGTCATTTCCTGTATTAATATCACATTGTTTATATTATTGTAGATTTATAATGTCATATGGATAAGAGCCGCCTATCTTTTGCAACTTCAAAATGATTTCGTTCTTTTAATGTATTTATTTTATTGGTAATCTCACAGTTATTTTGGCAGCAATATTCATACTGTGGAATACTATTCAGCAATAAAAAGGAACAAACTACTGGCACATGCTACGTCAAGGATGAACCTCAAAAACATTATGCTAAGTGAAAGAGCTAGGCACAAGAGATCTCATAATGTATGATTCCATTTATATATGTCTCTATAAGGCAAATTTATAGAAACAGAAAGTAGATTAGTGGTTACATGGGGGCTAAGAGTGGGAGTGGGAATGAACTGTAAATAGGCATGAGGGATCTTATCAGTGTGATGGAATTTTTTTTATTTTAAAGATTGTTTTCTTATATTAGCTAAACATCCTCCTTTTATTTTTCTCTCTCTCTTTTTTTTAATACTGAGTTGTGTTTCTATTTTCTTTTTGGCCATGCGATGCGGCATGTGGTATCTTAGTTCCACAACCAGGGATAGAACTCCTGCCCCCTGAATTGGAAGGGCAGAGCCTTAACCACTGGACTACCAGGGAAGTCCTGGAAATGTTTGAAAATTTATTTAAGTTGATGGCTTCACCATGCAGTAAGATTACTAAAAATCATTAGATTGTGCACTTGAAATGAGTGAACTTTACGATATGTGAGATATACTTCAGTAAAGTTGTTATTAGGAAAGAATTATTCTGGAAAGTTAATCAAAAATTATCACTGTGTTTTGTTTGGAACTGGATGATATTTACATATTAATTTCAGAATTGACATCTGATAATGTTAAGTTTTCTTTCCTAAACTATGATATTTATTTCCCAGGAAACATTTATAACTTTATTTTTACAAATCCACAGTTTTCCTATTAATTCCTAGGTTATTAGGTTTATTGTTTGTTTGTTTTCTTTTTAGGTGGTTGCTGGTGTTGATGATTTCCCCCCCATTAAATAATTGGTTATTGATGATACAATAGGGGGCTGCTTGATTTTTATATATTTTATAGTCTTCTTAATGAAATCACTTATTAGTTCTAATGTTCCTGAATGCACTGAAAGGTATGAGTTACATTAGCAATCTGACTAACCTCTGGCCCAGAGACTTTAGAATGACAGGTTATAGATTTAGCCACGAGTTCAATAATTTCTCTGTGAGTTTTTTTTTTTTTAAGATATTGGGGGTAGGAGTTTATTAATTAATTAATTAATTTTTGCTGTGTTGGGTCTTCGTTTCTGTGCCAGGGCTTTCTCTAGTTGTGGCAAGCGGGAGCCAGTCTTCATTGCGGTGCGTGGGTCTCTCACTATCGCGGCCTCTCTTGTTGTGGAGCACAGGCTCCAGACGCGCAGGCTCAGTAGTTGTGGCTCACGGGCCTAGTTGCTCCAAGGCATGTGGGATCCTCCCAAACCAGGGCTCGAACCCGTGTCCCCTGCATTAGCAGGCAGATTCTCAACCACTGTGCCACCAGGGAAGCCCTCTCTGTGAGTTTTTCCCCAAAGTTGTTAACGGAGATCATTTGGACAACATCTAGTTTATCAATTTGGTTTAAATTTAGAATATCAGACCTTAAACCAATATCAGAGCTTAAACCTATGACCTGAAAATAGAGTTTTCGAGTAGGAAATTTTATAACAGCATGCTTTATAAATTAACTATCTAATATGTAACAGTGACTGGAATTTCATTAAATATAAGCATATGTCAAGGGATCATATTCAGAACGCTGGCCATCAGGTAAATTAACAAACCATTTGGCTGGAAATAGAATGATTAGCACAGGGGTAATCTGCTCTGTTGCTGATGGTTATCAGGCATGAGACAGTTATCTGTTAGCTACATGTTTTAGTAAAGAATGAGCAAAACTTTACCCCTAAGAAAAAAAAAGAAAGATTTTCATTGCTTACATTTGGTTGCTAACATCTTTTCCATTTAAATACACTCTAATGTACAAATGTTCACTCTACTTAACAAATAAAAGTATATGAGAATAAGTTAGAAAGTTCAAGTGATAGTCAATTTATAAAAGAATTTAAAAAGAGAGAGAGAAGATATTGTCTTGGAATTCACTTAGAAGTGTGAGGCAGTGTGAGAATAGAAATGAATTTGGACAGATTGGGGAAGCTCTGGAGACTGTAGCTTCCTGGTGAGAAAGTTATGTGAAACAGAGTCAAAATGGTGGTCTTAACCTCCACATTTCTGGCGCATCTAATATATTTAACCTGAATATTTTTATTCTATGAATTAAGTAGAAAAAAATTTATCTTATTTTCATATTTTGAACCCAGTAACTCATTGTGTTATCCTGCTGGTATACACATTTCTGAATTGGTCAAGGTTCTTACTCTAAGAAACAAAAAGTGACCCTGGAATATTTGAGCATTAAAGGTATTTATTTAAAGGATATCGCAGCTTGATAATCCAGCTTGTTTAGAGTTGTACTGACTTTTACTAACTTTTTATCACTAGATGTCCTCATATAAAGAGGCATTTCAGAAGTCTGCTGGTGCTATGTAAACACTTCCCATTGTATGGCAGTTACAAAATGTTTCCCTTGACAGTTAGGATTATCCCCCTAGACAGTATTGTAAGCTTTTATTTTTGCCATTTGCCTTTTGGCACAAAGACTCCAAAATTGTTAGATGCAGTGTCAGCTTATCCTTAAGTTGTTAGTGCTCCATGGTAGAAGCATACATCTCAGAGGTACTAAACCTCTAAATCAGTAGAACCAAGAAGGATAGGGTTAAAAGTATTAATGAGTCATTACTAGGACAAGTAGGAGCCACTACTTCTATATCCATTGCTTCGTTTCCAATTGCTTGGAATATGGCTATAAAAGAAACAACATCATATATTATTTCTGGTTTGCAGCATACATTTCTATTCTATGTAAGCAGCTTCTGTGCAATGAGATGGATGATAAAGTTAGTGAAGCCATGGAATGTAGCCCATTGTGCATCTTGTTTTACCTTGTTCAGGAGCAATATTGTGTAGAATTTCCTGATAAAGTGCTCAGAAACTCCACAGGTTTTAGAGTTAGAGATAGTACGGCAGGCAGAGAAGAAAATTCAAATCCATAATAAATATCTAATCTGTGTCACAGATTGGATTCTTCAGGAAGCAGGTTCTGAGACAGATTTGTAGATAGGATGTTTATTGAAGAGTGCTCTTGGGATCATTATGTGTGGGAGAGTGAAGAAATGAGAATTGGAATGGAGGAACTGAACTGGGAGGCAGCCACAACAAAGGCGTCGGCCAGTCCCTACAGGGACGTCCAGAGCTCGAATGTGCCTCCAGGTTTGTCCTGAACTGGAACTTAGAGGCTGAGGCTTTTGTATAGCCCCATCAAATGCACCTCAAGCGTATCAAATTAATCTCAATTAAATGCCAAGAGGATCTTTTTAGTACTTGACAGCTGGTTCTAAAATATATATGAATATAAAGGGCCAGGAGTAGTTAAGATGTTGAAGAAAGAAAACAAGTAGGGGAAGTTGGTACTCCAGATATGAAGACTCAAAAAAAACTCTGCTAACCAAGACAGTGTGAATTGGCCTAGAGCTAGAAAAAGAGAGACCAGATAAAGAGATTCTTTTATATATGAACATTTGATATATGACAGATGTGACATAGTAGATCAGTGAAAAAATAAAGGACTTTCCATAAATGGAACATTTGGAATTGAGCATTCATATAAAAATAAAATTGCACAACAGTGAGAGGCCTGCGTACTGCAAAAAAAAGAAGAAAAAAAAGGGGCTTCCCTGGTGGCGCAGTTGTTGAGAGTCCGCCTGCCGATGCAGGGGACATGGGTTCATGCCCTGGTCCAGGAAGATCCCACATGCTGCGGAGTGGCTGGGCCCGTGAGCCATGGCCGCTGAGCCTGCATGTCCGGAGCCTGTGCTCCGCAATGGGAGAGGCCACAACAGTGAGAGGCCTGCGTACCACAAAAAAATAAATAAATAAAATAAATAAATAAATAAAATTGGACCTTTTCTCATCTTATATACAAAAATTACCAATGGGTCAGAGAGTTAAATATGGAGAGGCGACAACAGTGAGAGGCCTGCGTACCACAAAAAAATAAATAAATAAAATAAATAAATAAATAAAATTGGACCTTTTCTCATCTTATATACAAAAATTACCAATGGGTCAGAGAGTTAAATATGAATGAGAACACTACACAACCTTTGAAAGGTGTTGTAAGAGAAAGAATTGTACCCTTCAGATTAATTAAAAATTTTAATGTCCAACAATACCAATGTTGGTGAGCATATGAAGCAACAGAAACTCACAAGCTGCTTGTCAGAGTGTAAATTTGATTCATTCAGTTGGAATTCAGTTTAGTAATATATATTAAAGTTGATTGTAAGCATATCGTATAACCCAACAATTCCAGCGTTAGTAGTGACATTTGTGTAATAATAGCCAGACAATTGGAAACATCCCAAATGTCCATCAGTAGTAGAATAGCTAAATAAATTGTGGTAAATTCATACAATGGAATACTATACAGCAATGAAAATAAACATACTAGAACTACACGCAACATCCTGGATTAATTAAACAATAATAATATTAAACAAAAGTAGCAAATGCAAATACAAACAAACAAAAACACCCAGTATGATTCCATTCACATAAAGTTCAAAAATCAGGGTTTTGGCTCCTCTGGAGAAAGAAAGGGGTTTTGATTTTGAAGGAACACTGTGGAGTTTGTATCTCAACCTTAGAGGAGTTTATGGGTGTTTGTTTTAAAATTATTTCTTAACTTGTATAATTTTTTTTCGCTTTTTCTCTGAGTTATATTTCACACAAACAATTTGAAAAGCAAAACACACAGAAAAGAAATGTTTGGGAACTTCCCTCATGACCTACATGTTTAACTGTACTTTTTCTGAGCTTTGAGCTGGAAGATGAAATATATAGCAGTGGCCTTTAACTATGGAATCTCTCTAGGAAGTTGCCATCATGGACAGTCTCAGCCTGAATTCTCAAAGCAGCCACGCACTGGGAGTGGACTTTCTGGTAGCATGACTGTAGCAATTATGCATATTTATATCCCCAGCATCTACATCAGTGATTGGCTTTTTAAAACTGCTCAACGCATGTTTTCCAAATGGATGACTAAATAAATGAATGAGTGAATGAATGAACAGTGCATCTTTCTGAAACCTGTTGGCTCATTGCAGAGCCTCACTGTAGATTAATCCCTTTTTAGAAAACTATAAATAAGTATTAAGGAATAATAATCTTCAACTCTTTGGACTTTGAAGTAACTTTCAGAATTATATATTGACCTTTAAGAAACAGGAGAAAACTGAGTCCCATATAAGAATTCCTGAATCAGTCTGTTAAGGAAGGATCCTATTTGGTATTTAAAGAAGCACCAGAGAATATTTTGATACCTTTCCCTGGTAAGATATGAGGCATAAAGAACATTGAATAATCAAGTCTGCTAAATTCAAAACTACCTAACTCTGAGAATTTGGAAGTGTTTTTTTTTTTCCTTTTTATATATGTTTTCTGATCGATTTCTGTAAAATATACCACATCAACCCACTTTCCACCTTCTGTCAGTTACAATCTCCCATTCAGAAGCTAAATGGCTCTCTATGGTAAGCAAATATGTAATTAAGATTTACTTTGGTTGAGTGAAAATATGCCTTCTTTATAAAGAAAGCCCCAGGCCAGGTTCAGAATAGGCAAGGTTAGCTATGGTGGATTTATCAGCAAATTTAGCCCAATTTAAGAGGCATGCCTTCAAACCTATTAAAGATGGGGCTTATGTGATATTCTGTGATGTCTTCCGCCTAAGGATTTGGACAATTCATGCAGTTTACTTCAGCCTTGAAAGTGGATTTATATGAGAGAAAAACGGAAAGTGCTGAGAATATTTTTCATCTAACATCCTCCCTTTGACCACATAATAGTCCGAAAACTCACACAAGCAATTCCATATGGAGATGAAGAATGTCTAGCCAAAACAAGTTGTTCAGCTTATTAGCCTTGGGCTGAATAAGTTACTCAGAATATCTGGCATGGCCACCCTGTTTAAAAAGGAGAGGTGGGATGGCTATGCTTGCCTTTTCTTTCTCCCCCTAGAGTTTTAGATGAGAAAACAAATGGTTAGTGAGGCAACGCTGCAGGCCAGAAGCCCTGTGCTCTACTGTTTTCTCTGCACATTTGAAAAGCCTCACAAGTGCAACAATGCAAATTTCTTTGCACTTGACTGGCTACAGAGAAGGGTACATTGCACAATTTTCACTGTCATCTAGTTTCACATTTGATCCTTCTTGGGCAAGACTATCAAGTTGCTTTGGTGTGAATCTTGGCAGAAAAAACCTCTTCTCTCCAAGAATTTGAAATACTGTGAACTGCAAAATAAATTGGCTCCAACTGTCTGCTCTATTGTACAGGAGATGTAAGATAGCAGAAGGAGGGTTAGAATACGTTTTGATTTTGAGAGCTTCTAGAAATTAAATTTTAAAAATTTTTGTAAGGGATAGGGAGAATAAAATTGTGTTCAAATTTAATTGTAAGGCAATTTGAGGATTTTTTTTTCTCCCAATCAGGTCAGTAGGAAAACCAGTTCATCCCTTTGTCTCTAGTTTAAGTATTAATTGGCACATCATGCAGTTATTTTGCCTGCCTATTTTGGCATCATTCGGATTCCCAAAATAAAGGACAAGTCACTTAGTACTAATTTTTCCACCAACTCTTATTCATTGTGCACATATGTTCAATCTATCTTCTGATTCTCTCCCTTTTTCTCCTTCTCTCCCTCCCTCCTTTCTTTCTTTTAAAAGAAGCACACACATTCACTTTCAAATAGATTATTGGAGAATCTTTGAAACTAATAGTGAAAAATATTAAAGGTGTGTAATATAAAACTTCACAAACAGTTCATGAAAGAGTGAAGTTTTAAATTTCTAGACTACCACAAATTTCCAGATTCCCCATCTTTTTTTAAAGTTACTGTCTTTTGAGGGTGACCATCTAGTAAATAATTCTGATTTCTGCAACTTGTTAATTAGGCTAACCCAACATGACACCCAAATGGAAGAGCCTGGTGGTAGAGCGTGGTAGGTTAAACTACACACTCATTGGCCTGCATTGTAACTTTATGTCACATCAATTCAACCCAACAAAACCCAAGAGACTGAGAGAGACCTCCAGGAGCAGTTAAAAGCAGTTGTAGCAATCACCCACAACAGGGCTTGTTTCGCTCAAAATCATGACTCTGATTTAGAGTAAGGGTGTGAAGATTGCAAACCTGGAACAAACCTGGAAAATAAACAATTGAGAGGTTGGCTGAATCACAGGGAATAGTGGTAAATAGAGTTGGAAAAATAACACAGGATCAGGTTATTGAGAGTTTAAATGTCATTAAATGAGTAGTATTTTAGTTTATGTTAATACACAAAGGATTTGCATGATGTACAATTTGCCAATAATTATCCTGACATTTTGATGGGGCCTGACTTGCATATCTGTAAATATTTGCAGTTGCTAAGTTACCAGCTATACTTATTTGAGTTTGTGTACCATTTCATTTTGTGGCAAGAGGAGATGTTTTAGGCTTCAAAGCAAGGGACTCCTACCTTCTAATGGCTGCCTTCTTAGGAGTTCCCAATAGAAATCTTTTATACCATGTCATCATATGACTATCTCTCGTTTATTATGTTGTTTTTTTTCTAACACATAGACTGTTTAGATGGAACAAGATAAGATAATCTTTTATTCTTTCATTCATTCTTTAATTTAAATTTAATCCTTTAATTTTTGTAAGACCCTATATTAGGTCCTTTGGAGAATTTGAGGATGTGTCCCACTTCTCCAAAGAGCCTAAGAGGGAAGATAAGGTCCATAAAAACAACTCAAGAATACACGAAACCTAACTGCTAGGTCCTCTCTAGCCAATGGGCACTGAAATCTCCCATCTCCCACCTGCTCCCATGGGAACTCCAAACAGCATCCCCTCCAGCATTTCTAGGAAAGCCAGAGGAGTGCTTCCCATGTGTTCACAAACCGAGTTGTCAGCTTCAGTTACTATGAGGTATCTACCCTGCCTTTCCTCTTCCATGTTAGCTTCCCCTTATCATTGTCTTCCTTTTATGAAGCTCCTTGAGAAATCATCACATTCATTCATTCCTTAGATATTTAATGAGTGTTTCCTGTAAACCAAGCACTCACTTTCTTCTAGGAATAAGTGATGAACACAACAGGTAAAATCTCTGAATCTTAGGGTGTGTGTGTTGTGCAGGAGGGTGGTAAGGAAAGGCAAATACGATTTCAGATAGTGACAAGTGCCTCAAATAAGGGTAGATGAGACTGAAAATGGTGGGAAAGATGGTCAGAGGAGGCCTCTCTGAAGAGGAGTGTTTGACTTGATGAAAAGTGGCCACTGATGTCAATGTCCACCAAGAGAATGCCGATCGCCCTGCCAAGGGTTCTGTGGGTACCTGTTTCATCATTGCTAATCCTCATATTGTCAGGACAATTATGGATTATGGACACACTCTCAACTTCGGCCACACTTTATATCAGATCCCAAATAACATACTTGTTTCCAGTCTCATGATGTCTTTCATCAACACAACTCCTTCAGCTCTTGGTCCCTCCACTGTGCTCATCTCCTTCCCTCTCCCCAGGCGCTGATCAGGATTTGTGGGGATTGACACCTTTACAATCTGGGGCCCTCTTCAAGAAAAAAATAAATAAAACCACCAGAATACAAAATTAGGTCCAGGGAATTGGCAAGGGCCTGAGGTTACTCTTCTTTCTGTCCAAAAGAGGAGCCCCCATGCAGATAGATCCCTGGGGGAGTTCTCTGCCCTTTATTTTTACACATGCCACAATATGAATGTCAGTTCGAGGCCCCATACTACACAAATAGATGTTTTCACCATATGATAGATAGATAAGGGCAAAGTGAGATGAGAGTTTAGAAGAGGGAAAAATTGCATCCCAGTGGAGGCAATCAATGAACAATTTTGGTGTTACCTGAGCTGCATCTTGAAGGATGAATAAGGTTTGCATACCCAGAAAAGATGACTTTATTGAGTGCCTTGTCTGTGTACAGTCCCTCTACATCCTACATTACCCTTTTAAGAACATTGCACAGTGGGAAGTGTCATTTTACAGATGATTAAGCTAAAGGCTCAAAATTATATAACTATCATATTGCATAAGTCACTTAATTTGTTTAAGCCATGTTTCCCACTCAGCCACATCTGAGTTGAGTACTCTTTCCATTATGCCAGGCTGACTCTGATTTTGAGTAAGGGCATGAAGATTGCAAACCTGGAACAAGCATGGAAAATAAACAATTGAGAGGTTGGCTGAATCACAGGGAGTAGTGGTAAATAGAGTTGGAAAAATAACACAGGATCAGGTTATTGAGAGTTTAAATGTCATTAAGTGAGTAGTATTTTAGTTTATGTTAATACACAGCAATAAATAATATCACAACTAATGACCAAGTTCCATCCACAGAACGTCTTGTTAAGTGTGAATATAGTCAAGGCAAATTGCCATGAAAACAGTTTGCACTGGCCTTCCATCAGGGCTGTTCACATAGTATGATATCAGGAGTGCTGAAAAATAACTGTCACTCTTTTACTGATGTTTGAAATACCACCGTGTAAGCTTTACCCTTTGCCTGGCTGTTAAACTCTTACCTCTGAAAGAGGCAAACAATAAATGTAATAGAGATTGTTAGTTTCTCCCCTGGGAGCAGCTTTAAAGAAGCAGAGAGCATAAAGGTACAGGGAGAGGGAAACCTAACATCAGAAGAGAGAAAGCTTCATAATTTTTTGTTGTATCTTTACTTCCAGTCATGTGGATTTGTTGCACTCTTGCTCTGCCCAAAGTATTGAATAGAAAGAGAATCCAGAGCAAAAGCCATGGGGACAAATGGGGTTGTTTTGAGTAAGGAACAGCTGCTCTGTTCTATTGAAGCCATCTCCAAAGCCCCTTTTCATTTAGGGCAAACCCTAGTGTGGGGAAACTGTGTGAAAAACAGAGAAGAGGGAGAGGGCTGGTAAGTGAAGGATGACAGTGGAAGCCCTCCCAGCAACAGATCCTGCGGTCTCTTCATGGTGGGCTGTCAGCATCTTCCCAGCTGCTTCCTAGTGCCTCTGGCTGGGTGTGTCTGGGAAGCTTCACACACTTTGATTCAAAATGCATATTGTTTTTCTCCTTGAGAGGTTTCTCATCTGGGATCCCATGGAGAGACTGGCAGAGGCATGTGTTTCTATTTTTAAGAATACAATAGATGTTGAAAAAAATGTGAAAGGAAATACAAAGACCAGGTTCTGTGGCAGAGAGAAACTTTGGCCTATTTGGTACCTTTAAATGGTGCCAAGCTCCATCTGGCAGCTCAGGCTTGATTTTGCTGTCAACTGAGGGTAACCAGCATTCCACAGAGTTGTGCAATCTGTTTTGAGACAAGAGAAATTGACTGGACTTCATAGAGTCACTAAGATTACCAGAGAGGGTCCATCATGATGTGCATAATTATACTTAAGTTACTGTAGAATATGAGCTTTTGAGGGCAGGAGCCACATCTTTCCATCAATCACTGAACCTGAAAGGTGCTATAGCATCGTTATTTAAGTTTGTGGAATGAATGGATGGATGATCAGATGCAATCCTTGATTGAAGTGACAAGGAGCTCTTCCTCAAATGGTCTTATCTCTGTTGATACAAATGCAGGAGTCTAGATTGTTTGTGATATAAGGAAATGTAACTTTGAGAAGAAGAAATTCCTAACTGAATGTTAATTCTGGGTTTTGCTTGTGAGTGAAAAAGAAGTCCACCCACACTATTAGGCCCTGATGGTTATTGTCAGGTGCCTGCCATTACAAATACAGTATATATGGTGAAATGATCTTTTGAATTTCATTTGTGCTACTTTTCCTGTTCAGAATGCTTCAGTGGCTCCCCTCCATCTCCTGGAAAACAACAAACACATGGGCTGGACTTGCATCACCATCCTGGGGTAACTGTTTTGCCTCTGAAGGTAAACGTTCAATAAGACAAACTTGGGTTCAAACTCCACCTTCTCTCCCTTCCTAGCTGTGTAACTCTGGGCAATTTCCTTATCTTGCTAAGCCTTAGTTTCTTTGTCAGAAAAGTATTAGGGGAAAAATAGACATTCTTTTTCAGGGATTTAATTTTGAATGATTTCACTTGACAAGCCTGGAAGAAAAGGGCCCAAATCAACTTATAAAACCCAAAATTCATATTCACAATTAATAGCAACTCTGTTCATTTGGCATTATGATAATAGTAAATAAAAATATTTACTATGTACTGAGGTATGTGATGTGATAGTCACAAGTACTGGACCCTACCTCTGCTGTTTACTAATTGTATAACTGTATCTTTACTCTTCCATGCATTGGTTCCTTCATTGACAAAATGAAGATAAAAATATAACAGCTGTTTCAGTTCATGTAAAGTGCTTAGCACAGTGTCAAGCACATAGTAAATGTTTAAGTAATGTTAGTTACTATTATCAGATATTCACTATACATCAGGCATTGCATACCTTATCTCATTTAACCTCACAACCCAATGATATAGGCATTGCTATTGCCATTTGAAGTTTAAAACAAAGCAAAACTGTAATTTACAGAAGTTGGGCAACTTGTTCAATGACACTATTGTAAGTAGTAAAACCAGGAGTCAAGCCCAAATGTGTATGATTTTAATGTCCTAAGTCATACATCTGACCTCCTGATTTTATTGGTCTGGGGTAGGGCCCAATCACTGATATATTTTAAAAGTTCTCCTGGTGAGTCTATGCAAATATAGCTGTTATTGAGAACCACTAAGATTTTTAGCCCCTGCCTCCCTCCCACCCTGCAGCCTCAAAGTACTGAATTAGAATCTCTAGGAATAGAATCTGGAAAACTGTATTATAAACGACCATCCCAGGTGATTCTAATGATCAGATAATTCTGGCTAACATTTACCTGTGTGTGTTTATCTCCTCTATCAGATGATTGGTTGCTTTAGAGCATGTGTTTTTATTTCCTTGTCTCTTTAGCATTTAATTCAGTGCATTATAGGCTTAGTAAAATAAGTTATCATTGGTTGTTGAATGGTTGAGAACACAGTAAGAATGAGATTGTCGAGAAAAGCATACAGTTTGAATTAGGGCTGAGAGGATAACCTAGCTGTAGTGTATAGGGGAATAATACAGAACAGTTTTAAGGCAACTGTACTCCTGGGCAGATGGTCTTCTTTTCACTGTGTCCTCACATGATATTTGCTTGATGCATTTAGGTGGAGAGAGAGAGGAGGAAAGCTCTCTGATATCTCTTCTTAAAAGAGTACTAATCCCATTATGAGGGCCCCACCCTCATGGCCACATTTAAACCTAATTACCTACTTAAGAACCCATCTGCATATACCATTACACTGGGGATTAGAGCTTAGATATATGAATTTTGAGGGGACACAATTTAGTCCATAACAGAAATATTATATATCTTGTTAGCATGTATATTTCAAAACTCATCAAAGCATACACTTAATATTTATGTATTTAATCATATATAAACTTCAGTATAACAAAATTATATATATATTCAACACTCATATATATACATTCATAAATATATATACACATATATACATTCAAAATTATGTATATATTCAACTTCAAATTTATGCAAAATATATATATTCAACATGCATATAAGATATAGTCAATGAATAAACAGGATAAAATTCTAGAGCTGAAAAAACATCTTTATTTTGAAAAAACCCACCAAATGTAAAACAGAATGGATTAAATTGGCCTATACATACACACATATTTTGGCCACAGTTCAAAATTTTAAGGGGAAGGAGAAAATTCTAAAAGTTCCCAAAGAAAATCAGATTGACATCAGAAATCATACTGGAAATGCTAGATAGTGGTAAACCTAGAATTCTATACCTAGACTAACATTCAAGTGTGTATGAAGAATAAATATGCTTTTAGATGTCCAAGGACTTAGAAATTTTACCATCTACAAACTAATTCTAAGACGATTATTCAGGATGGTCTGCTACACAAAAGTAAGCGTATTAACCAAAAAAAAAAAAAAAAACACACAAAAAACCCCAAGATATAGACAGGCTTCCTAGAAAGTATAAGGAGAAAAGTAAACCCAGAAATATTTGTTAATGCAGGTGATATGGTTGCATATCTGGAAAATCAAAGAAAGTCTATAAGAGCATTCAATATAAGACTGATAGCAATGTCAATATCCAAAAAACCCAATGCTTTTCTTATATATCAGAAATAACCACCTAGAAAACAAAATGAAGAAATACCCTTTTCACAATCATAACAACAAATGAATAGAAATAAAATTAAAACATTACATAGTTTATATTCTTCAACTGAGGAATACGAATAATAATTTGAATTAATGGTCAGAAATACCATTTCCTTGTATAAGAAGAATCAACATTATCAGCATGCAACTACACCCTAAATTTACCAATAAATTCTACAATATTAAAATAAAAATCTCAGTAGCATAATGTTTTAGAAACTTGACTAAATCATCCTGATGTTCATATGGTAAAATAAATATAGACTGTGTAGAAATATTCTCCAGAAGAATGAGTAAAAAAAGGACTTACCCTATCAAATATTAAGACAGATTAAAAAATTATAGTCATTGAAGGAATGTATTCTTGCTAGGGAGATAGACATACTAGTCAAAGGAACAAGACTTGTGTTATTATAAATTGTTTGCTGTCATGGGATGAATTGTGGCTCCCCTGAAATTCATATCTTGAAATATTTACTGCTCTCTAGTACCTCAGAATGTGACCTTATTTGGAAATGGGGTCACTGTATATATATTTAGTTAAGTTTGGGTGAAGTCATACTGCAGTAGGGTAAGCCCCTAACCCAATATAACCAGTGTCTTTAAAAGAAGGGGAAATTTGGACAGAGGCACATACACAGAGAACATCCCATGTGAAGATGAAGGTAGAGATTGAGGTGATGCTTCTACAAGCCAAGGAATGACAGAAATTGTCAGAAAACCACCAGAAGCTGGGGGAGAGGAAGTATGGAACAGACTCTTCCTCATGGCCCTCAGAAGGAACCAACCCGATTGGCACCTTGATCATAGATTTCTGCCCTCCAGAACTGTGAGATAATAAATTTCTGTTGTTTAAGCCAGCCAGTTTATGGTACGTTGTCATTACAGCCCTACAAAACCAATAGAGTTGGAAAAGAATGAACTATCAATAAATGATGTTGAGATAAGTAACTAGCCAGTTGAGAAATAAACTGAGTGTCTTCTTCATTCCTCATACTGAATTCAATTACATCTGTTATCAGTGTTTAATGTTGGAAAAGTATTCGAAGAAAATATTGGTGAATATACTTTATAGTCTTAGAGTGAAATTTTTTTAGCATTATACAAAAATCTAATAACTGTAAAAGACTAATAACTATCAATTTTTTACCTTTCAACCTAGTAAAATTTTAAAATATAGATAATATAAAGCATTGGCCAACGTTTTAGCAAATGGTACTTTAATACAATGGAGATATTTTCTATATAACAGAATATAAATTCTATATATAATACATAAGTAAAATAAATATAAATATGATGTATTATGTAATTATATATATTCTGTAGCTCAGTAAAGCTATAAAAAATTTATTCCAAAGTCATAATTGGTCAAACATCCACAGTTATAGATATAGTTGTTCTTGTAGCATTATTTATAAGAAAGGATAACTAGAAATAAACTAAGAGATTGGTTAAATAAATTATTCTCCATTCATGAAATGGAATTATCTTCATTCACTAAACATGTAATACATCTCTATTTAACAATATGGAAAGATCTCCATGACAAATTGTGGACTGACAAAAGCAGGCTAAAAAGGGCATGTGTAGTATGATCTTATGTGTGTGCCCCCCTACAGACACCCACACATCAAGAAGTCTAATTAGCGGAACCCTCAAGATGGTGGAGGAGTAAGACGCAGAGATCACCTTCCTCCCCACAGATACATCAGAAATACAACTACATGTGGAGCAACTCCTACAGAACACCTACTGAACGCTGGCAGAAGACCTCAGACCTCCCAAAAGGCAAGAAACTCCCCACATAACTGGGTAGGGCAAAAGAAAAAAAAAAACAGAGACAAAGAATAGGGACGGGACCTGCACCAGTGGGAGGGAGCTGTGAAGGAGGAAAGGTTTCCACACACTAGAAGCCCCTTCGCGGGCGGCGACTGCGGGCGGCGGAGGGGGAAAGCTTCGGAGCCACGGACGAGAGCACAGCAACAGGGGTGCGGAGGGCAAAGCGGAGAGATTCCCGCACAGAGGATCGGCGCCGACCAGCACTCACCAGCCCGAGAGGCTTGTCTGCTCACCCGCCGGGATGGGCGGGGGCTGGGAGCTGAGGCTCGGGCTTCGGAGGTCAGATCCCAGGGGGAAGACTGGGGTTGGCGGCGTGAACACAGCCTGAAGGGGGCTAGTGCGCCACAGGTAGCCGGGAGGGAGTCAGGGTAAAAGTCTGGAGCTGCCGAAGAGGCAAGAGACCATTGTTTCCAGGTGTGCGAGGAGAGGGGATTCCTGCTCCATGCACCGACAGAAAGCAGAGCACTGCCTGAGCAAGCTCCAGAGACAGGCACGAGCCATGGCTATCAACTCAGGCCCCAGAGACAGGCATGAAATGCTAACGCTGCTGCTGCCGCCACCAAGAATCCTGTGTGCAAGCACAGGTCACTGTCCACACCCCCAGCCCCCGGAAGCCTGTGCAGCCCGCAACTGCCAGGGTCCCGTGATCCAGGACAAATTCCCCAGGAGAACACACGGCGTGCCTCAGGCTGTTGCAACATCACTCTGGTCTCTGCCGCCACAGGCTCACCCCGCATTCCAATTATGACTACCGTATCCCTCCCTCCCCCAATCCTGAGTGAGCAAGAGAGCCCTAATCAGCTGCTGCTTTAACCCCCTCCTGTCTGGGCAGGGAACAGACCCCTGAGGGTGACATACCCACACAGGTGAGACCAAAACCAAAGCTGAACACCAGGAGCTGTGTGAACAAAGAAGAGAAAGGGAAATTTCCCTGTGGAGCCTCAGGAGCAATGGATTAAATCCCTGCAATCAGCTTGGGAAACCCAGCATGTGTGGAATACCTGAATGGACAATGAGTGTTCCCAAAATTGAGGCAGTGGACTTTGGGAGCAACTGTAGACTTGGGGTTTGATGTCTGCAACTGACTTGTTTCTGATTTTTATGTTTATGTTAGTATAGTTTTTAGCACTTGTTATCATTGGTGGATTTGTTTATTGGTTTGGTTGCGCTCTTCTTTTTCCTATTATTATTTATTTTTTATTTTAATAATTCTTTTTATTATTATTTTTCTCCCTTTTCTTCTGAGCCGTGTGGGTGACAGGGCCTTGGTGCTCTGGCCTGGTGTCAGGCCTGAGCCTCCAAGGTGGGAGAGCCAAGTTCAGGACATTGGGCCACCAGAGACCTCCCGGCCCCATGTAATATCAGTTGGCGAGAGCTCTCCCAGAGATCTCCATCTCAACGCTAAGACCCAGCTCCACCCAACGGCCAGCAAGCTCCAGTGCTGGATGCCCCATGCCAGACAACTAGCAACACAGGAACACAACCCCACCCATTAACAGAGAGGCTGCCTAAAATCATACTAAGTTCACAGACATCCCAAAACACACCACCAGGCACAGCCCTGTCCACCAGAAAGACAAGATCCAGCCCCACCCACCAGAACACAGGCAACAGTCCCCTCCACCAGGAAGCCTACACAAGCCACTGAACCAACTTTACCCACTGGGGGCAGACACCAAAAACAACGGGAACTATGAACCCACAGCCTGCAAGATGGAGACCCCAAACACAGTAAGTTAAACAAAATGAGAAAACAGAGAAATATGCAGCAGATGAGGGAGCAAGGTAAAAACCCCAGAGACCACACAAATGAAGAGGAAATAGGCAGTCTACCTGAAAAAGAATTCAGAGAAATGATATCAAAATGATCCAAAATCTTGGCAGTACAATGGAGAAAATACAAGGAACGTTTAACAAGGACCTAGAAAACCAAAGAGCAAACAAACAATGATGAACAACACAATAAATGAAATTTAAAATTCTCTAGAAGGAATCAATAGCAGAATAACTGAGGCAGAAGAATGGATAAGTGACCTGGAAGATAAAATAGTGGAAATAACTACCACAGAGCAGAATAGAGAAAAAAGAATGAAAAGAATGGAGAACAGTCTCAGAGACCTCTGGAACAACATTAAATGCACCAACATTCAAATTATAGGGGTCGCAGAAGAAGAAGAGAAAAAGAAAGGGTCTGAGAAAATATTTGAAGAGATTATAGTTGAAAACCTCCCTAACACAGGAAAGGAAATAGTCAATGAAGTTCAGGAAGTGCAGAGAGTCCCATACAGGATAAATCCAAGGAGAAACATGCCGAGACACATATTAATCAAACTATCAAAAATTAAACACAAAGAAAAAATATTAAAAGCAGCAAGGGAAAAGCAACAAATAACATACAAGGGAATCCCCATAAAGTTAACAACTGATCTTTCAGCAGAACCTCTGCAAGCCAGAAGGGAGTGGCAGGACATGTTCAAAGTGATGAAAGGGAAAAACCTACAGCCAAGATTACTCTACCCAGCCAGGATCTCATTCAGATTCAATGGAGAAATTAAAACCTTTACAGACAAGCAAAAGTTAAGAGAATTCAGCACCACCAAACCAGCTTTACAACAAATGCTAAAGTAACTTCTCTAGGCAGGAAACACAAGAGAAGAAAAAAACCTACAAAAACAAGTGCAAAACAATTAAGAAAATGGTAATAGGAACATACACATTGATAATCACCTGAAATGTAAATGGATTAAATGCTCCAACCAAAGGACATAGACTGGCTGAATGGATACAAAAACAAGACCCGTATATATGCTGTCTACAAGAGACGCACTTCAGACCCAGGGACACATACATACTGAAAGTGAGGGGATGGAAAATTATATTCCATGCAAATGGAAAGCAAAAGATAGCTGGAGTAACAATTCTCATATCAGACAAAGTAGACTTTAAAATGAAGACTATTATAAGAGACAAAGAAGGACACCACATAATGATGAAGGGATCAATCCAAGAAGAAGATATAACAATTGTAAATATTTATGCACCCAACATAGGAGCACCTCAATACATAAGGCAAATGCTAACAGCCATGAAAGGGGAAATCAACAGTAACACAATCATATTAGGGGACTTTAACACCCCACTTTCACCAATGGACAGATCATCCAAAATGAAAATAAATAAGGAAACACAAGCTTTAAATGACACATTAGACAAGATGGATTTAATTGTTATTTATAGGACATTCCATCCAAAAACAACAGTATACACTTTCTTCTCAAGTGCTCATGGAACATTCTCCAGGATAGATTGTATCTTGGGTCACAAATCAAGCTTTGGTAAATGTATGAAAATTGAAATCATTTCAAATATCTTTTCCAACCACAATGCTATGAAACTAGATATCAATTACAGGGAAAAAACCTGTAAAAAATACAAACACTAAATAATATGCTACTAAATAACCAAGAGATCACTGAAGAAATCAAAGAGGAAATCAAAAAATACCTAGAAACAAATGACAATGAAAACATGACGACCCAAAACCTATGGGATGCAGCAAAAGCAGTTCTAAGAGGGAAGGTTATAGCAATACAATCCTACCTCAAGAAACAAGAAGCATCTCAAATAAACAACTTAGCCTTAAACCTAAAGCAATTATAGAAAGAAAAACAAAAAACCCTGAAGTTAGCAGAAGGAAAGAAATCATAAAGATCAGATCAGAAATAAATGAAAAAGAAATGAAGGAAACAATAGCAAAGATCAATAAAACTAAAAGCTGGTTCTTTGAGAAGATAAACAAAATTAATAAACCGTTAGCCAGACTCATCAAGAAAAAAAGGGAGAGGACTCAAATCAATAGAATTAGAAATGAAAAAGGAGAAGTAACAAGTGACACTGCAGAAAGACAAAGGATCATGAGAGATTACTACAAACAACTCTATGCCAATAAAATGGACAACCTGGAAGAAATGGACAAATTCTTAGAAAATTACAACCTTCCAAGACTGACCCAGGAAGAAATAGAAAATATGAACAGACCAATCGCAAGCAATGAAATTGAGACTGATTAAAAAATCTTCCAAGAAACAAAAGCCCAGGACCAGATGGCTTCACAGGTGAATTCTATCAAACATTTAGAGAATAGCTAACACCTGTCCTTCTCAAACTCTTCCAAAATATAGCAGAGGGAGGAACACTCCCAAACTCATTCTAGGAGGCCACCATCACCCTGATACCAAAATCAGACAAAGACATTACAAAAAAAGAAAACTACAGGCCAATATCACTGATGAACATAGATGCAAAAATCCTCAGCAAAATACTGGCAAACAGAATCCAACAGCACATTAAAAGGATCATACACCATGATCAAGTGGGGTTTATCCCAGGAATGCAAGGATTCTTCAATATATGCAAATTAATCAATGTGATACACCATATTAACAAATTGAAGGAGAAATTTGATCACCTCAGTAGATGCAGCAAAAGCTTTCAACACAGTTCAGCACCCATTTATGATAAAAACCCTCCAGCAAGTAGGCATATAGGGAACTTACCTCAACATAATAAAGGCCAGGTATGATTGCCTTCAGAGGGAACACAGTCCTGCTGACACCTTCATTTTGAACTCCAGAACTGTAAGACAATAAATTTCTATTGTTTTAAGCCAAAAAAAAAAAGTCTAATCACCTGAAGTCTAGAAAAATATTGAACACAATTGTAATAGTGATGGAATTTAGGGTGACTTTCCATTTAATTTAATTTTCACACTTTTCTATATTATTTGAAATTCCAACATGAGTGTTCATTAATAATTTAAAGATTTTTTTATGAATTTAAGAATAAATATATGTTTAAAATAGTTACATTTTCCCCAGCATTTTTAATTTAGAAATATATCTTAAATAATCAGAGATGCACACATGGGTTTACATATAAGGATATTTGTTCCTAATTTTGAAAATTGGGAAACACCAGAATAAGTAACATTTGTTACATAGAGTATGCTGTATCCAAGTGGCAAAATCCTGTGCAGCCATGAAATATAATGTATAAAATAGTACATACTGTATGATTACAGTTTGTGGGAAAACATGTATATATGTACAAATACTTAGAAAAATTGAAAGACAACAAAATGTTATGTTTTTATTTCTGAAAGATAGAGTTACATTACTGATATTTCTTTGTTAATTCTTTATAATTTTTACATAATACAATTAAGAATATATAGTATGGACAGACCCTTGCCGTTGTTCCCAGTGCTATGTGTATATATTCAAACAAACAAACACTCACACACACAATCTACGTATATTGTGGAAAAACACAAGTCTGAGATAAAATATTCTTTTTTCTTCTCTTCTCAAATCCATCTTCCTTTTGCCACATGTTGCTCATCTTGAAGCAGTCCTTTCTGGTGCTCCTTTACCCAGAGCTCAGTAAGAGTGCTCTGTACTCAGCAGGA
>NW_006789313.1:1168110-1212290 GCF_000442215.2 Lipotes vexillifer
AAAGAAGTGTACCATCCAGGAGACAGATAGCCCTTTCCGAGAAAAGCTCTATATTCATCCTTCCTTGCCCCTCCTCCTGCTCTTATTCTGGTACTTTTGGAGATTAGAGATTTTAATTGTATGACTTGTGAAATGCCGTTTTTCTTCCAACAGCTGTGTTTATGGTATATAATCTTTTAGCTGCCTATATGCCAACATTTAAAAGCATTCTGATGGATAATACTCAGCTAGGGATTAATCTTTTCCAGCATCACCCTCTTGACCTGCAAATGTACATTAGTGGGGGGTATAATGCCTGCTCTGACATTTGTTTGCAGTGTATCCAAATACATTCTGGAATGCACATTCAGGTTTCCTGGCATTGAGACAGACAGGCGAGTCAGCACTAAGACATATAGTTCCCATATGCCAGGGTTAAGGGAACTAGGGCTTGTTGAGCCTTTCACTGAGCTTTGCACTATGTACTTTCATGGCGTGCTCCCTGAAGGTTTACTCTGCTACACATCAGCCATACCACCTAAAGTACAGTGGGGTCATACGGTAAAAAAGATGGATTAAGGCCGGGTTTGGGTCGCCTCTCGTGTGTTTTCTGTGTATCATTTGATCAAGACCATCTTATAGTATAGACCAGTAGAGGATTGCCTTTGAGGACCTTCCCTGCTTTTCCACCCTCCAGCTTCTCTCATGAGATCTGAAATTTCAGTTTCAAATCCTGGTTTTGCCATCTGCTATCTGTGTGAGCTTGAGTAGATTACTTAGTGTTTCAAAGCTCTGTGATGGATATAATACTATGTATATCACAGGGATTGGGGGAAAATGAAATAAATCATGTAAGTGAACCAGTGTAAACCTGGAGCATAAGAATTACTGTATGTGTTTGTGGAAACAAAATAACATTTTATGTTTTAAGACTGATTATTTTGAGTCATAACAGAGTATTCTGTTGTTGTTGTTCATGGTTTCTCTGTTGAGATACAACTCTTCTTGGGAGGAGTAGTATTATACTATATGCTGGAAATAGTTGACAATTCAGGTTGACAGCTTCTTGAAACTAATAAGACCCATTGGGGAAGGATCACAAAATAAGTGTATGAGGGGATCAAAGAAGCAAAGTCTTTAGTCAATGGATCTGATCCTCTGCCATCAGTTATTATCTTTTAGCTTGTGTAATTTCCCCACTAATGTTTCTACTATATATAAGTAATGATTTTTCTCTGAAAAACCAGTTCATATACTCTTCTGTTTACAGGGATCTAGCCTTATGGCTCTTAAACATTTTTCATCTTTTTTTATTAAACAATTCAAAAGAAGAATACCATATAAACAATACTAAAAATTTAGATCAAAGTGTAATAGTTTTTCCTACTCTTAGTCAGTTTTTGAGTTTGAGCTTGAGTTTCCTAGGTATGAGACAGAAAACAGGAATAGAGCTAGCATAAACCTTGAGATCATGCAGCTCTTGGATCAAATCTTGCTCTGCCACTATATTAGGTGAATAATTTGGGGTAAACTGCCTAATCTCCCCAGTCTGTTTCCCTGTCTGTTAAATAGGATAATAATATCAATTTTGGAGGATTGTAATTAGGATTTGATGAGATAAGATATGGGAAAATGCATCTATCACAGAATTTGATGTGTTGGCAAGCAAAAATGGTAGTTATTATAATTGTCATTATAATTATTGAATTATGTTGCTAGCTACTGTCACATTATTCCTATTCTCAACCAAAATGCTTTGAGAGAGAGAAGGGACCAACACGGGTTCATCAGTGTGAGGTCCACTCTGAAGTAGTGGTCTGGTTTACCAGATGGACTAAAAGGAGATTGCAGTTGTAAATAATTACAAATGTTTTAAATATTATTTTTCTGGTTAAGGAGAATTTCAAGTTTTGATTCATTTTTAAGAGGGACCATTAAACACGATTACTGCAATATGTAATGCCCTCGAGCCAAGGGATACTAGAAACACACCTCTAACTGAACAAAGCTTGGTTTATTGGCTTATTGCAAAGAGGGAGAACACACCATGGACCTCTAAGAATGATGGCCGTAGGAAGGACTTCTGGGATTTGAGCATGTGGTAGATGACCTGGGGGCAGGTTCAAGGAAGTGGAGATTTGCATTGGATTGGATGCTGTCAGGAAGCTGGAGTAATTTTATGCTTGAGTATTTTAATAAATCTTGGCTAGAAATTGAAGGAATAAAGTAAGGCTAAACAGTCACTCATATCAGCCAGGATGGGGATATTCTTGGTCATTTTTGTGGTTTAGTCTTTTGTTAGTAGTCTTTTTGTCTTGATCCACTGTAGTCACAGAGTAGCCTTTTCCCATGCTGGTGTTCTGTGAAATTGTTTATGTTCAATTTCAGTTTACACCACTGCCTGGCTGAGAGTGCCAGGACAACTTCTATGATCCAGCTATCAGAGGCTGCTTTCCTCTCTAAGTTTCATTTTCAAAGGATAACACTTACAGGTCAAGGAGGCATCCCTAACCTTTTTTTTTTTTTTTTTTTTTTTTTTTGCGGTACGCGGGCCTCTCACTGTTGCGGAGACGCCCAGGCTCAGCGGCCATGGCTCACACTCCCCGCGCCCCCTGCATCGGCAGGCGAACTCTCAACCACTGCGCCACCAGGGAAGCCTCTCCCTAACCATTTATTTTGACTTTAACTCCTGACAAGAATGGACCGACACCAGGGTTTCCAAAACTTCATTCAGTACCATTATTATGTCAATATAATTATTACTTAATATTTTTAACCAGTTCCATTTTAAATTAAATGAATATATTTTATAAAGAAACTTTATATCATTTCTATAGACAGACATTAGTATTACTGACTCAAAATAAGAGGTAAATATAATATAATATAATATAATATAAAATATAATAAATTCTAGCTGGATGATTTTGCCTGCTAAAGGTTCTGAGGCTAAAGCCTGATCTCTGCATTTTAAAGGGAGTCTTGAACTTGAAGAGACATTTAAAATTATAACCGAACTGAGCTTTTTCACTTGATATGATTGAAAGATTGAGAAATAAGCAAAAATTAAACTTATTGCAATGATTACCACCACTATTTAATACAAAGTCTGCATGCTATCTAAGAAAATCATATCCACTGTCTCTTTTACCATGATTGTACACCTCTCACATATTGAAAAACACTAACCTGTACAATCTGTACACATGACTAGCTTTCTTAGTCTAAAACATCCAGAAGAAAAAAAAAAAAAATATATATATATATATATATATACCTGAATCACTGGGCTATACACCTGAAACTAACACATTGTAAATCAACTACATTTCAATTTAAAAAATTAAATAAAATTTAAAAATTTTAAAAAGAATAAATTGTGGCCTCTCCCGTTGCGGAGCACAGGCTCCGGATGTGCAGGCTCAGCAGCCATAGCTCACGGGCCTAGCCACTCCATGGCATGTGGGATCTTCCCAGACCGGGTCATGAACCCATGTCCCCTGCATTGGCAGGCAGACTCTCAACCACTGCGCCACTAGGGAAGCCCTCAGAAAATATTTTTGCATTTGGTGTTCCATTACAGCTGCCTTTTTGAAAACAGGGTGTTTTCATAAGAAAGAGAGTTGCTCTAATTCATCTTAGTAACAGTTTAGTACATGTTGTTTTGCCCATAGAGGGAAGGACCTTATATACTGCACTGGGATTTACATAAAACCTAGTTTCCAATATACACCATCTTGCAAGTGCTTTTTCTTTGTTTACAATTGTCCTTGCTTCCTTTAATTTCTAAAGCAGCAAGATGAAATAGCATACACACACAAAAATAAAACTAAGCCAAGAAACAAGACACTTGGTTCTCCTTTCTAACTACTGCTGTGACATTGGGCACATCACTTGCCTTCATTTTTCTCATCACTAAAGTCTCAACCCAACTCATGAATTGTTGTAAGGATGAAATAAAGTGATAATCTGAATAACAATATTATTTACTAATAAGAATCAGAAGTCTTCTACTGTAGGCAGCTTGTGTTGTACTCAGAGGTTTACAACCCTATAACTCTTTCTTTCAATGAAAGACTCCACATAGCAGTTTTGATCACATAAGAGTTAATCTTAAGCATGTAACTTTTCATGATAATCTAAACTTTAGTTGTGGATTGAATGCTAAGTTGTTTTCCTTTCTTTTGAACTTTGAAGGTCCTTTTCCAGATGGTGTCATGTAGCACACTGTTTGTGTTGTAGTTCCTGATGACTTTGAAAGCTCATTCTATCAGAGATGCCTCACCACCCCACCAGGGACCCAGAATAGCCAGCCTTCCCATATGTTTCTCCATCCCTGCACTCTTAAGTTCTTTTGCTGCCTTGCCTGCATAACAAATATAAATATGGTTCTGGACCTGGATTTCTCCCAGATGAGCAGACTTCAAAGTAAGTGTGAGGTCTCCAGGAGAAGACTTTTCCTTTGTCCATCTGTGTGCCCATTGCCTGCTATGTGTCTGGTTTTCTTAGTAATAGAGTGATTAAAGGATGTGGCAAAAGTAGGGAGACAGGAGAGAGCCCAAAGTGGTTTGTGATTATCCAGAGCTGGAAGTGAATGGGGGAAGCAAGACAAAATTAAATTCTCCATCTGGAACAACACATTAGGTTGAGAATGACAAATTTAGTGTGAGTAACAGGTTAGCAGTGACATGACATCAACACATATACTGTAACTTTGCATGTCATTTTTTAACATGCTAATATATCACTATTATATGCTCATTACTGGCAGCAGCATCACACTGAACAAGAGATCATTATTTACTTGAGGGCCATGTCAGTGACTGATGAGGATAGTATAATGCAGCAGCTACCCTAGGTTTTTTCATAATAGAAATGAAATAAGACTTGTGTGTAAGCTGAACTTGAGATATGATGGAGAGAAGTAGAATGGTCTTCCAGTTCTTTCATGGGGACTTTAATATCATTCCCAATCTGAGTATAAAACGTTCATCTGCATTACTCTTCCACTTATACGTTTTCACTTTTTCTTTCTGCTTTCTTTCTTTTCTTTATCTTCTCATCTCTTAAAAGTCTTTTTCCTTTTTTTTTTTTTTTTTTTGGCCTCCTTTTTTTTTTTTTTTTTTTGGCCTCCTTGTTTCTTTTTCTTTTGTAGTCTCTTCCTGTTGGGCCAAGGAGTATTTTCCTGTGAATGCTGTATTTCTCCCTATTCTTAAACAACCTACAAGTATTCACTGAGTATCTGTTAGGCTCTCAGTGCTCCCCAGTAGTGGGGTTCTATTCATGGTTGTTGAGTTTAACTGCCTTCCTTTCAGAGCATTGCACATTATGAAATCATGGGATGCATGGCTTGCCTTAATATAATGGTACTTCCTGGCAGGAGGGATGACAAAGGCCAAAAATGAAGGAGCCATTAGAAGGAAAAGTTCATCAGACTGTGAACTTGTATGCAGGGCACATTAGCTTTTTCATCCTGTACTCTTTTGTAGGCAAGATGCTTAGTAAATAATGCTTGCAGGAAGAGAGCCATTCACCTTCATGCATGATGTTTGCTAACATTTTGTAGACTAAATAGATGAATAAATGAATAGAGTGAATAAATGAATGCAGTTTCCTCACTTTTATTTTCCTACCCTTCTTTAAACCTAGATGTCTTTTCATTACATTAGGTAAATGTGAGAAGAGTTGAGGAAAATTTGGTACTAATTATTTCAAAGCATTTTTCTCTTATTACTAGCCCTTTACAGGTGGGGATATGAAGCAATCTATCACATTTCTTTGAGGAGTGAAGTGACTAAGGATAATATTTGAGTGTTAACAATTTAATTATTACCCACAGTTTTGGAAAATCCCATCACCCTCTTTTTTACTCTTCTTCTTGACCATATTTGGCTATGAGACAAATAGACTTGTCTAGAAAAACATATTTTCTAGGACAATATTTCTTTTTACAGTTCTCATATTACCTCCTGTCAGAAGCATACAAATCACAGATTTGCTATTAGGACCAAAGTTCTAATAGGGCTGGGTATAGGGCAGCCAGGACCATTTGTGGATATAAGCTCAAAATCAAAGTCTAAGAAATCCCTTGTCAATCTAATATCTAATAATTCCTCTTAGATCATTTAATGTCAGAATTTGCTTTAAAAAACTCCACTGGAAAAATTCAATATGGCACATAAAGGTGACATCAATTTGGAATATTAACTGCTTTATCATTTTTTCCTTTTGTTGGTCATTTTCCTTTAACATATTTGCAATTTAATTTTGGTGTATAACCATTTCTTTATTGTTTATTTTTCTGACCTTATTACCAAGCTCAGCACCGTAGTAAAACTTTTCAGTATTCATTAATCTAATATTTATTGATATTATTGCTATCAAATCTTAATGGAAATACTTTATGATTTCATTTGAAAAAGCAGCATGTCAAAAATCAGATGATTAATGATTTTTAAAAAGGTTAAAGAAATACATTGTTCATTTTGAAAAATGTAAATCTTATATCATTCTCTATGGATTTACTAATAAAACTTCCTGCTAAAAATTGTAGTACTAGAATAAAAACCTTTTCTGTCATTCTTAGGAACTTGGTAAACATTTATCTATATTAAAAAAATACCCTTATTAAAAAATAAATTAAAATATAAAATACCTTTTCATTGAGTGACAAGGAGGCAATATGTATTTTTCTTTAGCTACCTTGCCAAACACTATTGGGACATGTTAATTCATATCACAATACATAGACACACCAAGGACAGAGCCAACGGTAAATGCTGCCAATAGAAAACTAGCCCTGCTAGTGAGGTAGATTAAAGATAAACATCTGTTCCCCACTTCTGCTATGGAATCATTGCCAATAGACCATATCTGATAGATGATCTACATTGCTCCTTATTTAGTTTATTCTTTTCAAGGATGATAGGAAGAGTAGGTCTAAAGTAGTCATTAGAGAAATTTAGGCTCATTTATGATTTTTTACATAACAGCTTTGGTGAACCTAACCCATCACCCCTACTTCCCCCAAATGTTTTGATTTTGGCAAAACCTAAAACACATTTGACAGTGGCACTTTTTTTCTTTTATTTCTCAACCTATTTGAAATTTAAAGAGAACACAGTCCATACATTTTTGTCTTTTTTTACACTTAATTCATCTATATAGTATTTTGTAAACATAAGTTAATATCCAGAAACATGTTGTATTTTTCATTTCTAAATATAGAAGAAATCCCCCTTTGTCACGAATAAATTAACTTGTTCTTAGGAAGTTTAACTTTTATTCCAAATTATAAAATAATAATTATAACAAATATGGAAGGGCTTGATTATAATATTTCAGCTACAACAAATATTAAAAAGAGATTGTCGATCAGATGTAAAGAACTAGGCAAAGATGACTTGGTTAATTTAAGTACATTAGAGCGCTCTCTCTGCATATAAATATATATATATATATATATATATATATATATATGTATGTATATACATATATAAACACCAGTTATCCAAAGGCTATGTTTACCTTTGAGATGGACCACCAAATCTAACATGAAATTTCTAAATAGTTTTTTGGAAAGCAGCAAAAGGAAAGAGGGACCATTGATATAGCTCAGAGATAATGATTGCAGGAAGCAGCTACTGACCCTAGAGCTGGGGAGGGCTCAGGGAAAAGATGGGCTTTTCAGAACCTCGAGGAGGCACAGTGTGGAGAAAGGGGCACTATGCTGAGGAGCTTCTGCTCTAAAGAGGAAGTGCTGCCCAGCTTAGGTGCTTGTGGGAGGGACCTACAGAGCTGAGGCTCAGCCACAGGGGAAGGGTTACTGCTGGTAACTCTGAGGGGGATGCTGCACAGCTAGTTCTGTGGCCTGTTGCCAAAATGAAGGTTCACTGCTCATGCAGCTTGGGCAGGTATAACAAGCAAATCAGAAACATTGGAGTCCCTTCCCTCATCCTCCTGTCTTCAAACCCTTCTCTAGCACCCCTTATTAACAAAACTTAACAAATTAGAAATATCGTTTGTAGAGTCCCAGTCACAGCCTCACAGAGCAGAGAAGAGTTGAGGCTGAAAAGTACACATTTGTATTATATGCAACTTATAAAGAACTAATAGTGTCCAAAGAATGAGTGTGTTGAACATAGTGATGGAATTATCAAAGTTTCATGTATGGAAAGAAGCAGTTTTGAAAAAAAAATTCTTATAAAATTTCACATTTCTTGGCTAGGCATAGAAGGTCATTTTCAATGTGCGTATCCTAACTCCAACCCTACCCATCTCTACAACCTCATTTCTTTCTTCCAGACCTCACTGAAGGTGTCACCATTCAATACTAGTCTTTTACATACATGTCCTTCTACACCTGCCATCCTTCAGCATTTTCTCAAATTCCAGCCCTTTCTTGGAGTCTTCCCTGACTCCCCCAGTGTGTGTAATTCCAGTGTCTGTGCTCTAGCAGTTAACTATGTCATTTAATTTACCTCTCTGTCTCTGCCACATAAAAGAGTGTGTTCTGGAAATTTGGAGCCATGTTATATTGGTATTTATATTTTTACCACCTAGCCCCATGCCTGTTATAGAGTGTATATCTGATGAATAAATTAATGCTAAGTGAGATTTCAGGAACTTTTGGAACAAAAACAATCGAGTTGAAGAAATCTATTGTTTTGAGATTTGGATATGAATGTGTTACATTCATTGTGGGGAGAAGGAATCTGGAAAAAAAAAATAGAAGTAAGAGGATTAAAACAGGCCCAGCAAACAGCTGAAGTCTCAGAATCAGAGGGCAGGCCTGGGCTACACTGCACTTTTTGCCACAGTATAAATCTTATTCGGTGATAAACCCAAGAAGATGTACAACAAAGCTTTCACAAATCAACATTTCCTAGGTATATGAAAGATCCATTTGGAGTTCAGGCCTACCAGTTCAATACCTTTTCCCTCAGTAACCATAGCAAGCAGAGGTATTTAACTTCATGAATTATAAAATGACAAGAAACATTTCTGTATTGGTTGTGGATTCAATCCCACAACAGGTTCAAAAGTTCAGAAGCAGCTAATACCCAAATTTATCATAGTAAAGGTTACTACATGAGCAGCATTTTTAAATAATATATACTTTAAATTATTGACAGTAAGCAGCAACAGGTAAGAACACGGTATTTTTAAGTATCCTCTTGTTTCCGAAAATGCTTCAGTGCTTTTCAAATATTCCTTAGAGTAATAAATAATACAACTGTGTACACTTTAATATTAGCAGATGGCTGCTTGGTATATTTTACTGTAAATAGGTATTTTAAATCTCGTTTTCTCCAAATGTAATAATTATAATAGAACACATTGAATGCTTGTTCTATGTCTGGCACTACAGAAACATTTTATAAAAGTTAACTCATTGAACAATCTTATAGAGTGATTTCTGTTATCAACCCCATTGTACAGATGAAAAAACTATAGCTGAGAGAGCACCAAAAACAACCTATCTTATTTTTATCTCTAAAGCTTTGTTTATTTTGTTGCCTTTACCTGGAAGGTTTCCTCTCTCTCAATTCACTACTTATTCTATTCTCTCTTCAAGGCCATTTTGAAATCTCTTTCATGTACTTTCCTGCAGTCTTCCCTAAGTTTTCTGGACTAATGTGGCTTCCTCTATGCAGTTATTCACTAATTCCTTCATCCATCCATCCATTCATCCACCTATCCATTCGTCTTTATTAGATATCATTGTGTGAAAGGCTGTGGGAATTCCCTGGAGATCTTACATTGGTTTATATGCTGACTTGTGTTTTTGCTTCATGTAGTAGGCTTGTCTCCCTAACGAGATCATAAACTGCTTGAGGGCAAGCTTGGTTCTGAAGCTTCTTTGTAAATGAAATCAGAACCTGTATGGGTTAGCAGATGACAAAGGACTAAGCTCTAAATATACTTTGGGCCAGGAAGTCCAAAAGAAACTAGAGTAGGAGAAAGGAGTGGTCAGAGAATTTGGAGAACCAGGAGAATTTTCAGTACTATTCATTTTTTCAGGGTGGTATATAAAGTTGACACACAAACAACCAAAAAATGATTGTATTTAGATAGAGTTAGTTGGGGACCAAGACTCCTCTTCATGGCATGCAGTGCTTCAACTGTCTGAAAAGAGACCACTGGTGACTAGAAAGTGGTATTAGTCCTGCAGTTGAGAGCCAGATCGCAGAGGGTTTAGGAGGTTGATGAGGAAATGAAGGAAATAGCTTCAGATCTCTCATTCAAGTATTTGACAGAAAAGAGAAGGGAACTAAGATGCTAATTATAAAATGACAAAGAATGAAGTTTTTAATATATGAGAACTTATCCATGTTAGAAAGTAAAAAGTTACAGAGAAAGCGTTGAAGAATTTCCATGATTGGCAAGAAATTATCACCGCCCCCCCCCTTCTATAGGAAAAGAGAAAATAACCCAGTTCATCCCTCTGACCCCTTAGGCAAATGCCAGCTAACCCTCTGGGCTATTGAAATCTGTCCTTCATTCCTAGCCGCCAGACAGAGCAGTTCTTTTCCCTGCCTAAAAGGTTCTCTGACAGATATTGACCAAATATAGTTGCTTTTCTCTTTCATCACCATTCAATTTGCTTAAATAAAAAGTCCAATGAAAAATGACTCCCTCGAATATATCTATACTGCATCCATCCTCTCCCATTATTTTTGGATGTCACTCTGGAGTGACTTGGTTATATGCATGTAACTCCCCATTCACCAAGTCTAATACGCAAGTCTTAAATTTTTAAAGTTGCCTTCCTGGTCTATGGACAGTACAGAAACAGTGCAGGTTGTCCGTTTGTAACTTAAAATCTGATACTCTGAATCCAAAGGAATTACCCACCATATCCATCTCTATTGCATTTCGTGTCTCCTTTTCCTCCCCATCGTTCACCAGACAGTAATGTTCTCAGATCAAATATCCTCTATAAATTGAGAGGACATTTAGCTGATTTATGGGGCTTTTAGCTATTATATACTTACCTATTCAATAAAAGTAAGTACTTACATCACATGACACATATGCTACCTTCACAATATAAGATCTTTCCTTCAAGGGATTCAGGCATCAAATTGTAATGAGGTTTCTTGTAGCTAATACATCACTTAAGGGCAAACTGACATTCTGAATCTATTTCTTTCTTTCTTTTTTTTTTCCTTTTCCTCAGTGGAATTCTGGATACTGCATTCTTTGTAAGAGCCTTAACATTATTAAGATTTTTATTTTCTTTTTTAAACAGTGTAAACCTGTCGAATAAAGAAACTAGGAGCAGGAATACTGGTTTTTCACTTAAGGGCTGAAAAGGAATATTGCCTTGGTCTTTTATACAGCATTGCCAATTTCCAGAACCAGAAGCAGAGTAAATGCTGCCTTAGCATCTATGCCATAGGAAAACCTTGAGGGTGAATACATCTACGTGGGATCTGATTTTGGTGTATCAATCAACACATCAGTAAGCAATGAACAAATATTTACTTCTCCAGTAGAGTAAATTCCTTGAAAGTCACTGTAAATTCAGGCTTTCTCAGCATCAGCACTATTGACATTTTGGGTCAGACGGCACTTTATTCTGGGTGGCCATCCTGTGCATTGTACATAGGCTAGCAGAATCCCTGGCCTCTACCAGCTAGAGGCTAGTGGCACCCCTCACCCAGTTGTGACAACTAAAAAATGTCTCCAGACGTTGCCAATAGTCTCCTGGGGGGCAAAATCACCCTCATTTGAGAACCACTGCTCTAATCGGACCTACCATGTGAGTATGATTATTGCAAGATTCCAGGCTATTTGTATCTAAGGGTAGAAATTTACTCTTACAGCAAAGCCATCCTATGACTCTAGGAATATGGGAAACGTTGCTTTTGTTCCCCATTACTATGCTACTTGGTGTGTGAATGTTAATGAATTAGTAATTGTGGTGACAAGCACTTTCAAGAGGAGTTTTAGCAAACCTATTTCCTACCTTGTGTTTTAGGAAAGCTCAAAAATTAAAGCAGATCTGAATCAGAATTATGGAGTAAGTGAAGCTGGTTGCTGGTACTCATCCCACGATACTCTTCTTTGGAGTGACCTAAAACCTACTTCGGACTAGGGATTTCTCTATTTCAGACCTAAGCAACATTCATTATCTGTCATCTCATTGTAACTCAAACTGATATCGTCTAAAACTGAATTTAGTATCCTGATACATGCTGAATGTTGGTTCCCCACCCCCTGTATTTGTAGGACACAGAAAGAAGATGGCCATCTATGAACCAGGAAGTGGCCTCTCGCCAGACGCCAAATCTGCCGGCACCTCAATCTTGGACTTCCCAGCCTCCAAAACAGTGAGAGATAAATTTCTGTCATTTATAAGCCACCTTGTCTATGATATTCTGTTATAGCATCCTGAATGGACTAAGACATATCCCATTGCAAAAATAATTCTGCTTTCCAATTGGCCAGTTTCTACTTACGGAGCCACCATTCTCTAAAGGTCTTATCTGACCTGTCCATATCCTTCTCGATATCCCAGAAGTTTCCAGGTCCTACTGGTCTTTCCTTGTCAGTGCCACTTCAGTTAAACACTACCACTCTACCTCTCTGTTTCCAAGGATCAGCATCCTTGTGGTCACCTGGCTGAATCATTGCCACACTTCCAAGGGCTCCCAGCATCAGTCTCTCCCTACCTCAGACTCTCCTGCATGCCGCTCTCAAACTTTTAATACTGTCTGACGCCCTCTTCAGGAACCTGTATCGTGTAACTCTAACTTAATGAAACAAACACATATTTTCTAGCACGATATTCTGGATTGTTCCTCTGTTTACTTCATTTTTTTCACCTCAACATTTTGTTTGTTTTGCTTTTGCTTTTGTTTTCAGGTCAGGCTAATCCCTCTAATCCTTATTCACATCCTGATCACCTCAGTCTCTCTAGTTTATGGTTCCTAATCTGTTATTTTCTTTCCTCCTTGCTGCAAACCCAACTTTATACTTGTAATGACGATAATTACTATTTATTGAAAACCTACTCCTGTCAGGTTCAGGGCTAAATGTTTTACATATGTTACATCAGGTACTCTTAGCCCTACTTTTTTTAAAAATTTAATTTAATTTTTGGCTGCATTGGGTCTTCGTTGCTGCGCGCAGGCTGTCCGGGTTGCGGCAAGCGGGGGCTACTCTTCGTTGTGGTGCGCAGGCTTCTCACTGTGGTGGCTTCTCTTGTGGTGCATGGGCTCTAGGTGCGCGGGCTCAGTAGTTGTGGTGTGCGGGCTTAGTTGCTCCACGGCATGTGGGATCTTCCCAGATCAGGGATCAAACCCATGTCCTCTGCACTGGCAGGTGGATTCTTAACCACTGAGCCACCAGGGAAGTCCCCCTTAGCCCTACTTGTAAAGCTCTGAGAAGTTAAGTAATGTATCCAAGTTCACACAGCCGAGATATGGGAGGGTCAGTATTTGAATCTCATTCCATCTGGCTGTAGCACCCAAGTTCTTAACCATAAATGCAGTGTATTACATAATCACTTATGGGTTTATATATTTGGTGTTAAGTGGAAGATGGGTAAACATAGAAGAAGGGGAGTTTCTTTCCTGAAATGGCTTGTCTTCCAAGTAGGATCTCTGGAAATTAACTCTTTTCCAGAGTAAGTTTGACAATCCATGAGTTGATCAATTGTAAAGAGAAACAGCAGAGACTTTGATGAAAGAGAAGCTGAAAATTTGTATGCTACAGACCTAAGAATATAAAGCAGGACAGCAGTTGGCTGGTAAGTACACCCAGAGGGCGCCTGAGAGATCCACCACTAGTCAGTGAGGTCAAGAATGTAACTCAAGAAGAGGACAAAAGAAAAAGCAAAAAGGAGGACAGGGAACTGGATTAGACCCTAACACTAAGAGTCCAAGAGTGACTAGAAGAGGAATGTCTTTTGCTAGAAAGGAAAAATTAATGATAAAATGAGAGCTCTACCTATATTACAAAGTATTAATTGGGTATATGTATTTTCTTAAGTTGAGTTTCATAAATTTTTATATGGAAAATTATTTGTTATTTTGGTTCATGTAAGTTAATTTATTTCTATTTAATGCCTTTATAAAGGGTTTCATTTAAGGTATCGTACAATTGTAAGAGAATGTAAACATTTGAAAGGTACTAAGTGTACAAGATAGGATTCCCTTTGCTGGATTTTTCTAGGTTATCTGTTAAATAATGAGCCACTTCCACAATTAGTATCAAAATAGGACAGAATTTTCTTATTGCCTGATTAATAATATTATATTACGCACCGTGGGTAAAACAAAAATGATTATAACACAATTTACAGTCCCAAAGGAGCTTACAATCTAGCAGAGTAATTAAGACAAACTTACAAATAGGTATAACACAATGCAGAATGTAACATATGCTGTAAATGTTCTAAAAGGGACTTCAGATAAGATTTCTGGAGAAATAACATTTGATGTAGTTCTTTTTTTTTTTTTCTGCGCAGTACGCGGGCCTCCCACCGCTGCGGCCCCTCCCACTGCGGAGCACAGGCTCCGGACGCGCAGGCTCAGCGGCCACTGCTCACAGGCCCAGCCGCTCCGCGGCACGCGGGATCCCCGGACCAGGGCATGAACCCGTGCCCCCTGCATCGGCAGGCGGACTCCCAACCACTGCGCCACCAGGGAAGCCCTGATGTAGTTCTTAAAGCAATGGTTTGGAAGATGTAAAAAGGAGATGAAGGAAAAGAAGGGACCTTAGGTACGGGAAACACTATAATACTCTCATATAAAGATATCGTATAAAGATATGAGAGTGGGAATGGGGAAATTGCTGGGGTCTTGTTCCATCAACAGCCATAGGTAGTGTGGGAAATTTCAACAAATTTTCCTGAGCACTACCTGTGTGCCAGGCACACTGATTAAAACCTGGACCTGCCCCCGGGACCTGGAAGAAGCCATTGAGGCCATACCTTGGGGAGCTTCTAATCTGACATAGAGACTGAGAGATTTGCACAATACATAACTTTTTAACATTTTAGATAGGTGCCTATGTGCAATATGACTAGAAATACTGTTTACACAGATGAATCTCATAGGTAGATGAATACAGGAACCTAGTCAGGGAGAATCTTTAGGAGGTTATTATAATGGTCCAGGAATAAGATAATGCAAGAATGGAAGCAGACTTATAAATGAGAATTACAGCAAGAGAGGTGATCAAAATTTAGCAATTGATTGGTTGACATACATGTGTTAGCAATGATTTATCCCTTGATGTCTCACAAACTAAATTTCTTTGCTTTTCAAAACCTGGGAAAATCTGATTAGTTTTCACCACTGTTTATAAACATAATTATACCAAAAAAGACTTGATGAGACCTTCAATGGATGTATTTCAAGAGCAGTATGACATAGTTTGATCTTTGGCTTGAGAAGAAATCTGAAGAATTAAAATAAAAACTTTCTGTCAATTCAGAAAAAAGCTTTGGAGATGATAGATAATTTTTTTTAAAGTCAGAAACAAAAATTAAGCAAAACAAAAGAAAATTGAAAAGCCTGGTTTATCTACACTAGGTACATTCCAGAAATTGAGTTGGTAGAATTGATGTAATTCTTCTTCTATGTTCCTCTCTTTATTTTAAACAGAACTTAATACAAACAATAAAGAGCCATAACTTTTTTTAAAGCTAAAAGTCAAATATTTTAAAGGGAAAATTAACTTAAGGAATTTACCCTGGCATATCACATCCGTTGATTGTAAGTATCAAGACATTTTTATTTTGTTCTTCTAACAGTATAAAAATAAACAAAATATTGCATTCTTAATAGCTACATTTAAAAAATGAGAAAGATAGCATTCATGATGCCAATGCAAATACTGTATCAATACCATACAAGCATACCAAATGCCAGCCAGCTTGGCAAAAACATCCTTTCAATAATGTTCTCAAGCCCAGTGCCAGCACAACCCCTATCAGAGCCAAGGTCGAAAGTATAAAAACACATGCTAATTTGCAATCCTGTCTGCCAGCGTCAAAGGGCACGAGGATTGGAAACTTTTCTTGAGGAGTAGGTCCTTCAATTGCAGGTGATAGAACCAAAGGGCACGTATAAAATCTCTGTAAAGGAGAAATCTGTTGTCACTTGTGTTGTCTGGTGATACAAATGGGAAAACTAAGATACTGCTAGTTTCCAAATTAGTCTCTTCACAGATAGATGCTGCCAAAAGAATCGGTCAATCCAATAAAATGATTGATCTTACCTGAGCTTGGCATCATGTAGATTAAACAGTGGGTGGAATTTTCTCCCTACTTTTTATCGGTTGGTATAGTATACTATAGTCTAGTCAAAACATCACTGAAGCATGAACAAATTATATTCAGCAGTCAGGCTGAGAATGTTGCAGGTGTCTGCCCATGAGTACAGCAGAGGAAAACTTGAATTTCATCCAAAAGCCTTTTCCTTGTTCTCAGTGAGTCTGCATGTGGACAACATAAGAAAATTACATGAATATTCTTTCTGATTCAGAATTACACTGATATACTGCTAACAAGAATTAAAACTTTTTTTTTTTGGTGGGAGGGGTAGTTAGAAAGCCAGTGTCATTACTTTTAACAGAAAATTATCTAAGGGAAATTCCTAGAGCCACGTTATGACATTTAATATTAGATTTATATTAGAGAATTATATGCAGTTCTCAAATTTATAATCTAAAAAAAAAAGAAAAGGCGTAGAAAATTTTGAATTTTGAGACTCTCACCATGTGTTGGAATAAAAGGACCCATAGTGGTCCTTTGTAGAATTGTTTGGTTAAAAGCACACAAGTGAAAAACATGACAATCATCATTTTTCAAAACCTGAAAATAAATTCTGACTGATGAGCTAAACTGTTTCTCTCTCCCCTGGAGACAGAAAAAGATGAAATGTTTTTACTTTAAGTGAGAGAAATTAAAGTAAGATGTAATAAACTTCTGAACAGAACTCTCTGCAATGCAACAGAACTGTATCTGTGTTGTCCAGTATGTTAGCCACTAGCCATATGTTGCTAATGAATACTTGAAATGGGGCTAATGTGACTAAACTTAAATTTTTAAGTTTATTTAATTTTACCTAATATAAATCTGAATTTAAATACTCACATGTTGCTCCTAGGTTGGATAGTGCAGGTCCAGACAATGTGAGTTGTTAAACGTCAGACATATGATCCTCAGTGCAGTAGAAGATGTCGCCAGTCTCACAAGGCCCTTTCCTGATCTCCTTTTACATCAGGTTGGGCCTCCTCTACCATAGTCACAACTTCGTCTCATTTATCTAACGAAGATTCCATAAGTTAGAGTGAATTCTGGAATTTGAAACTCTGAAATAGCTGAATAGAGGCCTCATTTTTAAAGCTTAAGAAGTAGAAGTTATATTGAAAAGGCAACTAAGGAGCCTGCAAGCCGCAACTAAGTAGTCTGCTTGCTGCAACTAAGACCTGGCACAACCAAAAAAATAAATAAATAAATAAGGCAATGAGGACACTCAGTTATCATTTGGCTAGGGAAGAGCTTGAGAAAGATTAACTTTATTGTCCAAAATGTATCTCTTGAGAAGACCACAGATGGTAATATGATATAATATCAATGTTACAGATAATGTCCAATATAAAATCAGTTTGTGTTTCAAAAGTTCATATGTACATACAGTAAAGAAAAATTTGTGGATAGCAAAGAGAACTCTGAAAGCATTTTCCCACTGAAAACTTAAAATTAGGTTCCAAGTGAACCAAATTAGAGAAATATTGTAAGATATTGCTTATATGTGGAATCTAAAAAAAAAAAAAAAAAAGATGCAAATGAACTTATTTACAAAATAGAAACAGACTTAGAGAATGAACTTATGCTTACCAGGAAGGAAGCGGGGGAAGCCATAGTTAGGGAGTTTGAGATTGACATGTACACACTGTTATATTTTAAATGGATGGTCAGCAAGGACCTACTTGTATAGTACAGGGAATTCTGCTTGATATTCTCTACCAACCTAATTGGGAAAATAATTTGAAAAAGAATAGATACATGTATACGTATAACTGAATCACTTTGCTGTACACCTGATCAACTGTACTCCAATATAAAATAAAAAGTTTAAAAAAAGAAACTGAATCTCTCAATAGTATTACTACATAGCACCAGGGCTGCTATCAGTGGTATGAACTGATACAGCCATACAAGTAGCTACAGTATTGCAATACTTTTATATACTTGCTAAATAGCCACCGCTTTACTCTACCCCCTCACAACCACTTCCCATTAAGACTCTCAGACCTCCCACAATCCAGATCCTAAGAGTTGAAGCCCAGATCAGCAAGGGACCTCCTGGACCCTTCTGCAGTTGGCATTTTTTATAATTGGTCAGTGCCTAAGCCGTACTGCTTGCTGAATAGTTTCCCTGCCATCCCCAGCATGCTTTTCCTACAGTACTATTATAACACGTGGTACTGTGGTTTCTGGAAAGTCACATGCTTTTAAAACTGGGTAGTGAGGGCATAGGACTATATAGAAATTATCCATCTCTACCCAGATTCTAAGTCCTGTGTGGAAGCATATCTAACTGCCATGTTGTGTGTTCAAATACGGTTGTTTGCCCTCTAAAGTCCTTCTGCACGTAGCTTTCACCCAACAATAAGTCTATTTGCTTAACATCTGTGGGTTGGGTGGCACCTCTCTCCAGCTTTGTTCCTGCTAAGTAGAGCTCACCACTGGAAAGATTTTAATAACCTGAATTGCAGTGAATTATGAAGAACAATTTAAAAATGGAAAGTATATTTTCTTTCTTTCTTTTTGTTTTTAAAATGGGTCCTTTATTAAAAGTTTTGGTCAATTTGTCTCTTTATTATAAACCTTGATAGCTTAAAGATAAGGTCTTTCCATCCTTTACTTCATCAAGAATGTTCTGGCTTTTCTTACTACTTTTCACTTTCATATATTTTATAATAAACTCTTCCACAAAGATATATCCATAGATATTAATTGTGACTTCATTGAATCTACAGAGTACTTTTGGAGGAATTTTTCCTGTCATTCCCTTTCAATTTTTTATTCAGTCTGGATATATTTTTACTGAGTTTGAAATTCTCTTAATGCAGTCCAAATTATTATTTTCTTTGTAGCTATTATTCTTTTCATATTTAAAAAAAAATCATTGTGTTCATACAATCATGAATCCAAGCTGCCATTTTTTTTCTAATAGCTTTTATTGTCTTCACTTTCATATTCAACTCTAGGGTTCATCCAGAATTGATGTTTGTGTTTTTCATGAGCATGGGGATCAAGATTCAAATATTTTATCATATTAGCATCTTCTTTGGAGAAATGTCTATTTAGGTCTTCTGCCCATTTTTGGATTGGGTTGTTTGCTTTTTTGTTATTGAGCTGTGTGAGCTGCTTGTAAATTTTGGAGATTAATCCTTTGTCAGTTGCTTCATTTGCAAATATTTTCTCCCATTCTGAGGGTTGTCTTTTCGTCTTGTTTATGGTTTCCTTTGCTGTGCAAAAGCTTTTAAGTTTCATTAGGTCCCATTTGTTTATTTTTGTTTTTATTTCCATTTCTCTAGGAGGTGGGTGAAAAAGGATCTTGTTGTGATTTATGTCATAGAGTGTTCTGCCTATGTTTTCCTCTAAGAGTTTGATAGTATCTGGCCTTACATTTAGGTCTTTAATCAAGAAAATGGAAAAGTATATTTTTTTGAGACCTGCTTGCTAAGAAGCATTTTTGTGAGATTAAATAGTTTGGATGAGTTATTTGAATATGAAAATGCTTTTTAAATTTTTAATCCTGAAGAACTGGGGAAGGGTAATAATTGAGAAAACTGATCGATTCAAAGCATTTTTTTCTTCTTTCAGTGCCCTTACATTTTTCTAATATTTTTGAGTTCCACCAAATTCTAAAATTCTTAGTAGTGTGTGAGTATGTCAGTTATAGCATTATTGCTTGATAAACCTATGATGGGTGATTTGAACAAGTCATGAAACCTTTCTGCCTCACTTCTGATAGTTATAAATTAGGAATTATAGTCCCTGATCTTATTTAATTCTCAAGGGTATTTATATAAATTAGATCATGCAACTAAAATGTTTTGAGATCTTAAGCCATTTCTTTGTTCTTCTGCTCCCTTAAAAACTATAAAAAAAAAAATTGTATTTTACAATGTCAGTTTAACATTTATTATACTTATATATATTTACTTGCCAACTATTCCTCTAGAATTTCACCACTATAGAAGAGGTTATAGAGTTAATATAGCTTATATATTAGATAACAGTTGTCTCAAGAAATGAATTGTGTTCACATTGTCCATTGTGGTTAATGCTTTCACTTGTCTTACACATGATTCCATGTATATTCTGGAACTCTGGCACAAAACTAATTAATATGATTTCAATAAAGATTTTCAAATGACAAAACAAAATGAATACCACTATTAATACCCAAACCACTGTTGGATGGGATTTTCCACTGGGATACTATGGAATTTTATTTTTTGGCCCTAAAAAGATGATTTTTTTTTTCATACAAAAGAAAGCCAGAATCCCAAGTAACTGGATACAATATTTATCTTTTTCTTTTCTTTCCTTTTTACTTTCAAGTAATTACTTTGCTTTATGCCCTTGCCAGCTGGACCAGAACCAAGCTTCTTACACAGAGTCAGTCGAAACTAATCCATCTTCCCTATTGGGAAGGGTTATAGACTGCCCCCATCCACTACTCTTTCAGAAGGCAAACACTTTTGCAAAAGCCTCTTTCAAAAGACCACCATAAGTTAGAAAGAACTGGTACCTCTCAAAGACTGTTTCATTTAATACCAGTCATCTAAAAGAATAGGGCCAATTTTCATGCCCCATTGTCAACAGTCTATAACACGGCCACTGCTGCTACACAAGAGATTATTCCCTTGCTTCACATTTGTGAACAAAACCAGCAGAGAGCAAATATATGGCAAAGCAGAACTTCTCAGCATATCAAATTCCTGACATACAATATGTTGACTATCCTCTATCAGAAACAAAGATATTTTGAAAATTAAGCAGCATTAACAACGCTCTCATTCCCTCTAATTCTTTAGACAAATTTTGCATCTCCAGGATTTGGAAGACTACCTCAATTTATAATAGCATTCACACAAAGTATGAACTGAAGGTTCATAGAAGCTGCATTTGGAGGTTCCAAATGGGAAAACATCCTAGAATTAAAGGACCTGGATTTCAGGTCCAGAGTCATCACTAACTAGAAGTAAAAAGTAAGCATTTCATTTCCTTAAGTCTGACTTTCTATATCTACTAAAAAAAGAACAAGAATATTGCCTATTCATACTCCATGTAAAGGCTATTATGAGACTTGGAGGAATTTATGCAACTGCCTGCCTCTCAGATGGGCTCCCCATTCTCCTGGGAAGCATGTAGCAGTGGTGACAGGTCCTTGAAACCACAGAATAAAAACTGCATCTTCCTAGAGCATCAATTTTATTATAAGATTTTGTAGAATAATACTTGAAATTGTTTTGAATTTGGCCTTTTAATTAAACTAAACACAGTTATGTCATGAATAATGCATGAACTTTTGAGATAAAATGTGAGATTTCAAGGAATTTTCTTACTTTTAGGGAACTACTTTGGTCTATACTCCCAGAACTTCAGTGTCAACCATTAATTCTTGTCTGCTGTTTGTGATTCTTTACTAAAGAAGTTTGATAAACCCTTTAAAGTGAAGCATTTTTAAAGACTTAAAACTCTCTACTGATGCATGCTCTTGGTTGTGGTCTCATTAGTAATTTTGTCAAGGAAGGGAGCATTCTCAAAACCCTTTTTATTTTATAACATGAATTATCTTTATTTTTATTTAATTTTCTTTTAAAATTTTTTATTGAAGAATAGTTGACTTACAATATTATATTAGTTTCAGGTATATGTACAACACAGTAATTCAATATTCCTATAGATTATACTCCAGTTAAAGTTTTATAAGATAATGGCTCTGTTTCCCTGTGCTGTACAATATATCCTTGTTGATTATTTATTTTATACATAGTAGTTTGTATCTCTTAATCCCGTACCCCTATCTTGCCCTCTGCCCTTCCCTTTCCCCACTGGTAACCAATAGTTTGTTCTCTATTTCTGTGAATCTTTTTCTGTTTTGTTATATATATTCATTTGTTTTATTTTTTAGATTCCACATATAAATGATAACATATAGTGTTTATTTTTCCCTGTCTGACTTATTTCACTAAGCATAATATACTCTAGGCCCATATACATTGTTGCAAATGGCAGAATTTCATTCTTTTATGCAATATTGCATTGTGTGTGTGTGTGTGTGTGTGTGTGTGTGTATGACATCTTGTTTATTCATTCTTCTGTTGATGGACACTTAGGTTGCTTCTATATCTTGGCTATTGCAAATACTGTTGCTATGAACATTGGGGTGCGTGTATCTTTTTGAATTAGCATTTTCGTTTTTAGCGGGTATATACCCAGGAGTGGAATTTCTGGATCATATGGTAGTTCTTTTTGTAGTTTCTTTGAGTGGCTGTTTTCCATAATGGCTGCACCAGTTTACAATCCCAGCAACACGTACAATGATTCCTTTTACTCCACGTCCTCCCCAACACTTATTATTTGTAGACTTTCAAACTGGTTTTTTATCTAACTTCTACTCTTTTACATAGAACTGCCAGTGTGTTATTCTGTTTGGAGTGTTGAATTTGTCATTGTCTTCTATATCTACTTACTTTTTTTTTTTTTGCGGTACGCGGGCCTCTCACTTTGTGGCCTCTCTCGTTGCGGAGCACAGGCTCCAGACGCGCAGGCTCAGCGGCCGTGGCTCACGGGCCAAGCCGCTCCGCGGCATGTGGGATCTTCCCAGACCAGGGCACGAACCCGTGTCCCCTGCATCAGCAGGCGGACTCTTAAACACTGCACCACCAGGGAAGCCCTTTTTTTTAAAATTAGGCTCATTGCCTAGTAAACAAGTAGATCTGAGAAGCTGAACTAAGTAATCCCTGGAAACGAAAGAACTGACAAATAAATGCTGGCCACACTGGCCAACATTTCCGCAAGGCAAGATTGTCTGGAGCTGAGCAGCAGATAGGGGTGTATGTTCTCTAGCTACCCATCTTCAGTTCTCTCCTATATCTCCCCTTCTGGCCTTGATAGGCATCTGAGAATGCACCTGGCCTAAAACAGCATCATTTTTCTAAAGGATGCAGAATATGTTTAATGAAGCATCATAAAGATTTCAACCAAATAAAAAGAATTTCTGTAGACTGTGTTCTGTGTTGGGAAGGTCGTGATATTTGATTTGGAGCTTCCAATATAAAAACAAACTCTAGGGGCTTCCCTGGTGGCGAAGTGGTTGAGAGTCTGCCTGACAGTGCAGGGGACACGGGTTCGAGCCCTGGTCTGGGAGGATCCCACATGCTGTGGAGCAACTAGGCCCGTGAGCCACAACTACTGAGCCTGCATGTCTGGAGCTTGTGCTCTGCAACAGGAGAGGCCGCAACAGTGAGAGGCCTGTGCACTGCGATGAAGAGTGTCCCCCGCTTGCCGCAACTGGAGAGAGCCCTCGTGCAGAAACGAAGACCAATGCAGCCAAAATTAATTAAATAAATAAATAAATAAATAAATAGCGTTCCCTTTAAAAAAAAAAAAACTCTAGTGGTACTCAACATGTGAGAAGCAAGAATAACTCTAGGTAGCCAAAATGTAGCTGGCTTACTCCATTGTAATGCAAGCTCAGAATAAAACCTGTGGTTTCCCTCTAGCCAGTGTAGAAAGAAAACTTTACGAAGAGCGTTCCATAAGTTAATTTCACTTTTGGTTTTATTTTATTTTTTTACTCTAATATTTGGTTTACCCTAATTTCATCACCATTTTAAATATTTTACTTTGGGGCTTCCCTGGTGGCCCAGTGGTTAAGAGTCCACCTGCCGATGCAGGGAACACGGGTTCGTGCCCCGGTCCGGGAAGATCCCACATGCCGCGGAGCGGCTGGGCCCGTGAGCCATGGCCGCTGAGCCTGCGCATCCGGAGCCTGTGCTCCGCAACGGGAGAGGCCACAACAGTGAGAGGCCCGCGTACCGTAAAATAAAAAAATTTTACTTTATAGTGTATGTGTGTGTGTGTCTGCATGCATGTGTATTGGTAGCAACCTTGAATAATACAGTCAGACCTCTGTATTTGTGAGTTCCACATCTGCAGATTCAACCAATTGTAGATTGGAACTACTCAGAAAAAAAATTCCTGAAAGTTTCAAAAAGCAATACTTGAATTTGCCAGCCTGGCAACTATTTACATTGTATTTACAGCTATTTACGTAACATTTACATTGTTTGGGTATTATAAGTAATCTAGAGATGCTTTAAAGTATACATAGATGTACATAGGTTATATTCAAATACTATGCCATTTTATGTAAGGGAAATGAGCATGCTCAAATTTGGATATCCCAGGGGTCCTGGAACCAGTTCCCTGCAGGTACCTGAGGCATGACTATATAAGTAAATACTGTATTTTTCTCTTTTTTATTCTTTTGCCTGTATACATTGCAATATGATTGGGGGAGATGAAGAACAATGGTATTGTGAAATTCTTCATAGCAAGATTCTCAACATCATGATTTTACTCAAAATATTACAGAGTTCTTATGGTTTTAGCCTTCTTTTTCCCATGTCTACATTGCACATTCACATGAGTAGAAATTTCTTAAACTGACTGCCCCTAAAATTGAGTTGCTCTGTTGACTTTATGACTAACCTCTCTATCCAAAACTTTATTACCTTTCTTGTTCCATACCTGTTCCCCCTCAAGATTGAAGAATGTCAAACAAAAGGGGGGATATCAAAGAAGACCCCATGGGGCCTTCCTGGGACAGACCCCTCCATGTCCTCTGCCTTCCTCTTGTTTGTAGAAAAACTTTATCCTCCTAGGCCTTCCCCAATTCCAAAGAGCAGATTTAATCAGAGGAGAGAGAAAATGCAGAAACAAAGGGAAACAGTCAAGCAAGACAAAATAATAATAGTTTAGCCATTCAACAAAGTCAAGGACCTTTAGTTCCTCATCAAAGGCTGTAGATAATATTCTGAACCATATCCTTGGGCTGTTTTGCAGATACTGAAAAGCCCCAACAGGTGGAAGAAGTTAACCAGGAACCTGCAGGACGGGGACGGGTCAGTGCCCTCTAAGGATATTTTTTACCTTGTTCAAGCTTTCCACAAAGAACAAACAATGTGTGTTTCTCTCTCTCACACACACACAAAAGTACAATCCTTTTTTAAAATTGAAGATGTTTAATCCTTAGTCTTAGAATAGCAACATCTTCAAAGATATACTGAAAGCGTGGAAAATAGGGATATAGGCATAGATTCTAAAGAAAATCTAAGAGTTTGAAAGGTTCCAGGTGGGGAGGAGTAAGAGCGCAGGAGCTGCTGGAAGTGGAGCCCAGGCACATTCCCAGCTGTAGTCATTTGGGTCAACAAGGCACCTTGAAACCTTATAAGGCACTTCCTTCTCCTCTGACCCTCCCAGTTACCTGGTGGAGCTGCCGATGAACGTCAACCCCAATGGCAAAGGCTGGATCAGTGGGGCTGCTATCAAGGTGAGTGTGGTCCAACTCTTCAGCCAGGGAAGGGCGTGGGGCCATTCTCACAAGGGAGCAGGGTGGCTGGGCTGGGGGTCTCCAGCAGCTCTCTCCATTTTAGAGATAAGAAAATGGAACTGCATTCACTTTCAGGCCTCTTAGTTACAGTCAAAATTCTCTTCAGCTCTGTGTTGTCATCAGGAAAGAAAAAAATGCCATTTTAAGATTAATATCAATAATAGTTACTCCTTCTTGAGTATCGACTACATACCAACTGTTATAGTCCTGGGTCTAGCCAGATCCATTGTTTTACTTAATCCTTACAGCAGACTTTAAGGTGGTGCTTAGTCATTTTATAGCTGAAGATTCTTGGGTAAAATAAGGTTCCATGAATTGTGTAAGACAACCCAACTACCAAACATTAGAACCAGAATTGAGATCAGGTCTGCGCATTCTAGTGCCAGGAACAACATTCTTTAGTTACAGCTTTTGTTGTTCATAGGTTATGGGTAGGGTGTCACTCTGAGCACTTATTTCCTAAGTTATTTTCCTGGCTGCAAGTGAATTTCCTAATATATATCCCACCCCCATAAGAAAAAAAGAAAAAACGTAATTCAAAATAGGAGAGAAGGAAAAATAGAAAGAGAGCATAAATGAATTTAAAAGAAAGAATCTGGCTGGGAACCATCTGGCTGGGATTCCTGCTTGTTTGTTGGTAACTCACCTTTGTAATGTGACCATATGTTCTATCCTCACTAGCTGGCAATAATGAGAAGAACGTGCTGCTCCCGGCCCTCTTGGCTGGGTTGCTTCTCATTGCGGTCCTCTTCAGTCTAGAGGCATCACTTACTGAACAGCTGTAATCATGCTATTAAAAGCAGTACGTATAGTTTAAAAAGCAAAATCCCAGACATATGTGTCTACTGTCATTTCTGGCTCATCTAGCTCAATGTTGTGCTGAGAAGAGCCATATTGGCTGGGAAAAACAAGGTTGCTTTCTGCCACTGCAGTTTCTAAAGCCCAACATTATATACATGTCTATGGTCGAACATAGACAGAAGGACTGGTGAGCAACTGTGAGCAAGAATCTGAGTGACATGATATTTCAAACCTAGGAGATCCCTGCTACCTTAGCCCATCCTTTATGTGTGCAGCGTGAGGAATCTCAAGGGTCAGTTCAGTGGGTTCCCACTGATTGGGTATTTCTAATATCACTTTGAATTCTGCTTTTCAGTTTTAGTGTATTATCCTTCATCTTTCTCCCCTATTTGCCAGAAATAATTAATTAACCTAACATGTCCTGATTTAACCCATCAGGCAAAGTCAGAGGTTCAACCTGGAGAATCTCAGCAATTTGAATTTCATTAATTGTTGAGCAGGCCACTTTCAATCAGCTTGAAAGCTTCTAAGAATGAAGGGTTGAGGTTAGAGTATTTTCACAACTTCAGCAGATTCAGATGTTTACCGTGGATAAACTAGAATGAATTTCTTCCTGAACCACATTTCTCTGTAACAGAGAAGTTCCAAGCAGTAGCATGAAGTATTGGACCTTAATGATGCAATTTTCCTTGTATTGTTTTCCAATTGTTTCACATATGTATGTCTTTTTTCATCAGTAAGTTTGGAGGTAAGAGGAAGGTAGGGGCTGTTTATTTCCTAGCCACCATTCATGGGACTTTGAGAGGACTTAATAAACTCTTTTTTTGAATTGAGATATAATTGAAATATAACATATTAGTTTCAGGTATACAACATAATGATTCAATATTTGTATATATTATGAAATAATCGCCACAATAAGTCTAGTTAACATCTGGCACCATGCATAGTTAGAAAATATTTTTCTTGTGGTGAGAATTTTTAAGATCTACCCTCTTAGCAACTTTCAAATACAGAGCAGTATTATTAACTATAGTCACCATGCTGTACATTACACCCCCGTGACTTATTATATCTCCCTGACAACCATCAGTCTTTTCTCCATATCAAAGAGCTTGAAAAAAAAAAGAAGAGCTTGGTTATTGTGCTAGTGGTGACGATGGTTGTCAATTTTGGTTTTTTCACTTATGGATTCCACCCATAAGTGAGATCATACAACAGTTGTCTTTCTCTGTCTTATTTCACTTAGGATAATTCCCTCAAGGTTCATCCACGTCGTCGTAAATGGTAAGACTTCCTTCTTTGTTATGGCTGAATAATATTCCATTGTGTGTGTATGTATCCCACATTTTCTTTATTCATTCCTCCATCGATAGACACTTAGGTGGCTTCGATATCTTGTTTGTTGCAGACAATGCTGCAATGAACATGGGGTGCATATATTTTTGAGTTAGTATTTTATTTTCTTTGGATAAATATACAGAAGTGGATCATACAGTAGTTCTATTTTTAGTTTTCTGAAGAATCTCCATACTGTTTTCCATAGTGGGTACACCAATTTGCATTCCCACCAACAGTGCTCGAGGGTCCGCTTTTCTCCTCATCCTCACCAACACGTGTTATTACTTGTGTTTTTGATAATAGCAATTCTTGGTTGTAAGGTGATATCCCTTGCGGTTTTAGTTTGCATTTCCCTGGTGATTAGTGATGCTGAGCATCTTTGCGTGTACTTGTTGGCCATCTGTATGTCTTCTTTGGGAAAATGTCAATTCAGATCCTCTGCCCATTTTTAATTGGATTGTTTGTTTTTTGCTATTGAGTTGTATGAGTTTTTTTATATATTTTGGATATTAATCCCTTATCAGATTTATGATTTGCAAATATTCTCTCCCATTCCATATTTACCTTTTTCATTTTGTTGATGGTTTCCTTTTCTGTGAAGAGCTTTTTAGTTTGAAGTAGTCCCACTTGCCTATTTTTGCTTTTGTTGTCTTTGCTTTTGGTGTCAAATCCAAAATATCATTGCCAAATCCAATGTCTATGAGCTTACCACCTTTGTTTTCTTCTAGGAATTTTATGGTTTCAGGTCTTACATTAAAGTCTTTAATCCATTTTGAGTCATTTTGTGTGTGTGTTTGGTATGAGATAGTGGTAATGAGAAAGTGGTCCAGTTTCATTCTTTTTCATGTAGCTGTCCAGTATTCCCAATACCATTTTTTTGGAGAAACTGTCCTTTCCCCACTTTATATTCTTGACTCCTTTGTCATAAATTGACTATGTACATGTGTGTTTATTTCTGAATATATTCTTGATTAATATAAAAAAAATTAATAGCTAAATTTTGTTTAATATTTAACTTAAGCTACTTAAATTTCTAACTTCTTAAGTATTGATAGTTCTTACAACAGATTATAACTATGGTTCTTAGGAAGTGCTTTGCCTGCTTTATAAATAAGTAGGCACAGTGAATGTCTGGGCTTCTGAAATTTATATCTGCAACCATATTTGATATCAATTTTGTTGGATAGACAATAGTGGGACAGTTCTAAAACCAGAAGCCAAATTGTGCTTCTTATGGCATGGGACAGAAAGCCCTGCAAGCTGGAATAAAAAATTGGTGGAGGTGATACTCAGTAATCAGATAGAATTATATCTGGGTCCTGGAGTATACATGCCTTTGCTCCTCCTACAGAGTTCATGCTCTCTGGTCAGGTCTGGCTATCTGATTTCCTGTGTTAGACTTGATCTTCTCACTGTGTCTGCTCTGGCTCTACTATGGCCTGAATGTTTTTGTCTCCCCCAGATTCATATGTTGAAATCCAAATGCCCAATGTGATGATATTAGTAGGTGGGACTTTTGGAACGCTCTTAGGTCACGAGAGTGGATCCCTCAGGAATGGGATTAGCACTCTTATGAAAGAGACCCCATCACTCCCCCTCCCTATTTCCACCATATGAGGATACAGAGAAGTTGAGAAGTTGGTATTATGCAGCCTGGAAAAGGGCCCTCACCAGAACATGACCACCCTGGAAATCTGACGTAGATTTCCAGCTTCCAGAACTGTGAGAAATAAATTCTTGTTGTCTATAAACCACCCTGACTGTGGCATTTGGGTATAACAGCCTGAACAGGAAAAGACAGGCTTATACTTCTAGCCAACCCCAGTTTAGATAGCTGCAAATCTTTTTTTTTTTTTTAATTTATTTATTTTTGGCTGCGTTGGGTCTTTGTTGCTGCACGCGGGCTTCCTCTGGTTGCGGCGAGCGGGGGCTACTCTTCATCGCAGTGTGCAGTCTTCTCATTACGGTGGCTTCTCTTGTGGAGCACGGGCTCTAGGCACTCGGGCTTCAATAGTTGCAGCACACAGGCTCAGTAGTTGTGGCTCACAGGCTGTAGAGTGCAGGCTCAGTAGTTGTGGTGCATGGGCTTAGCTGCTCCGCAGCATGTGGGATCTTCCCGGACCAGGGCTCGAACCTGTGTCCCCTGCACTGGCAGGCAGATTCTTAACCACTGCGCCACCAGGGAAGTCCCTAGACGGCTGCAAATATTGATACCCACTTACAGGCTCTTGGGCACAGGCTTTCCAAGTATCATTGGGTCTGTTCCCAGCTGGAACCAATGCACTCCTCTCCTATCAGTACAAGCTAAGACATTTAACTAGGCAAGAAAGGAAATATTTTATATAACAATATAAATTTGTCATTTGATTCTTTTATAAATACATTTAAGACTGGTTTGGAAATTCTAAAAGTCTAAAGGAGTCAACTTTAAACTCAGTACCATTTAGCATCTCTGTCTATTACCTAAGATGAAACTTCTTTGAGCACAGAGACTACGGATACTCTACAAGGTGTGTATAATAATATAAATTAACTGGAACTTATAACTGCTTTTTAATGCTTAGGATAATGAATATGTGATCAAGAGGTGAGTAGTGAATTTCAAAACTAGTAACTAGAGAGGAAAAATTATAGAATTGCATTTACAACTTGAAAAAATATATAGAAGGAGAAAAGAATGAAATCTTTAAGCCTCTGTAGTATTCTCTCCTAGTACTTTTATGGGATTTTAGTTATACATTTCCTTAACTGTGCCCCCTACTAAAAAGTTGGTGGGAGGTTGAGTTTGTGTCACATTTGTATTGCTAGAACATAGTACAACACCTAGAACACCAAAAGCAAGATTAAAAATAAAGCTAGATAATTGAAGGAATATGTGGATGAAAAAATAGGTGAATTAATACACATATTCTTAAGGAATTGGAAAACTCAGAATGGAGGTGAGCAGCTGATTAATAACAATCTCCTAATTGATCTTAAATTTTCCCTGTACATCTATAAGTTCATTGTCCATAACATGCCATAATGACCTACACCAATTCTAACTTGCTTCCTTATTGGCTAGCATAAAATTTTTGGCCTCAACAAAGACAGTTATTAATGTACCAGATCTAGGTCTTAAGAGAATTTTTCTTATTGAGGTATAGTTGACTTATCAATACAATATTATGATTCAGGTGTACAACATAGCGACTCACAATTTTAAAATGTTTTACTCCATTTATAGTTATTATAAAATATTGTCTGTATTCCCTGTGCTGTATAATATATCCTTGTAGCTTATTTATTTTATTTATTTTAGTTGTTTGTACTTTTTAATCCCCTACCCCTATCTTGCCTGTTTCTCCTTCCCTCTCCCCACTGGTAACCACTAGTTTGTTCTCTATATCTGTGAGTCTGTTTCTTTTTTGTTATATTTCCTAATTTCATTTTTTAATTCCACATATAAGTGATATCATGCAGTATTTCTCTTTCTCTGTCTGACTTATTTCACTAAGCATAATACTTTCCAAGTCCATTTATGTTGTGGTAATTAGCAAAATTTTATTCTTTTTTCTTTGGCTGAGTCATATTTCAGTTATTCCAATTCTACTTATTAAGGTATCAGATCTAGGCCTTAGAAGAAAAAAATTTTAAAGCTATGCAAGTAATAATTTCCTTTTCTAAAAGTGCTTTTAGCCTGCACATGAGAACTCATGACATTGAAAATAGTGTCTCAACAGAACTAAATATACATTATTATTTTAGTTACTATATACTATAAACTTTATATGTATAGGAAAATAAAAGAAAAGGCAATACCTTAAACTAGGAACAATGGTTGCTCTGAGATGGTGGGATTATGGGTAATTTTTGTGTTTCTACAAGAAGCACACATTCTTCATGATCAATCAATTAATAAGTTAATTTTAAGAATAATTTTGAAAATGCAAAGTCATATAAAGTTCTTAATAGTATGGTATCTGCTGACTACATGAAGACTGGTTTACAAAGTAAAGGGGTGATCAAAATGATAGTAAATTTTAGTCTGCACGAATGAGAGACTTCTAGTGGAAGTGAGTTCATGCCTTAGCGGGAAGGCAGGTGGGGAGCTCGGGGTGCATGTAGGGTTTCTGGCTAGACTCACTCCCCTGGCCTATGGTCACAAAGGCACATCTGTTTGGTTGGCACAACATGGACCAATTCACGCAAGATTTGTTTGTTTGAATTTGGTCTGACATTTCAAGCTTGCAAGATGCCACACACAGAATAAAAATCACATTTCTGGTTTCTCTTGAAAATTGAATATATGGCAATACTTAATCCACACTTGTGCATGGCAACAACAATCTGGAGCTCTTAAGCACCATTAGTTGGTCACACATTCTTCATTTAGTTTTTTTTCCCCCCTTCATCTAGCTCACTGTGCCCTTTTATTTTGCCTGCCTGGGGCCTAGAGAGGTGTCTGAGGATGTGACTTAATTCTGGCTCTTTTTCCTTCAAGTGAAGAAACAGAACTTTGGAAAAAATATAGATTTATTTTACCTTTCTTTTCTTTATGTGGTCTCTTGGTGAGAAGAGAAGGATGTTGAACTGTAAGATTTAACCAAAAGAAATTATGTAATTGTTTCCTTAGAGTTGAGTATATACAAAAACTTGGAATTCCACATCAGTTCAAAAGGGAAGGCTGCAGAATCAGTAAACTTTGTAAGTGGCTGAAATTTTAGCAGAGAAATAATTTTTCTGAAACTAGTTCCAAATCTGCATTTTTGGAAATTAATATTCTAAGGTAAAAGTGACAAATTTGAGGGATGATTTATGAAATGGCTGTTTGTATTTAGAGGTTCTTTTTGACCAAGATGGGTTAAACATAATTATTAAAGACACATATTTAAATTATGCCAGATTAGAAATTAAGGTGTCCTTCCCAATGACAAAGATGAATTTACCAGGGAGTAATCTGAACTTTCCCTGGGCACTCACAAGAATAACTCTCTCACCCGGGGAGTGGGAGTGAAGGAGGAGATGGGGAAGAAAGCACAAAATTAATGATCTCTGGAACTCCCACATGTGTATGACTCAATTTTCTCTCATATTTGGAAAAGGACAAATACAGGTGAGATGAAAATAGCCAGCATATGTGTCTCTTGTATCTGGGGGCGTTCATCTTCCATGACTCCCCAAAGATGCTGGCATTGCACATGTGCAGCTGGAGCCCCTGCCTGAACTGCTCTGAGAATCTAACTCAAACATTATGATGGGTGTTTCTAGTCAAAAGCAAGGTAGCTACATTCTAACTGACCTCCATCCTCAAACACAATGATGGAGAAAAGTAAAATCTCTTTATTTTTATCATCTCGATATGTTCAAAGGGCTTTTTAAAGAAAAAACCTATTTTCCAATTATGGTTAACTTGCATTTTTTTTTTTCTCATCTCCTTAGTATACGTCATGTTCATTAGGTCTCCTCCCATGTATCAATCTGGCACATCAGACCACAATTTGCACTGTCAGCTCCTATGAGTGAAATCTATTGCACTTGCCGAGCTGTCCTGCTTTTGCCTTTGTAGCAACTTTTAGACCACAATAACCATCATCAGTTTAAAGCAGGCATATCCATTACATTTCCTCTGTTCCTACAGCCCCACATTAAGCTAATATTATCTATTTCCCAAGTGAAAAGAGTCCTTCCAGTCCTATCAATTATTAATTCCTTGCTTGCAGCTAATGTTTTCTTTGAATTATTTAAATGCATCTTCATTTATCAATAAACATAAAATGTTAAACAAAGAATACTGTTGAAGGGCATTATTTAAGCTATAACGTTTTATGAGATTATTTCAAGCGCCTTTTCTGATTTATTAACACAATATATTTTATAATTATTTTTCCATTTCTAAAAACAATTATTCTGGGTATTATCTAGAGATTTGGAGATTTTGTGAGTGTTCTCTTCAACTTCTATTGTGATCTTGACAAGTTTCTTTTAAAATATTCTCAGTTGTACGTATATATCTATGTGCCTCTCTCTATATATATACAAACACAAACAAATGTAAGAAGTACAAGAGTATTTTTACTAATATGCAAGTTCAGTTTCCCTGATATTGTTCTTAAAGTATTAAAGATATCATTATGTTTAAATTTTCTGCTGTGAATTCTAAAGCATTATATTCAGCAAAGTATATTTACATGGGTTTACCAGCACATACACACAGACATGTATTAGGCAAGTAGACAAAGAACAATGATTTTTAAGGATACCTTATGAGACAAATGAGCAACAGAATTGCCTATTTATTGAGTATTATTTTTCTTTTAAAATCTTGGCAATAACACCCACATGTGTACACACACACAAATCAATCCTACTTACCTATGTTCTCTTTTTTGTTTCCAAATTTTGTAACCCAAAATAAAATATAAGCTATTGAGAAATCCAGCTTTAATATGAATACACTTTATCCCCTCACCTTCTGAAACAGAATAAAACTGAGTATTCTGAAGTAAATACTCCAAGTATGACAAACTAGAAAAATTAAATATTTGTGCATTTTAGAAAAAGAAAAAAAAAATTTAACAATATAATTTAAATAATATAATCCAATCCATGCCACTCTTTAGCCCTTTTCACTGACATTTATTTTAAAACAATGGTATCCTTCAGACTTTATGACACTGGTATCAGTGGATCCAGTCAATTCTTTTAAGTTTGTAATGATGCCCTATGATAAAACACAGATGTATTTTAATGATAGTTATAAGATTAAACGTTCAACAGTATGCTTTAAAATATCCAAGATTAATTCATAGCACTCAGGAATTCAAATAATTCATTATATATTATTCCAGCAATACAATTTGGAAGCAGGTAAAGATCTTGGAAGTCATGGAATCCAAGGCTTACTCTATGAAAATGAAGAAACAGATCTAGAAATGTTATGGACTTGCCCATGGTCATAAAGCTAGTTACACTCACTGCTGAAGTTCAGAGATACATATTAAGCTTTAAACAAAAGAAAACGATACACTTCAAATGGCATATATGGTTTATCAAATTTGTTTTAGGTTGAGATTCATACATATTCATTTTTAAAAAGTCAATGGCGTGCTTCCCTGGTGGAGCAGTGGTTGAGAGTCCGCCTGCCGATGCAGGGGATGTGGGTTCGTGCTCCTGTCCGGGAAGATATCACATGCTGCGGAGCGGCTGGGCCCGTGAGCCATGGCCGCTGGGCTTGCGCATCCGGAGCCTGTGCTCCGCAACGGGAGAGGCCACAACAGTAAGAGGCCTGCGTACTGGGAAAAAAAAAAAAAAAAAAAAAAAAAAGTCAATGGCAATAGAGTTACCTCTCAGTAGATTAAGGTTGTAATTGTATGAACACATATTTACCAAGGAAACTATGAAAATTCAGGTGTTAACAAATCATGGTATTCATTGTGATCATCTGTAAGTTTTTTAATTGTGCAACATAAGGTTCTATAAATTAGTAAGTGATGTAAACTCAGGATAAGCCCTAGGCAGAATGTGAACTAAGGAATGTACAGTAGTTCTTTTATGCTCTAGTCTCTTCTTTTTAAACAGTGACTGATCTCTAAGGCAACAGCTGATGATTGCTTACACTTGTTATCTTGAGTTTAAGGTGTTTTAAAAACTAGGTGTCAGTTACTATCCTACGCACTTTAAATAGGATATTTTAATTACTTCTAACAATACAATTTCAGTCAGATATTATTTCTGCTTTATAGGTGGGAAAACCCGCACTCAAAGAAATGAAATGATTTTCCTGAAGTGATTTAGCTGGTAGGAAAACCTTAAAGCCCATATTTTTCCACTAAAAACCTTGAATTTTATCACGTAAAAGCTATGGAGAACTACTGAAGAGGTTTCTGTAATTTAACAGCTTTATTAAGGTGTAATTAACTTGAAAGAAATCTCACATATTTAAAGTGTAAAATTTGGTAAATTTTGATATCTATACATGCTCATGACATGAGCATCCTGGTTAAAAAAGGTGAAAATAGTCACCACTATCCTGATAATCTATGGATCAGTTTGGGGAGATTTGACATCTTAGTGATATTGCATTTTTCTATCCATAAGCAGGGTATATATTTCTCTAATTATTTAGGTCACCTTTAATTTCTGTCAGCAGTGTTTTGTAATTTTCAAACTACAGATTATGCACATTGTTGAATTTATCTTTACATATTTTACATTTTTGATGCTATTGTAAATGGGTTTTTTAAATTTCGATTTCCAATTATTTGTTCCTAATGAGTAGAAATAAAATTGATTCTTGAATATTGATATTGTAAGCTGTCACTTTGCTAAACTCACTTATTAGTTCTAGTAGTCTTTTTATAGATTACAGTGGATTTTTTTGTTGTTGTAGTACGCGGGCCTCTCACTGTTGTGGCCTCTCCTGTTGCGGAGCACAGGCTCCGGACGCGCAGGCACAGCGGCCATGGCTCACGGGCCCAGCCACTCCGCGGCACGTGGGATCTTCCCGGACCGGGGCACGAACCCGTGTCCCCTGCATTGGCAGGCGGACTCAACCACTGCACCACCAGGGAAGCCCTCCAGTGGATTTTTTACATAGATGGTTTTGTCATCTGTGAATAAAGCCAGTGTTACTTCTTCCTGTCCAATCTAGACGCCTTTTCTTTATTTTTACCTCCTTGTACTAATACAATGTTGAATTAAGTGGTAAAGACATCCTTATCTTATTCCTGATCTGAGCGGGAAAACATGTAGCTTCTCACCATTAAGTGTTACGGCTGGTTGCAGTGTTTTGTTTTGTTTTATTTTGTAGATATCCTTTATCAGATTGAGGAAGGTACCTTCTATTCCTGTTTCTCTGGGAGTTTTATCATTTAAATAAGTGTTGGATTTTGTCAAAATTTTGTCAAATGCTTTTTCTCTGCCTATTAAGATCATGTAGTTTTTCATTTTTAGTCTGTTAATATGGTAAATTATATTGATTTCTTTTGAGTGTTAAACCACTCTTGCATTCCTGAAATAAACCCTACCTTGTATGATGCATTTATTCCCTTTATATTTTTGGATTTGAATTGTTAAATTTGTGTTTAGAATATTTTTATATCTACGTAAATTATATATCTATGTAATTGTGAACATATCTATATGTAAATGAGGAATTTTCGTAGATGGTTTTCTTTTCTTGTAATGTCTCTTTCTGGTTTTGATATAAGGGCAATGCTAGACTCATAGAATAAGTTGGGAAGCATTCCTTCAATTTTCTGGAAGAATTTGTGTAGAAATGGTATTTTTATCTCAAATATTTGGTAGAAGTCACCAGTGAAGCCATCTGGGCCTGAAATTTTCTTCAGAAAAGTTTTTTGTTTGTTTGTTTTTGTTTTAATAGATAAATCAATTTCTTAATGGAAATACAGGTATTCAGGTTATCTATTTCTTCTTGTGTGAGCTTTGGTAGTTTGTGCTTTTCAAAGAATTTGTTCATTTTCTCTGAATTATTGAATTTATTGGCATAGAATTATTCACAATGTCCCCTTAGTATCCTTTTAATATCTATCAGATCTGTAGTGAGGACCCCTCTCATTCTTGATATCAGTCATTTGTGCTTTTCTCTTTTATTCCTGTTCATTTAGACTCAAGGTTTATCAATTTTATTGATCCCACAGAAAGAGAATTTCATTTCATCGATGTTTTCATTTTCTATTTAATTGATTTATGCTCTGATCTTTATTACCTCTTTTTTCCACTGTGTTTTAACTTTCTTTCTTTCTTCCTTTCTCCCCCTTTCTCCCTCCCTTCCTTCCTTCCTTCCTTCCTATTTTAATGTTTTTTAATTGAATAAAAGATTCTTTAAATTCTATAGTGCTTTACAATTTTCAAAAGTTTCACACACATGATTTCATACAATCCAATAATAACCCTTTTTTTCCCCATCTCTATTTTGCCCCTCCTCCCTCTCCCCTCTATATCTGTGAGTCTGCTTCTTTTTTGTTTTATTCACTAGTTTGTTGTATTTTTTAGATTCCTCCAGCTCTGTTCTTCTTTATCAAGATTGTTTTGGGTATTCTAGGTCTTTTGTGTTTCTCTTTTTATAATTTGTTAAAGATGCAGTTGTTAATTTGAGAGCATTCTTCTTTTTGAATATAGTCATTTAGTGCTATACATTTTCCCTCAATACTGTTTAAATGACATCCTACAAATTTTGATAATGTTGTGTTTTTATTTTCATTCAGTTAAAAATACTTTCTAATTAGAGGAAATTCATATGCTGTTTTGTTTGTCTGACATATGTATGTATAGTCATCCCTCTGCCTCCATGTGGGGTTGGTTCCAGGACCCCTCAAATAACAAAATGTGTGGATGCTCAAGTCCCTTAAATAAAATAGCAGAGTATTTGCATATAACCTATGTACATCCTCTTGTATACTTTAAATCATCTCTAGATTACTTATACCTAATACAACATAAATGCTATGTACATAGTTATAAATACAATGTAAATGCTATGTAAATAGTTGCCAGGCTGGCAAATTCAAGTTTTGCTTTTTGGAACTTTCAGGAAATTTTTTTTTTCTGAATATTTTATATCTGTGGTTGGTTGAGTCCTCGGTTGTGGAACTCATGGATACTAAGGGCTTACTGTAATTAGGTCTCAACTAACGTGGTGGTAGTGAAAAGAAGGTGAGTAGAGATTCAGTAGGACTTATTGACTTGCTCTGAGGGCCATGGGAAAGGAAAAAAACAAAGTTAATGAGAATAGAGGTGTTCGGATGGAATGACAGTTTTGGTTTTAACACGTGAGTTTCGACGTCAGCAAATATCTAAGAATAGTGTGCAACATCCATTTGGAAATTTGAACTAGCATTTAAAAGACATATCAAAGATAAAGTCTTGGTGTGAGTCACCCATAAAGAGAGGAAGACAAGATATTGGATTAGGTGGCTAAAGAACACAGTGCCCAGAAGTATTAATTAACCCATATATGGAACTTACTATGTGCCAGGCATTATTCTAAGGACTTTGTGTACATTAACTAATTTAGTAGTCATACAGCCTTATGAAGAAGGTGCTATTATTATTCGTATTTTACAAATAAGTGAATGAAGACACAGAGAGATAAGCTAGGTAAGTAATGGAAGTGGGATCTAAACCTAAAGCAGTCTGGCTTCAGAGTACATGCTTAAACTATTACACTGGACTGCCAGTTTCCCCCCAAATGGTATACTACGTGGTATCCAAAACAAGTGTATAGACAATTATGGCAAGATACATTTTTAAGATATGAACTTGTGTTTTCACAGTTGACAGGGATAAGAAAGAATAAGTACTCTCAGACTTTTATTCCCTGTTCTATTGCTTTTCTATCATTCAAAGAAAGTAGCTAAGGCCTCTGTGTTTGCTTACCTCACTCACTTGTTGTGTTCTAGGACCTAAAGCAAAATAGTTGCTGAACAAAACTTCACTCTTGATTTCTTTTTCTGGAAGCTTCAGCTCATTAACTCTATGACGAAGTTATGTTAGGGGGAGGGACAGAGGCAAGTTCTAGCTTATTGGGGAGGAAATGGGCTGTGAAAGTGGTAGTAGAGAGTGTGGATATTACCTAAGACCAAGACTTCTGTGGGGGACAAGGCAGAAACTCAGAGGGGAATGGCCAGGTAGTACATATAGAAAGGCAGGACTCCAGACACTAGTCTTTCAGCCTAAGGAAAGTTCCCCTCTTCAGGCTTGACACAAGTAGCAGGACCACCTGTCCACAAGGACACATAGGTTGGACAGTGGAAAAATCTGAGGTAGCCATGGTGGAGTTTAAATGAGCACTTTTATTCTGTTTGTGCACCTCATAAAATTTCTAGATTTGAGGACTCCCAAAATGATGAGATTAAATTTATCATCAGCTCAGTAGGATGGAGACTTAGAGTAAGATTTAATACTATCAAAAATTGATTTAAAAAGATAATAAACGAAGTTTATATTTCATTTACAGCTGAATTTTCAGAGAAAGATATTAACCTGATACCTTCTTTTTAGGAACACATTCATTCACTCAATCCCTTAAAGTGTGTTTAGAACTCTTATTATGTGCCAGATGTCATATAAAGTGTGGGATTACAAATATGTGTAAGGCATTCTCCTTGCCACTGAAAGTGGCACAGTTTGGTAATCACAATTGAAATCGGATGGAATAAGCAATAGGACAGATTTACGTGTGAAGCATCAAGAGAGAAAAGAAAATGAAGCAAATTTCATAAAAGAAATTATATGAAATGTGAGTACTAAAAGCTAAATAAACAGATTATTAGGTAGAATAGGAGAAAAGGGACATGAGTGTTACAGAAAGAAGAAACTCCCCTTGAAAGAGCACACTGGTGCAGACAAAAAGCACTTCTGAGGAACACCAATCAGCATGGTGCCATGGAAAGACGGTAGTGGCAGATAGAGCTCAGGCTGAGTGCCTCCTCCATTGTTTAGGAAATCTGTAATGGAACTCTTCTGGGCCGTGGTTTGTTGTTGCTGTTGTTGTTTCATTTTTAAGAGAGGAGAAACTTGGACTTCCCTGGTGGCCCAGTGGCTAAGAATCTACCTCCCAATGCAGGGGATGCAGGTTCGATCCCTGGTCGGGACACTAAGTCCCACATGTGGGGGGGGGGGGCAACCAACCTCAACGAAAAACATCCCACGGGCCACAACGAAGACCCAACACAACCCCAAGTAAATAAATAAATATTTTTTTAAAAAAATAGGGGAAACTAATAGCCTCCTCTTGGAGTTCTTATGAGGATGGAAGGAGTCAACACACACAAGACCCAGCATAACCCTTGGCCCTTTACAAATATTTATTTCCTGCCTGCCCGGAGCATTCTCAGTATAAACTACTCTGCTCTAACTCCGAATGTGACCAGAGGAAAGAGAGTTTGTTTTCAATGGCATGAAATGAACTTGGAACTGTGTTTGGGGGATGGGTTGGAGAAGGTCATGTATATTAGCCTAAGGACTTCAGAGTTAATCCTATACAGAGTAACTTAAAGCTCCTAAGCAGGGGCATGAAGTGATTAAATAACAGTTTTCACGTGGGAAGGACATGAAGGAGGGAGGAGAGCCTGGATGGCAGGGGTTAATTCAGGAGGTACTATATAGGCTGTGGCTGAAAGGTAAGTAGCTAGAGGCCCTGGAGTGGGAAAGAAGGAAAATACTCAAGAGAGAATTTGAAAGTGGAAGTGACAGCACTCCACACTAGGTAACTGACCACACGTGGGGACTGAAAGGAAGCTATGACTAAGATATCTAGCCTTCGGTCACTGAGACAGTGTTACTGTGATTGACTTTCCTAGGGAATAAAGAGGAAAGTGTTTGAAGATCTCCAGTAATTTTTTTAGAGGTGTCAAATTTGAGGACCCTAAAGAGGATCCATGGAATTATAAGCCTGTGGGAAGTTAGACGCCTATATAATTGAAAATTAGGAGAACACCGACCCAAAGGAGAAAAGTATTTCTTCCCTCTCTTTGCTCCAAGGTATATCAAAATCTCTCAGAGGCATGGAAAAGGAAGAGGCCTGACATTTATTAGCATGGCTTTATAACAACACCTTTGGTGTGGTATCACATCATTTGTAATCACAAGACTTAGATCTAATTATTATTAGTTTTTCAGTTTTATAGGTGGAGAAATCGTGGATTATGTTCAGGAAGAAACATCCATAAGATTTTTCTCCCAAACATAATCAACAGAAGAAATACCTTTTTGCAAAAGATGAAATTAATGGTAGTGTAAATTTAGACTGGGCTGCAGAGACTTGGCTGAATTAGAAAAAGGGTGACATTGGGGATTACCAAGAAAAAAAGATGAATAAATTGTAAAACAGTCAACAGATTGAAGAAGCATGTTGGAAAACATTACGTGAGAGCCTACTGATGTGCCTAGTATGACCAAAGAGATCTTAAAATGAAAGCCCTATATTCAAACATGCTGTTAACATATTAGTTCATATATCCATGTTATTTATTCATTTAACATTTTTTGAGTTCTCTACTATGTGGCAGGTATTCAGTTAAGTGCTGAGGATAGGAAGATAAATAAGAAATACACCTAAGTGTTGAGCAATTCGTGGTTTAGTGGGAGAATGGTAAAATGGTCATTTGAACTATGTGATGAGTATCCCAATAAACAGGTGCCCAGAAATTTAAACAAGCATAGAAATGAGTGAGGGAAGGAAGTAACAGGGAGGGCTTCCTGGAGGAAGGGATGCTTGACTTGAACTTTAAAACAGGAGGAGGAAGCTAGTCTGAGGATGGGAAAGAAGGAGGTTCTAGGCAGAGAAGTTGACATGAACAAAGCAAGGAGGCAAGAAACAATGTGGTTCATGTGAGGAATTCTGAGCTGCTCCTTTAACATGAGCAGGAAGAGATAAGTGAGGAGGTCCAGATCGTACTGGACCTTATTGGCTTCCATAGCCCCAAGAGTCTGCCAGGTCACCCAGCTGTTGCGTTAGTCCAATAAGACACTGGCCTGCACTAGGGCTAAGCCAGCAGTAATGGACATTGATCACATTTTCCTTGACTATTGAAGCACTGAATCTATTGAATTGAGATTGTTTTTGCCTCAAAGTCTTCAGAAGTCAATCCTGTTACACTTTTGAGGAGATTGGACTAAAGTCATTCCAGTAAAGCTCTCAAATCCAAGACTGGAATTCAGGCTTTATTGCCTTACTTGTTCATCCTCCTCAAACTCATTTCAGGAAATGACAGGCACTAGAGATTAGATTCTATTCCCAGGAACCTGCCTCCATCGCCACTGCTGCCCCAGCAGTCAGCAACACGTAGTTCCTGGAAGAAAATTTCAATGTCAGAAGTGCTGACTGACTCAGACAACCCTTGTGCCAACCAGGAAATTTACGCCTGAGCCCTCAGTCTTAATTCCCCCTGGCTCCATACTCAAGTAGAGAACATGTCAAATGTTTCCTTTTTCCCTTAAAATCTTTAAAAAGCACACGTTAGGGGCTTCCCTGGTGGCGCAGTGGTTGAGAGTCCACCTGCCGATGCAGGAGACACGGGTTCGTGCCCCGGTCCGGGAGGATCTCACATGCCGCGGAGCGGCTGGGCCCGTGAGCCATGGCCGCTGAGCCTGCGCGTCTGGAGCCTGTGCTCCGCAAAGGGAGAGGCCACAACAGTGAGAGGTCCGTGTACCACAAAAAAAAAAAAAAAAAAAGCACATGTTAGGAAACTAAGTTAGAAAACAAAATCTATACCGTGTTTTTATTCTGGAGAGAAACTCTTATTGAAGCCTGCGTTATAGTCACATGACTATCACATACGCTCCTCGTGATTAATATTAGTGCAACAAATGAACTAATAGTGATTGACCACTAAGGTTTTCCCTCCCCCAACCATGACATGAAGAAGATCCAGGGCATTGATTATCACAAATATAATGGATTGATTCATCATTTATGGGAAAAGAGCTTCTCTTCCCATCAAGCTTATTCTTCCTTCCCCCTTCCCCTGCCCCTGGAGATATATTGTCTTTGGCAGCAACTCAAAACCATCCACAGATTACTCACTGCAGCCAACAATTATAATTAAGGATGGTGATTTGAATACCAGCCTTGGGTGGATGAGTATGTCTAACACAAATGAATTGTCCTATAAAAGTGGTACCCAGCAGGGGGATCCTTTCCTCTCCTCTGCCTCCTCTTGAATAATAACCATTGGCTAGCACGGTTGTCTTCTGAATAGGATAAGCAGTTACCCTGTTGGCTTAATTTTAAGGGAAATATTATCTACTGTATTACCTATTGGAAACCTCAAAACCCATTTAGGAGGCAATATCTTTATATACTTGATCTCATGGCTACTCATCTTTTCAGCAGGTGTGCATTTACTGAATTAACTGTCCAGCTTATTCCTTGGGTTTCTTCTTGGGCTTGATATTCAACATACCTGTTGGAAAGAGTTATGCTTTTGTCCTGCTAATTGGAAAACGTTCCTCTACCACCATCTCTTGTGATTAAAAGCATAGCCTTCAAGATTGCCTTCACGCTAGGACATGTCTTTTGATAGGCTGATATAAACTGAAACTTTTACTTTTATCTAGCATTAGCTTAATGCAGCAATTTGACACAAACAATTACATCTTTAATGGAATTTTTAAGGTATTGGCACATTCTTTTCTATTGACATTTTATCCAAACAATAAAAAAAAAAATCCAACATTAACCTCAAAATTTCTATACCTAGGCTGTGCATTAAGATGATGTCTGTTTATTGCCACACTTCACATTGTGTTGTTGTATTTTAAGTATCCTCCAGTCTACTAATGAGCACTTATGGTTTCATAATGAAATGACTAATATTTCTTCCCTAGAAGTTTGGGCAAATGGGCTACAAAAGTGGCTGGTTTTTTTTTTTTTTTTTTTTTTTTTTTTTTTTT
>NW_006789313.1:1212404-1325554 GCF_000442215.2 Lipotes vexillifer
GCATGTGGGATCTTCCCGGACCGGAGCACGAACCCGTGTCCCCTGCATGGGCAGGCGGACTCTCAACCACTGCGCCACCAGGGAAGCCCAGTGGCTGTGTTCTTACATGCATAAATATGAAACAGCAAAAATTCAGTGTGAGCACACACTAGTTCATTTTGACAAGCATCGATAGAGGGCCTACTGTGTGCTAGGCTCTGCATTGTTCAGGGCATTGATATATACAAAAACAAGACATCACCCCCCCATTTTTGAGGGAAAACAGACATATAAAGATCATTTCAGTGAAATATGACACATAGAATAATATTTTTATACATATGATATAGAACCAAAGTAGGCTCAATAAAGAAGGTGATAGCTGAAGAGGATTTGGGCCAGGGGGGGACCCATGATAATCCTCATTTTCTTTCTGTTCTGGAAATAGAGAAGCTGGTAGAAATTATACTACCACCAAGTACCAGCGGGCTTTAGTTGTCTGTTTATCCAGAGTTTTGTGATTTGTGTAAAGGGGTTAGGCCTTAATGATTTATTAAAGTCTTTTTATTTAATATATAGCTTTACCAAGAAAATCCACATGATATACATCATATATGCCATATATCTATGGCATAACATAAATTCATCCATCAGCTGTCTGTGAGCTATTCATAACCCAAAACTTGAAAAATTAAAATAATTGACAAGAGAATACATTGTGAAAGGCAGCCTACCTACATTGATAATCTCTAAAGATATAATAAAAATTGAGATAGAGCACCTCCTGTTTGGGATTTTTGTAATTCAGAGGTGACCTACTCATTAGAGATTAAAACAAAGCATATAAATTTGCTTTGAAGAGCAAGCTTATGATTAAGTCAAGGGAGAGAGTTTGTTAGTAATTATATGGTATGCTACAGGAGAATTACTACTTGTGTCATCTGGCTTTTATAACCCTGAGTTGGATGCATGATTCTGATTTTTGTTTATAAATTTATTTTTAGATTAACCAATATATAATATATTGTTTCACATAATGTTTTTAAAGAGCTGATGGAAAAATTTATTCCATAGTACTTGGGACGTGCAAAGCATGATGGTTGTGTATGTCATTTTTTTAAATATAAAAATCACTCTCATATTAATAAGAATATACATTTTCTTTGGCAGAAATATTGGAAGTAAAGAGTGATATTGGTTACTACTACCACTCCTGTGGTAGAGAAAGAATTTTTCATTTCTGATACAGAGCTAAAGCTTTTTAAAATTGAAAGAGAGAGGATGGGAGGTGGAGGGAAGGACAGTAAGAGAGAGAAGATGATTTGAAGCCCAAGGAAATATACAGTTTCACCCTTTCTGTTGTTTGATCCATCTGCTTACTCTTTATATGTTTTTGAAGAGACCAATTGAAGTTGATATACCTCTGTGCTACAATTTCTGGCTATATTACATCTCTAAAATTCACCATCCCCAATCCACACCCTTGTTAAAACCCCTTCATTTAAATTTTTCATATGTTCCCATGCCTCCTCTTTCCTTATAACAGTCTCTCCCTCACTGTCCTGTCAGATAGTCTTTTTAAAGCTTAGATCTAATTTTATAATTCCCCACTGCTTACCAAATTAAATGCAGGTTCCTTACCCAACCCTCAGAATCCAAGCAGACTGATTTCCTACTATCCTCTCCATCATATAACTGACACTCCTCTCTTACTGGATGATTCATTTTTCCACTGAACATGCCCCATCGTCTTATCCTGGAACTTTGTGTTCATTCTCTTTTCTCTGCATAAAACATTCTTCCCACTTTCCAATCTTTCCTAATGGAAATTCTACCCATATTCAAGCCTATCCTCAAGTGTCATCTGTCCCATGAGCCCTTTCTTGATCACTGTTTCTCTCTTAGCTGAACTCCAAGGGTATGTGGTACTTCTCCCATGGTGTTTATTTTCAGACACGTGTTGATTTAATCTAACCAGAAAGGAAGTGCGTCAAACAATGAGAAATTAGTAAGTCAAAGATTCTGACTCAAGTTGTTCACAGTTCCAGGGAAAAGGCTGGGAAAACACACAAGTGCTCTCAATATAGTGTTGATAAGCACTGTGCTAAGTCCAGGGTCCTGGGGGAGAACTGAAGAATAAAGGAAGAAAACAAAACCCTCCGACTAGATGATTTGGGAAAGACATCCTGAAGCAAATGGTATGAGTGGGAGCTTAAAATGTGTATAGAAATTAGTCAGGCTGGAAGGAAAAGGGAGTTTTAAGCTAAGTTAGTGCAGAAGGCATAGAGGTGGGAGCAGTAGGTTGCTGAGCTGGGCTGTGCTGCCTCACAAGAATGACTGTTAAATATTCAGGAACTTTAAGAGCCACTTGTTCAACCATTGATAACTTGACATCCGCCATGCTGGGAGTATTTATACCATGGATATGGGCAAACATTATAAACCAGGGCTTTTTGATTTGTTTTCAGAAAGCAAGTTAACCAGGACACCCCTGGTTGTAAGAGAACACGTGAGGTTCAGAGACTTGCAAGTAATTTAATGTTCTACTCTAGTTAGCAAGTTGCATATGAAAGTTAACCCTTGGATTAGATTTTAAGCCTCCAGAAAGAAGGAATGGTTCCTTATTCATCTTGAAATCTTCTTGTACCTCTGACAAAAGTAGGTATGTCGTCAGCTTAGGCCATCAATTGGATCTATATTAGAGAAGAATGAATTACTGCTTCAGACATAAAAATGTGCTTCTTAAAAGTTTGGTTAAATATATTTGCCTTCTACTGCTTAAGTTTATTTTTTTTCTAAATGAAAATAAACAGCCCTTGACACTGGGGTTTAGAAGCAGTTATCTACTTGGAGGGGAACTAGGGAATTATCTTAAAGTGGTATTTAAACAAAAGGCTTAGTTTTTACTTATCTATTTAGCAAAATTTTCTAATAATCCTTTTTTTTAAACATTTTACTTAAGGTTGAGAAATAAACAGTTGTCCAGATTAAGCAATGTTATGCCGTTGAGAAAGGAGTTTTAGAAAAGCTAATTTCAAAGAGAACAGAAAGTTCTCTATATTCGGCTCAAGTTTTCTGCTCATTTATGTTCACGCCCCTGCCAACAACTGGCCCAGTTGGCTGTAAGACCCAATTGTAATGTTTGTTAAATGGATGGATAAATTATTTTTTTAAATAACCAACATTTATCAAGTATTTTCTTGGTGTCAGGTACTGGTCTAAGTCTTTGGATAATTTTCTATCTCATTTGGTGCTTATAAGAACTAATTTCCTGTTATAAAAAAGGAAACTGAGACTAACATGTTCGATAGGTCTTAAAGAGCTTTGTAATCACGAATGGCCAAATGTCTGATGTAAATAATAAATTCTCTCACACTTGTATGGATATGTGCTAACCTATTCCTATTAGGGTTTAAGAATGTAAACTTAGATTAACTAGAAATTCAGGGAACAGTAGTTTATTGAATTTTCTGATTAACTCTTAAAACTAGTGTTTAAATATAATTCCAAAAAAAGTGTTTTCAAATTTTCTAAAGCAGATCCACACCTAAATTCCTCTTTTTAAATAATATAGATTAAACCTATGGTTACTGGGGAATTTTCTTCTTTCTTCCATTCTTTTTTCTTGCGTGTGTAGGAGCACACCTAGGTCACCATCTAGTCTAGTGGAGATGGAGGAAATTTAGGTGAATTTCTAAGAAACTAAGACAATATGCCAGATCCTTCAACATATTTTGCTATTGTTTGCTTTTTGTCCTCCTGAAAGTGGAGCAGAGTAAAATATACCAAGTTAATATTCCAACTCATTAGGTTATAGCTAACTAAGTTTTCATTATATATTTTAATCTCTTAATATTATCCTAGCCCAGACTGTGGAGTTTGTACCATTCAACTTGGCTAGGTTAAGTCAGTGGTCTGGCTTGGTGACTGGAACTCACCTGAACTTACCTGAACTTTCTTTACTCCCAGAAGTACCCTTTGAATGACATAATTTCCAACAGCAAGAAAAGCTTACTTGTAGATTCCTCAGATATTTTCTTTGTTTTAAAATATTTTTTTAAAAAGTTGTGCCTGATGTCTTGGTTATTTATTTGCCCAGTCCCTATGTATCCCCAATTAAAATATGTCAATAGGGCTTCCCCGGTGGCGCAGTGGTTGAGAGTCCGCCTGCCGATGCAGGGGACACGGGTTCGTGCCCCAGTCCGGGAAGATCCCACATGCCGCGGAGCAGCTGGGCCCGTGAGCCATGGCCGCTGAGCCTGTGTGTCCGGAGCCTGTGCTCCGCAAAGGGAGAGGCCACAACAGTGAGAGGCTCCCCGACCACAAAAAAAAAAAAAAAAAAAAAAGTATGTCAATAGATTATGTTTTGGAATTTTTTTGGCCAGTTGTTTAGAAAGTCAAGATTATCTTTTCTTGTTCACATCCAAAGTTTCCATTGTGACAGACCGTGTTACTGCTCCCAGCTACTCTCTATCCTCCTTGTGAAAACATTATTCATCCCTGTCCATTGCTGTGTGATCCCTAGTGCCCGCTGTGGGGATGCAGCTGTATGACTTACTTGGACAATGAAATGTAAGCAGAAACCTGAAGAGCCACCACATGGTTTTGCTGGTCCTCTGAGAACGAGAAGGCATACCTGCAAAAGAAACTAATCTTTCCTCACAGCCCCAGAAAGAAGATACTGCTCTGAGTGGAGTTGCCGAGCAGAGATAGTCAGCTGTCTCCAGCCAACATTTAACCTAAGCAATCGCTAAGCTTTTGTTGTTATAAGCCTCTGAGACTTGAGAGGTTTGTTCTCTCCATGTAACCTAGAAAAGTTGACTCGTACATCATGTAACATACCAAGAAAACATGAAATTAATCAAGGAGTGCAGGTCGACTTCTTCTCTCTCCTCGCTTTGCTATTTTCCATATATACTTGGTCACATCGAGCCCAAATTAGAGTTTATCATTCTTTCCCTGTATGAACGTCTATGAAAAGGAATTTCGTCACGCTTCCCATCTCCTGATGAATATGATCCTGGGGCACTGGCATGAAACATTGCTTCTGGGCTCCTTTTGCTGATCCTTTGCAAGTATGTTCTCCTATAAGTTCCCCAGTGATGGTGGAAAATATTCCATGTTCCTGGGAAAAGATGGAATTGTTTTGAAGTCCTGAGGACATAAGCTTCCTCATGAGGCCTTCTCTTTTCCTTCAGAGACCTTATTGCACATACCCCAGGAAGGCAGCAATTCCTCCTTTTGTCTCTCATTTCCAGAAGAGTCCCTTAGTAATATATTGGCTTTAATTTCATGAGTATAGACTTCTTGCTTCTACTGACTCTAGATCTAGTTACTGCATCTATTCCCTGAGATATTTCCCCCTTAAGACTATTTTCCTGTTTGGAAATTATTGCTATAAACTGATTAAGGAAGCCACCCTCTCCTTTCTTAAAGATAGGCTTAGTTATTACTTCAGAAACAATGTGATTATACAAGATTAGTTAGATTAATCAATACTTTACAAGGTTAGTGAGCCCTCCTAAATTAGGTAGTGTCTTAGCCACTTCCTCATTTTGACCACTGCCAAGATAATTCAACTGTTGTTTTGCTTTTTTTCTACTGAGAGGATCCAATTCTCATGACTAAATGTGACACCCTTACCCCCCAACTTGTGAATGGCAAGGTTGATATTTTCCCAGCTATGTCCTGAAAGAATTAGTGATGTAGTTACTCTGTCAAAAGAATGAACACCATTCCTCAGACCTTGGGGCTTTCTTTGGGTCATTAGAAGGCTTTTTTTTTTTTCTTTTTAAACCAGTCACCAAACCTTAAGTCACAATCCAAGCTGAAAGATCTCAAGCAGAGTCAACACTACAGCTTGTTAATTACACTCCATCTATCTGCCTGTAAGTGAGAAGCACAGAGTAAAGCTGCCGCCCTGTGAGGCAAATTTTGATCACCCTTGAACTTACAAAGAATCAGGAACTGCTAGTATAACAAACAAAATGAGATCCAATTTCAGCTCTGGTCCCCACCTCCCCCATCACCCTCAAGCATCTGACCCAGGAGTCACGTTTTACTAAAAGGGTTTTCTCACATATTTCTCTTTGAATATATATTGGACTTTACCTATAATTGTGGTCTGCTTCAAGGAGCCAGTTGTAAGCACCTGTGACAATATGTTGCCTATATAAAGATACATCATTTTTTGATAGATGGATTGCTTAATTTTTAAGATGAGGTTTCTTTCTTTTTTCTTTTTTAAGCCATTTATCTTTGATTTTATTTATTCTATAAACCTGGCAACTTATTTTGGGAAATACCAGCAAAGCTGGATTTTGGAACCCTATCCCTTCACATACGGTACTAATATATCTCTGTCTTTGCATTCATGCAACACAGCAACAGATGGCTAACATTTCTGGTTTTTAATAGGCATCTGATCTCGGGAAGGTCCCTTTTTGGAATAGGCAATGGTATGTTTTTAAAGCTACAGCTCATTTACAAGATTGTTTTTTTTACAAAATTTGTTTTTCTAATAATATAGACTTCACCCTTATTCTGAGATTTTCCTTTAACATATAAGCCAGCAGCGAATTTGCTTGCTGTACAGATGAACACTTGCATCATTAACATCCTTAAAAGGAAAGATCGGCTTTAACTCTACCTGGAAGTAAAATATTGTGACCTGTGGTCTTGTGCCTTTAATTGATACAGCCTATTTTAACTTTTCACAGATGTGCTATTGGAACAGCTTTTTCACATACATTCTGATAGCTTTGGTTAAGTAGTTCTGGTTTAGAATCTATAAAGGGGATAGTGGAGGGGTAAAGAGACTTGTTTAATGAACTTGTTTAGTGAAAAGTTGAATTTCATTTTCACCATGGGGAGTCACGATGAAGATTGTCACTGAAATATTTCTTTATTTTAGCATTTCAGACCTGGTTGAAAGGATATGAATCATGCAGGGAAACTTTAGCGTACATGTGGTCTGAAGGGTTAGTCTACAAGGGACAACATCATCGTTAATCTAGCTTTCTATGATTATATCTTATTAAAACAACAATGAAAAAATGCTAATAGTACTGGGAAACTTTCTGATTAAGCAATACAGTATTTAAACTTGAGGTCATTTTATAAATGTATTCAAAATGTCAGCCTATAGAGACCAAATGAGCATACACTTGAATTTCATCATCATGGTGTATAAGATGAGTTTACTGGCATTGGTAATTTCTAAATGAGGATGGATTGAAAAAATTTTAAGATGAAAAGAAAAAATCTAATCAAAGCCCTATACTCAAAATATTTTAGGGGAAAGACTAGCTTTGTGAAAAGATACTCTTTTAGACATTTTATTCAATGTTCCGTAGTTTTCCAGTTTTTAATTAGGTGAGGGAAACATTTCAATTTAACTGTTTTGTGCTTAATATTTCATTGCCTACTTTAAATATGAAATGGCTACTTTAATAGAATGATAAATTTTGGACACTGAGGAAAGAAGAAGAGGCGAGAGAGGGAGAGGGAGAGAGAGAGAAAGTATGTGTGTGTGTGTGTGTGTATTCTCCACTACTCACCTCAAAACAGGAATGCTCTAGGAAAATCAATATAATAATTTTTATTGTAGAAAATCATGGAAGTAGGGACTGCAGAGTATTTGGTTTTTCAGGAGAAAAAACCTGTTTAATCAAGGATCAAGCAGCTAGAGCTAAAATAATAGCCAGATTCAATCTGTTCTAATTTTTAGACCTCCCATCATCAACCAAGATTTTTAAAAATGAATTAAATAAGAATATAAGGGAGATAATTATATCAATCTACCTTGGTGCAGAAAGCAATAAAATAACCTCACAAAGTTTATATGTTGGTTTGTAAAATTCTATTTGCCTTTATTAACAAGTGCTTAAGGCTAATTTCTCAGCCTAGATCATAATTTTATTCATTTCTCATGCTGTGCTTTCATCAGGGCTACACTGAGAGGCTGAGAAACCTCATTCTTGGGACGGCTATAATAAGGAGGCTGCTGTTTTGATTGTTTTTGATCGAGTGCCTTAATTAGGTCACCAAAAAAAGTGTATTTTAATAACCTTTGTCATTACTGAACAAAAGGGATTTAAATTCTATAAAGAGCTTTCTTCAGTGTCAAACATCTGTTCTAAAACTTATCATGGCAATATAGTCACTGAATTGCATGAACAAATTTGATTAGCATCAACTTCTGGGAATGGTTTCTAGCTGATTGACCTGGGGACCTTATCTTTAAATATTGGCATTGTATGGATTAACCAAAATCCAAGAGAATGTCAGATATTAAGACACATAATTGCAGGTTAATTGGAAGATAAAGATACTTAATCTAATGTTGAGCTGGGGAAATATTGATGGTATTAACTTATTAGCTTGACTGAGGGAAATAATCTTATTATCATAAGGAGAACTAAGGTAGCATTTTTTTTGTGTAAATGTTTCTTTCCTGAAATTTCTGCAATAAACAATTTGGGGTTCTGACCCTAAGTGGTTGTTTTGTTTGTTCTGTTTGTTTTTGTTTTTTTAACTGGTGCTCCCTACCACATAGTAATCAGCTATATGAATAAAGAGATCTCAGATAAATTAGAATTTCTTAATTTTTAGGGAAACACAAATAGTGGTGCTTTACAATGTAATAGCTCCCTTTCTAGTCTGTATTCAAGGAGCATATTATGTATTACAATTTCTAAGAAAAATATTTTGGATATGTTCGCAAATTTATTGAATCCCAAATGGCAAAAAGATTCTGGTTTAGGGAAATGGGAAGAGACATGGAGACAAAACAGAAACTCTTGAAATGTAGGGGAAGAGGGTCAATGTTTTAAATCTTCTGCTAGGTTTTTGATGCTTTAGTTTTAGACTCCTTTCAAAAAGCCACTACCAAAGCTAAGATTTATACAAGGCTATTGCTAAGAGGTAAAGGAAGGGTAAAGAGAGAAAAATTAACTATTTTCCTAAGCACCTGATATAGAGTAGCCACTTTATGACTTTGTGGGGGTGAAGGGTGGGGTGCCATTAAAGATCTTTGCAGACAGAGAATGTGAGCTTAAGGGAAGTCAAGTAACTCCCTGAAGGTCACACAAGTGTACATGGACGAGTGATGTTGGACCCAGGGTTTCCTGGTTTGAGAATTCATGATTCCACTTGTTATATTACAAGTTTATGTGTAAGAATAAATATTCATGTTTCCAAGACATAATCATCTCCAAATTCCTTTCTCTGTCAGCTCTGTTCACCCTTGGTGGCTTTCTTTATTGGGACATAAGTGACAAAACAGAAGCAGTGCTGGTAGAAGTGGTGACCTAGGAAGCCTTGTGGTAATGGCCCCAAGTGAGCAAGGCAATTCTATCTCAGTTTTTACAGATTTTTTCTTATGATATGGCTCTGACATGAACTAGTGATGTGAAGTTAGACAAATATAGTAACTTAGATCTCATGTCCTATAAAATGATAGAGGTGGTGGTACAATGGGCCATGGGCTTTATTGTAATTAAAGGAGAGAGCAGAAATTGGGAGGATAGCTATCTGTACCAAGACCAATCAACTAACCAACCAACTCCCCAGGTGATTCTGAGGCATCGGTGATTTTGTATAACAATTGAGAAGGATAATTTCCTGTATCATCTCCATCTCTCAACATTAAATCATAATTCTGGTTTTCATTTTTTTGTAGTGAAACTCTTTGCACCAGATTCATTGCATCAGTTCAATCTGGCTTCTGTCAATCTCAAATCCATGGCAAGGCTCCATTGGTAAGAGGTGGGAGGAGATACAGTGGGAATATTCTGGATTTATAATACTTCAAAATCTGAGATTTATATAATTAAACCATTTTTAGAATGCTGAAGACTCGATGTGCTTACCTGTATTGCATATAGGCTTTTCTGATATGTCTCCATCATTTTTGAAAACTTCCTTATTCTCTGCCACAATGAGACATTTTATGTCATTTTGTACTCCCTCAGCACTGAAATCAGCCATTCCCCTAAAGACAGCCTCTTTCCTTTAGTGAAGAGGATGATACTTAGAAACAAAGCTCTGAGCAAAAGGCATGCTTCTTGCTACCAGTTACTTCTAGGACTCTCAGTGAATAGAGCTAGGAAATATATGTATGTACACACACATATATACAAATGTATATGCAAACACATATCCTACCCAGCCCTCTCTCTCCTTATGTGTGTGTGAATCCATCTACACACATCTATATCTATTTCTCTATCAATCTACATGTATAGTGGATAGGTACATATGTAGATTGATAGAGAAATAGATATAGATGTGTATGGATGGATGTATATGAACATATATAATCCAATGTATATGCACAAATATATATTTCATATATATATATATATGTATTATGTGTATACATACACATGTATAATCATGAGTTCATTCAGATAACTCTAATTCCAACCCAATTCCACAAGGTTCATTCTAGCTTCTCCCCTTTCTCTATTTGTAATTTCCTTCTGGACGATGAGAAATCTGTCTTTCATTGTCCACAGTATATTAACTTATTTTACTAAATCCTAGATTACATAGAAAGTAATTTCAAAATTGCTTACTCATACCTCTGCCGGGGAAGAGAAAATTACCATCAGGGTTCAACATTTGTTTACAATTCTTTTGTCTTTAACTTAAGGGCATATAATCCAAATACTGTTGCAAAAATACTTATGTTACCCCTCTCCCCTTCACCATGGTTATACTATTCAACTGAAATTGAGTTTGGTCCATTTGGTTCTTTATCTTTCATTTTGAAGGTTTTTCCCTTATCCTTTTAGGTTATATTTTTGACAAGTGTATTTTTAACGTGATTCCAAAAATAAGAACTATACAAAAAAGTATACTCAGAGAAGTGTCTATAATCTCCCCTTCATTTCTTCCATGTCAATACTGCCCATTCCATCCACTTCATGTAGGTCATCTGTATCATTAGTTTTTAATTGAGCCCTCCATTTTGCATATGTGAGCAGATACAGGCATATTTTCTTATTCCACTTTTTTTTCCTTACATATCTGCTTTCTTTGTTATGTTTTTTCTTATCTAGTATTGTAAAATTAAGTAATACAGATATTTCTCATTCTTTTACATAGCTGCAAAATACTCTATTGAGGGAGTGTACAATCATATTTATTCAATAACTATCCTATGTATAGGCATTCACATTGTTTATAATGCCTTGAAATTACAAATCATGCTCAATAAATAACGTTGTACATATGAGTTTACATATATGTAGAAGTATATCTTTAGGCTAAATCCCAGAAGTGGCATTGGTGGGTTAAAGATAAATAGTTTCGATAGATATTGCCAAATCCCCCTCCATAAGAAAAATTGACATTTTCACTAGGAAATTTATGAATACCTGTTTCTCCACAGCCTTTCTAAAAGAGTGTATTTTCATACTTTTTAATTTTTGCTAATCTGATTGTCTCCTTGTAATTTTAATTTACTTTCTCTTGTGAGGTGGTGTATATCTTTCCATATATGGTATATCTTTCCATACACTGAAGGACTATTTTAATACCTTTTTAAAAAAAATTGTCTTGTTTGTATCTTTGGCTAATTTGTCTATTAAGGTTTTTGATTCTTTTTTCCTCTTATTTTTTAAGATTTCTTGAAATACTAGAGATATCAATCATTTACCTCTGATATATTACAAATGTTTTTATTCAGTTTGTTAGTGTTTTGTTTATAGTAATTTTTTCATGAAAATGGTTTTTAAAAAATTATGAACTAACTTTATCATTTTTTGTTTTATTGTATCTGTGTTTTGAGCAGTTAAGTGTGGAAAGCTCTTTTAAGGATTTTGTGTGTCCCTTGGAATGTCCCTTTGTGTGTTCCTCTCCTATTCAAACCTTCCCAACTGCGAAGTAATTACTGTCCCTTTTTTGTGTTAATGTATTTATTTTCTATGATTTTCACCACACATATCACTAACATAAACAATATATTATTTATTGTATATTTCTGAACTTCAGATAACTGTAAATGCACATTGTACCATGTGTATTTATATCACTCATATTTTGTGATTTACTGTAGTTTAATGTTGTCCTGCTGAATTATGTGTCTTGTTGCCCATAGCTTCACTGCTGTATAGTATTCTTTTGTGTAAGTATAATGCAATATTTGGGCCATTTCCAGATTTTTTCCTTTTACAAAGAGTGCTGATATGAATGTTTCTTACACATATGTCATGATAATGAGCATATACAAAAATTTCTCTAGGACACATACATTTCTGAGTCACAAGTGAGAGTCATTGTCAATTCCAGTAGATATGGCAAAATGCTTTTAAAAATGCTTGCACCCATTTATACTGCCACCAGCAGTGTAGAGATTCCTCCTCAATCACATAAACCAATATTCTTCTAGTTATTTATGAATCTGTTCATCTTTTTAAAGCATGTTGGCTTTTTACCTTTCCTTTTTAGGGAAGTGCCTGTCCAAGTCTTTTGCCCACTTTTCACTGGATTGCCTTTTTTCTTAATGATTCATTAGAGCTCTTTAAATGTTCTGGATTTGAATCATTTGATTGTTTTTATGCTACAAATATTTCCTCCAAGTCTACTCACTTTTTAGTGGCATAATTTGATGAACTAGAATTTCTCAATTTTCACATTGTTGAAAATATCATTTTTTCCTTGCATCGAGCACTTCTTGTGTCTTGCTCAAAAAATATGTCCCTACCCTGAGGACAGAAAAAATACTCTCTTACTGTTTCCTAAAATTTTCATCATTTTTGCCTTAAGAATGTAATTTAAGCTTTAATTTACCTGGAGTTGATTTTTAGTTATGGAATGACATAGGGATAGTTTCTTTCTTTCTTTCTTTTTTTTTTTTTTTGGCATAACCAAGTATCTCAGTGCCATTTATTGAAAAATTTATATATCTTACACTTATATGCCATAAATCAAATATTTACATTTCTATTCTATTTCCAGATTTTCTATTCCGTTTAATTGGTATATCCCTGCAAAAGTACCACATTGTCTGAAACAGTACAGTATTATTCTAAGTTTGGATATCTACTAAGACAAAATTCCCCTATTAAGTCATGTTCTTCAGGAACAATGTGCTATTTTTGTCCCTTTACTCTTCTTCATAAATTTTAGATCACTTTTCAGGTATTTCCAAGTCTCTCTCCCTCTCTTCCCCTGTCTCTCTCTCCTTCTCTCTCTCTCACTTACATACACATCCTGTTGGCATTTTGATTGGATCAAATTGAATCTGTAGGTCAATTTGGGGAGAACTGACATTTTCCCAATATTGTGTTGTAATTTCAGAATATGATATCTCTATTTTTAGAACTTCTTTCAATAAAATATATACATTTTCCCATAACGAGTTTGCACATGCTTTGTAACATTTATCCTTAAGTATTTTATATTTTTATTCTTTATAAATAATTGCTATTTTGTGAACTGCACTTTTAATTCTTTGCATCTTATGAACAGAAATGAAATTGATTTGGTCTCCAAGAAATTTGCTATATACAAATTTTAATTCTAACAAATTGTATGTTGATTCCTTTGGAACAATGTTGACAATCATATTATCTGTGAATAATATCCATTTTCCCCTTTCCAATACTTACATCTTTTATGTATTTTTCTTTATTTTTGCATCAAGTTTATTCCAGTTTCATAAAATATGGTGAAAGTTTTCTTCTTTTTCTGTGTTCTGTAATTGTTTGTGTATATTTAGAATTATTTGTGCCTTTATTACTAGATAGACTTCTTGAAAAAAAATCCGGGCCTAGTGTTTTCTTTGTTGGGAGGGTTTTTGTTTGTTTATTTTTGTTTACTAGTATTTCCATTTTAGTTATGATTTAGATAGTTGCTAAATTTGACCTCAGTCTTAATATTTGGTTAAAAGCCACTATTTAGCTTCTTCCTTAACCTCTGGAAGGCTGAGAAGACAAATACCACTTTGATAAGAATTCTGCAAACTAGAATTTATGCATGATCAATGATCATGTGGTCATGCACAATTTCTACCACATCTAATGACGATAACACTGTCTCGATATAAACAAGTTGGATATTCGGATTTACTAAGTTCAAATCTTCATGTAGATAAGCGTTCTAGAGGTAGTATACATTTCTACCTTACATATTAGCTGTTTTTTCTTTTAATATGTTTTTATCTATTTATTTGAACATTTATATTCATGATGAATGCTAAAATAACTTTTATACTCATCCTAGCATTCACCATCAGTATAAACATTCAAATAGTTAAAAACTGTATTAAGAGGAAAAAAAGATACTATATTAATTTAATAAGACTATTTTACTATTTTGAGCCAAATTATGCTTTTAAAAATTTAAGTATTAATATCAAGGAGAAGAGTGGATATTGGATTATATTTTAATCCTAAACTTGGAAAGTTATTTATTTTGCCATGATTTCCATCAACAAATGGATTATAAATAGAATATATATGTTACCAGCTATAAATATTATGAAAAAGAAAACTCAAATATCACACAAAATTTAATCCATGAATCATCTTAAGTACACACATAAATGTATAAGCAATATGAAGAAAATAATGTGCTAGAGAAATTTTCTTCTTGCTAATAAAACTTGAAAAAAGTTGTCTTGGAAATTTAAGATGATTCTTAGGATTTTTAGTTTTTGAAGGCTAAAAATGTAAAAAATGTTTGTAAAAATAACAGCCATGGATTCATAACCAATTTTAGTAACTAAAAGTAGAGGGACTTTTTTTTTTTTTTTGCGGTATGCAGGCCTCTCACTGTTGTGGCCTCTCCCGTTGCGAAGCACAGGCTCCAGACACGCGGGCTCAGTGGCCGTGGCTCACAGGCCCAGCCGCTCTGTGGCATGTGGGATCTTCCCAGACCAGGGCACGAACCCATGTCCCCTGCATTGGCAGGCGGACTCTCAACCACTGTGCCACCAGGGAAGCCCTGGACTTCTTTTTTTTTTTTTAAAGATTTTTTCCAATTTTTGTATTCCACATATGAATTTACTAGTAGAAAATATTTTATGAAAACCTTTTTCCTCTCTTATATTCAGCCAACCCTAAAGAAGTTTGTTAGAATATTAAATATGCCAGTTGAAAAAGAGCATATTTGGTATCACAACTATACAATAGCATGGCTACAGGAGAAATACTGCAGCTGACCCTGAAAAGAATTAGTGTTCTTTAGCAAATTATGAAAGTTCGATGTTATAATTGCTATTAGAAATAAATATTTCAAATAAATTTCAGATTTAATACTGTATCCCAGAAATTCATTCTGTGATGATTTTATTTGACTTTGGCCTTGGCTTTGGTTGAATGTTTAATATTTGGCAATAGCATATGACCAAAATGAGCTTTGAGTGCAACTAATTATACAATTCTTCAGGTTTTCTATTTCCTCATTTGTTTTTCTAGAGATTAATCTATTTCATCTATGTTCTCAAGTGTTGTTAAAGAGTTATTCTTAATATTCACATTTTATCTTTTAAATCCTTACATCATCTAGGTTCTGTCCTCTTTTTTTTCTTAAAATTTTTTTATTTGTCCTCTCTTATTTTTCTTGGTCAATCTACATGATGCTTGTCTATTTCATTAGTCTATTTAGAAAAACATAACCTGTGGCTTTACTGTCTCTATTACAGATTCATTTTTTAAATACTTTTTGTTGTTTTCTTAAGCGTTTCTGTTGAGGTATAACATGTATACCATCAAGTCCACAAATCTTAACTATACAGCTAAATGAATTTTACAGATGAATACATCTGTGAAACCACCATCCAGATCAAGATACAGAACATTCCAGAGAGTTCAGTTCCCTAGTGCCCCTTCCCAGTTAACCTCCTCAGAGGAAACCTCTATCATTTTTATCACTATTGATTCATTTTGTCTGCTCTTGAACTTCATAGAATGAAATCATACAGTTTATAACATTTTGCACCTGATTTCTTTCAATCAGCATTATGAGAGTCATCCAGATTGTTGTAAAGTAGTAGTAGTTTGTTCTCTTTTTTATTGTTATTATTCCTTCTTTTAATCCCCACCCCCACCCCCTTCTTTTCCTAAGTTTTTAAATTTAGGTTCTTAGCTCATTGAGTTTTTCTTCTTTTCTTTTATGAATAAGTACTAATTTGGCTGTATTTCATTAATTATAATATTTGGTATTTTCAGTATCATTCCATTCTGAATGTTTAACTTCTACTATGATCTCTCTAACTCATGAGTTATTTAGAAAGAAGCTCATTAATTTTCAAAAGTATGGTGTGGGTTTTGTTTTATTAGTATTATTTTCTTATTAGTTCTAATTTCCTTGCACTATGGTCAAATTTGTGAAGACTTCTTTATGGCTATGTTTGTGATCATTTTTCATAAATATTTTATGTGCTTAGAATATTTATTTGCTCCTGGTGTAGTGTATAATTCTCTATGTGTGTATTAAATCAAGGTTGTTTCTTCAGATTCTCTTTGTTTCTATCTGATTTTTTGGCCCTACTTTATCCATAAATTACTAAGAAATGTGTGTTAAAATATTTGACTACAATGGTAAATTAATCAGATTCTCACTGTAGTTCTGTCAATTTTTACATTATATGCTTTGCTTCATGAAGTTTAGAATTCTTATATATTTTTAATAAAGTGAACTTTTATCATTTTATTTGCTTCTGCCTTAAAGGCTCTTTTGTCTGATATAGCATGTCTATGAGGGGTTTCTTTGGATAATTATGTATCTTCTGTGCTCTTTAACACTTTTTTTTTAAAATTAATTTTTATTGGAGTATAGTTGATTTACAATGTTGTATTAGTTTCTGCTGTACAGCAAAGTGAATCAGTTATACATATATCCATTTTTTTTTAGATTCTTTTCCCATATAGCTCATTACTCAATATAGAGTATTGAGTAGAATTCTCTGTGCTATACAGTAGGTTCTTATTAGTTATCTATTTTATATATAGTAGTGTGTATATGTTAATCCCAATCTCCAACTTTATCCCACCCCACCCTCAACTTTCCCCCTTGGTAACCATAAGTTAGTTTTCTACATCTGTGACTCTATTTCTGTTTTGTTTTGTTTTTTTAACACTTTTATATTCAAGCATTTTGTATCCTTAAATTTTAGATTGACCTTCTGTAAATATCATATAGCTTTTTATTTTTTCAGTCCTTTTAGACTTTAAATATTAAAATGGTTCTTATAATAAATATTTATTATATTAATATAATAAATAAAATAAAGCTCTTTTCTTTAAATATTTTAAATGTGAATGCAGTCACATTTTTCTTTTTAATGAAAGCTTCTTTATTTATTTATTATTGGCTGTGTTGGGTCGTCGTTTCTGCGCGAGGGCTCTCTCTAGTTGTGGCGAGCAGGGGCCACTCTTCATCACGGTGCGTGGGCCTTTCACTGTTGCGGCCTCTCTTGTTGCGAAGCACAAGCTCCAGACGCGCAGGCTCAGTAGTTGTGGCTCACAGGCCCAGCCACTCCACAGCATGTGGGATCTTCCCAGACCAGGGCTCGAACCCATGTCGCCTGCACTGGCACCACTGCGCCACCAGGGAAGCCCCAGTCACATACTTTATATGACTGATTTTTAAATTTATTTTGTGCATTCTATTTGATCCACTGTTGTTTTCCTTTTCTTTTCTCCTCATTGCCTTTTCTTGGGTGGGTTGAGTACATTTATATCATTCCCTTTTTAAATCGTTTAATTTTAGTAAGTTGATTTATACAATCAACTTTCTATGTTTTAGAATGCATAAGTCAAAGTCAAATGCATGAGTCTTATGCCATAAGACATGAGAATGTACCCCTAAGGTCTCTGGACCTTAAAGCATTTTGCCTCTATTTAAGAGGTCTTATTTGTTAACAGTACTTTAATTCTTCTCCATATGTATTTTTTTAGTGAGATATAATTAACATATTGTGAGTTTTTGATATGCAACATAATAATTCAATATTTGTATCTATTGTAAAATGACCACCACAATAGGTCCATCACCATACATAGTTACAAAATTTTTTATTCTTGTGATGAGAACTTTTAAGATCTACTCTCTTAGCAACCTTCAAATATGCAATAAAGTATTATTAACTATTGTCACCATGCTGTACATTAAACCCCCATGACTTACTTATTTTATAATTGTAAGACAGTACTTTTTAAACCCCTTCACACATTTCAACAGCCCCCTATCCTCCGCCTCTGGCAACCCCCAATCTGTTCTCTATATCCATGAGCCCTGTTTTTTTTTTTTGATTCTACATATAAGTGAAATCATACAGTATTTGTCTTTTTTCTGCCTGCTTTTTTTTTCATTTAGCATAATGCCCTGAAGTTCCATCCATGTTGTTACAAATAGCAAGTTTTCTTTCTGTTTTATGGTTGAAAAATATTCTGTGGTATGTATATACCATATTTTCTTTATCCATTCATTTATTGATGGACACTTAGGTTGTTTCCATATCTTGGCTATTCTAAATAATTCCACAATGAGTATGGGGGTGCATATATACTTTTGAGTTAGTGTATTCATTCTCTTCAGATACATACCGAAAAGTAAAATTGCACGATCATATGGTAGTTCTATTTTTAATTTTTTGAGGAACCTCCATACAATTTTTCACAAAACCTTCACCAAAAGCTACATTCCTACCAACAGTGCAGAAGGGTTTCCTTTTCTGTGGATTCTTGCAAACACTTGTTTTTTCTTATATTTTTTGATTATGGCCATTGTAACAGGTGGAAGGCGATACCTTATTATGGTTTTGACTTGCATTTCCCTGATGATTTTTGATGCTGAGCACCTTTTCATGTACCTTTTCATGTAGCCATCTGTATGTCTTCTTTTGAAAATGTCATTCAAATCTTCTACCCATTTTAAAATTAGATGGTTTATTTCTTACCAATGAGTTGTATGAGCTTTTTATATAGATTTGAAGTTATCAAATTTCAAGTATATGATTTGCAAATGTGTTCACCTACTCAGTAGGTTGCCTTATCATTTTGTTGATGGTTTCTTTTGCTGTGCAGAAGCTTTTAAGTTAATCATGTAGTCCCACTTGTTTATTTTTGCTCTTGTTGCCTTTGCTTTTGGTATCAGATACAAAAAATCATCACCAAGACCAATGTCAAGAGTTTACCACCTATGTTTTCTTCTAGGAGTTTTATGGTTTTGGATCTTATATTTAAGTTTTAAATTCATTTTGAGTTACTTTTTCTCTATGGTGAAAGATAGTCTACCAATTTCATTCTTTTTCATGTGGCTGTTCTGTTGTCTAAACATTGTTTATTGATAACAACAAATTGTTACTTATACAAACATTATTGAAGAGACTGTCCTTTCCCTATTGTATATTCTTGGCTCCTTTGTCATAAATTAATTGACCATATATGTGTGGGTTTATTTCTGGGCTGTATATTCTATTCCATTGATCTATGTGTCTGTTTTATTGCCAGTATCATACTGATTTGATTTCTATAGCTTTGCAGTCGAGTTTGAAATCAGGGAGGGTGATGCCTCCCTGATCTACCTGATCTCACCTCTTGAGGTGATTCTACCTCAAGATTGCCTTGGCTAATCAGGGTCTTTTGTGGTTACATAAAAAATGTAGGATTGTTTGTTCTATTTCTGTAAAAAAGTGTTATTGGAATTTTGATAGGGAGTGTATTGAATCAATAGATTGTTTTGGGTAGTATGGACATTTTTAAAATATTCTGCCAATCCATGAACACAGAATATCTTTCCATTTATTTGTTTCTTCTTCAATTTCTTTTATCAATATCTTATATTTTTCAGTGTACAGGTCTTTCACTTCCTTGGTTAAATTTATCCCCGTGTATATTATTCTTTTTGATGCAACTGTAAAAGGGATTGCTTTCTAAATTTCTCTTTCTTATAGTTTATTAGTGTACAAAAATGCAACAGATTTTTGTATATTGATTTTGTATCCTGAAAATTTACAGAATTAGAACTTTGATTAGTTCTAACAATTTTTGGTGAAGTCTTTAGGGTTTTGAATATATAGCATCATGTCATTTGCAAATATTGACCGTTTCACTTCTTCCTTTCCAATTTGTATGGCTTTTATTTCTTTTTCTTGCCTGTTACTCCTGCTAGAACTTCCAATACTATGTTGACTAAAAGTGATGAGAGATCATCTTGTTTCTGATCTTAGGGGAAAAGCTTCCAGCTTTCCATCATTGGGTATGATGTTAGCTATGGGCATGTCTTATATGGCTTTTATTATGTTGAGGTATGTTCCCTCTATACCCACTTTGTTAAAGAGTTTTTATGATAAACAAATATCAAATTTTGCCAAATGCTTCTGCATCTATTAAGATGATCATATGCTTTCTATCTTTCATTTTGTTAATGGGCTATATAATATTAATTGATTTGCAAATATTGAGCTTTCCTTGCATCCCTGAAATAAATCCCACTTGATCATGATGTATGATTCTTTTAATAAACTATTGAATTCAGTTTACTAATACTTTGAGAATTTTTACATCATGTTCATTGGGGATATTGGCCTGTAATTTTTTTTTTTTTTTCTTGTGGCATCCTTTTCTTGCTTTGGTATCAAGGAAATGCTGGCCTAGTGAAATGATTTTGAAGTGTTCCTTCTTCTGTATTTTGCAAGACTTTGAGAGTGATTGATGTGATTCTTCTATAAATATTTGGTAGAATTTACCAGTGAAGCCTTCTTGTTCTGGACTCTTTAATGTTATTGGGAGGTTTTGTTTATTTTTTCTCTAGCTCCGGTGAGCGGGGGCTACTCTCTGTTGTGGTGCACAGGCTTCTCATTGGGATGGCTTCTTTTGTTGCAGAGCATGGGGTCTAGGCACATGGGCTTCAGTAGTTGTGGCATGTGGGCTCAGTAGTTATGGCCCACGGGCTCTAGAGCGCAGGCTCAGTAGTTGTGGTGCACGAGCTTAGTTGCTCCATGGCATGTGGGACCTTCCTGGACCAGGGCTCGAACCCATGTCCCCTGCATTGGCAGGTGGATTCTTAACCACTGCATCACCAGGGAAGTCCCTATTGGGAGGTTTTTGATTACTACTTCAATCTCCTTACAAGTAATCAGTCTGTTTAGATTTTCTATGTCTTCATCATTTGGTCCTGGTATGTTATATTTTTCTAGGAATTTGTCTATTTTTTCTAGGTTGTCCAATTAGTATATAACTGTTCATACTAGTCTCTTATGATCCTTTGTATTTCTGTGGTATCAGGTGTAATATTACCATTTTCATTTTAGATTTTCTTTATTTCATTTTTCATTCTTTTTTTCTTGGTGAGTCTACCTAAAGTTGTGTCAATTTTATTTATCTTTTCAAAGAACCACCTCTTTGTCTTTGATCTTTTCTTTTGTCTTTTTAATCTCTATTTTATTTCTTCTCTGATCTATGTTATTTCCTTCGTGGTATTAACTTTGCATTTTGTTTTTTTATTTTTTTTTCACTAGTTCCTTGAGATGTTAAGTTAGGTTGTTTATTTGAGATTTTTCTTGTTTCTTGATGTAGGCACTTATTATTATGAACTTGTCTCTTAGGATTGCTTTTACTGCATCCCACATGTTTTGGTATGTTGTATTTCATTGTGTTTGTCTTGGATATTTTTTCTTTTTCTCTTTTGATTTCCTCTTTGACCCATTGGTTATTCAGTAGCATGTTTTAATTTCTACAACTTGGTGAATTTTCCAGTTTTCTTCTTGTAATTGATATCTAGTTTCATACAATTGTGGTTGGAAAAGATACTTGATATGATTTCAATCATCTTAAATTTATTAAGAATTTTTCTGTGACCTAATATATAATCTGTGCTGTTGCTTTTGGATGGAATGTTCTTTATATATCTGTTAAGTTCCTCTAGTCTAATGTGATGTTTAAGACCAATGTTTTCTTAACTAATTTCTGTCTGGGTGAACTATTTATTGATAAAGGTGGAGTATTACCCTACTATAATTGTACTGCTGTCTATTTCTCCCTTTAGGTCTGTTAGTATTCTGTATATGTTTAGATGCTCATTTGTTGGATGCATAAATATTTTAAAATATTATTTCTTCTCATTGCTTTGCCTCCTTTATCATTATATAATGACCTCTTTGTCTCTTATAACAGTCTTTGTTTTTTGTTTTCTGTTTTTTTTTGCGGTACGTGGGCCTCTCACTGTTGTGGCCTCTCCTGTTGCGGAGTACAGGCTCCAGACACGCAGGCTCAGCAGCCATGGCGCACAGGCCCAGCTGCTCCGTGGCATGTGGGATCTTCCCGGACCGGGACACGAACCCACATCCCATACATCGGCAGGTGGACCCTCAACCACTGCGCCACCAGGGAAGTCTTTGTTTTAAAGTCTCTTTTGTCTGATGTCGGTACAGCCACCCCAGCTTTCTTCAGTGTCCATTTGCATGGAATATCATTTCCCATCCTGTCACTTTCAGTCCTGTGTGTCCTTACATTTGAAGTGAGCCTTTTGTAGGCAACTTATAGATGAATTAGATGTATCCTTGGCAGCAGCTACAAAAATCAGGGTGGCAGAGCTTCCGTGGTGGTTCAGTGATTAAGAATCTGCCTGCCAATGCAGGGGACATGGGTTCGAGCCCTGGTCTGGGAAGACCCCACATGCAGCGGAGCAACTAAGCCCATGAGCCACAACTACTGAGCCTGCATGTCTGGAGCCTGTGCTCCGCAACAGGAGAGGCCACGACAGTGAGAGGCCCGTGCACTGAGATGAAGAGTGGCCCCCGCTCGCCGCAACTGGAGAAAGCCCTTGCACAGAAACGAAGACCCAACACAGGCAAAAATAAATAAATTAATTAATTAATTAAAAAATCAGGGTGGCAGATGAGATTCAGGCTCCTTTCTGGGAGGTACCAGAGAGTTGCAGCAAGTCAGAGGGAGAGTACAAAGATGGCACCTGCCAACCCTCATCCCTGGAGAGGACCCCAGTAGTCTAGTTGTTTGTTAAATTAGATGCCTGGTCCTCAGCCTGATGCTTTAAGATAAGCAAATACATTTCTTTCACATACAGTCTTGGTGCTGTTTAAACACTCTGCACTGGGCCCTGGGATAGGTGAATCTATGTGTGAGCCATTTAAGAATGTTTTCTCAATTCACTTTGAACTTGTAAGTCTTGTGGATTCAAGCCCATTGGCTTTCAGAGCTAGATGTTTTGGGTTCTCATCTCTCAAGTGCAGGTCTTAAAAGATGGGGCACCCAATGTGGGACTCAAACCTTTCATTCCTCAGGGAGAAGCTCTGGGTTTTGAGTTCCCTCTTGGCTGTGGTCACCGCACTGGGGGTTCAGTTATAGCAGGATTTTGTCTTCACCTCTCCTACCCACTTTGATGTGGATTTTTTCGCATTTTCCTGATGTATAGGAGTCCCTCATATAGTTTTTAGATTTTTTTCAGAGGAAAACCTTTCATTTCCCTAACATCTATATAAAATGTGTTTTCATGGTTAGATTTATCATTTAATTTTTAAGTTAAAGGATACCAAGATAGAATTGTTACCAATTAGAAAAGGCGAAAACATTCTCCAGGATGGTCCTAGCAATTTTGGACTTTGGACCTCTTTATTTTAAGGAGAGGACTAGCATGATTGTTTATGATACAAGGGCTAACTGTATTACATAAAATGAGAATATGTTGTTTTCACTATTATTTGGAAGGTAATTAAGGGTAACAGTTTGTGTGGATTCTGCATAGCTGAAAGGTTAGCACTTAACATCCATTCCCAACTCTCTTATAACTTATCTTTACATGGTGATGGTAAAAGGAGGCCAATTTATTTCCTATCATTCTTTACACTGAGCATATAACAATCATGGTCTTAGATCTATGTATATGGCATGTCTTCTATAAGACTATTCATCTGGAATATGCTGTGTTTACCATCTTCAGGTCCTTTGAAAACCTAGAAACTAAAGCTCAAGATGACCCAGGGTTAGCAAGCCCCAGAGTAAATGCGAGCTCCTGCATCTCTGAGTTCATATTTCTACTTACTTTTCACCTTTGAGAATTCTTGCCAGCTGATCAACACATTAAAATAACAAAACTATCAGTATGTTTAGGTGAAAATTATCAGAGCCAAATCAGGGTATTTGGCTTGCCATGCAGCAGTTGGGATCTATGAATGGCAAATATCTTAGTCTTTGTGTGTCTTAATGTGTGTATGTTTTAGAGGAAACAAACATGGATTTCATAAATGGTCTTGGTGCCTCTTGATTTTCCCCTTGTGCTTGCTTTTCAGTGTGCCAGCTCAGCAGAGCTGATACAGCAGAAGAACAAAACAGTGTCTAGATGAACTTCCAAAGATCTTCTTTCTAACAAAGTCACATCCCAGCCAGGAAGTGCCCTTTTGTATGGAGTTGAGTGGGGGTTCTCTGCCACCTCCCCAACTCCAACTTCCTAATAAATATGTAAGAGTATAAAGGGGCATTACCCATCTCCTAGAATGCTCTCCATGGTGCTTCAAGAAGTGCCTGACCCAAGTCTCTCTATGGAATAATGTGCTTTGGGGAGAACACATTTACTGACGTTTCTAAGCTTGTGAAATTTTTCTATAAACTTTTGCCTCTACATCATATCTCACTACTGCTGTGCACTCATGGCCTTTATATGCAATTTTCCCATTGTAATATTAAATAATTATAATATTAAATAATTACCATCAGAATTTTGATATTCCTTCATTATAATCTGATCTCTAGTACATTTTATTTATTTATTTTATTCAAACAGAAAGTCACAAAAATTATAATCATCTTCATCAGTTCACTCAGACCCATGTAATTAATTTTTTTTTCATCTTGATCTTTTCTTAGCACTTTTATGAATTCGTCAGATTTCCATTAGAGTTCTGAAAATGCTCATTCATTCAGTTCAGCAGTATAGTCAGTTACCAGAAACCTGTACTTGTCAGAGTCTTTTCCATGAATTCCTTGAAGATGAAGACCTTTTATAGGAACATTTTTGCAAAAGCATCAGAGTACACCAAGAACTGTCTATAAATGACAGAAGACTTAAAAATGACCATGGTTAAAGATTTGATGAAAGTTCATAATAATGCCATTGACAAGGAAATTTAGTTATTTCTGAGATATACATTTTAAAGTAATAACTAGAATTATAACTTATAACATTATACAAGAACATATAAGATTTTTAGAAATTTCATGTAATGTCTGAAACATTTATATTAACATATTTCCATACAAATAACCCAAAGAAAGTTTAGTATTAGTTGTTTTTTTTTTTTTTTTTTATACTGCAGGTTCTTGTGAGTCATCAATTTTATATACATCAGTGTATACACGTCAAACCCAATCGACCAGTTCAGCACACCACCATCCCCACCCCACCATGGTTTTCCCCCCTTGGTGTCCATACGTATGTTCTCTACATCTGTGTCTCAACTTCTGAAAACCGGTTCATCTATACCACTTTTCTAGGTTCCACATACGTGCGTTAATATGTGATATTTGTTTTTCTCTTTCTGACTTACTTCATTCTGTATGACAGTCTCTAGATCCATCCACGTCTCAACAAATGACTCAATTTCGTTCCTTTTTATGGCTCAGTAATATTCCATTGTATATATGTACCACAACTTCTTTATCCATTTGTCTGTTGATGGGCATTTAGGCTGCTTCCATGACCTGGCTATTGTAAATAGTGCTGCAATGAACATTGGGGGGCATATATCTTTTTGAATTATGGTTTTCTCTGGGTATATGCCCAGTAGTGGGATTGCTGGAGCATATGGTAATTCTATTTTTAGTTTTTTAAGGAAACTCCATACTGTTCTCCATAGTGGCTATATCAATTTACATTCCCACCAACAGTGCAAGAGGGTTCCCTTTTCTCCACACCCCCTCCAGCATTTGTTGTTTGTAGATTTTCTGATGATGCCCATTCTAACTGGTGTGAGGTGATAGCTCATTGTAGTTTTGATTTACGTTTCTCTAATAATTAGTGATGTTGAGCAGTTTTTAATGTGCTTCTTGGCCATCTGTATGTCTTCTTTGGAGAAATGTCTATTTAGGTCTTCTTCCCATTTTTGGATTGGGTTGTTTGTTTCTTGAATACTGAGCTGCATGAGCTGTTTATATATTTTAGAGATTAATCCTTTGCTCTTGATTCGTTTGCGAATATTTTCTCCCATTCTGAGAGTTGTCTTTTCGTGTTATTTATGGTTTCCTTTGCTGTGCAAAAGCTTTTAACTTTCATTAGGTCCCATTTGTCTATTTTTGTTCTTATTTCCATTACTCTAGGAGGTGGATCAAAAAAGATCTTGCTGAGATTTATGTAAAAGTGTTCTTCCTATGTTTTCCCCTCAGAGTTCTATAGTGTCCGGTCTTACATTTAGATCTCAAATCCATTTTGAGTTTATTTTCATGTATGGTGTTAGGGAGTGTTCTAATTTCATTCTTTTACACATAGATGTCCACTTTTCCCAGCACCACTTATTGAAGAGACTGTCTTTTCTCCATTGTATACCTTTGCCTCCTTTGTCATAGATTAGTTGACCATAGGTGCGTGGGTTTATCTCTGGACTTTCTATCTTGTTCCATTGATCTATGTTTCTCTTTTGGTGCAAGTACCATATTGTCTTGATTACTGTATCTTTGTAGTATACTCTGAAGTCACAGAGTCCAATTTCTCGAGCTCTGTTTCTTTTCCCTCAAGACTTCTTTGGCTATTTGGGGTATTTTGTGTCTCCATACAAATTTTAAGATGATTTGTTCTAGTTCCATAAAAAATGCCATTGGTAATTTGATAGAGATTGCATTGAATGTGTAGATTGCTTTGGGCAGTATAGTCATTTTCACAGTATTGATTCTTCCAATCCAAGAACATGGTATATCTCTCCATCTGTTGGTATCATCTTTAATTTCTTTTTTTTTTAACATCTGTATTGGAGTATAATTGCTTTACAATGGTGTGTTAGTTTCTGCTTTATAACAAAGTGATTCAGTTATACATATACATATGTTCCCATATCTCTTCCCTCTTGCATCTCCCTCTCTCCCACCCTCCCTATCCCACCCCTCTAGGTGGTCACAAACCACCAAGCTGATCTCCCTGTTCCATGCAGCCGCTTCCCACTAGCTATCTATTCCACGTTTGATGGTGTATATATGTCCATGAAACTCTCTCACTCCATCACAGCCTATACTTCCCCCTCCCCATATCCTCAAGTCCATTCTCTAGTAGGTCTGTGTCTTTATTCCCATCTTGCCCCTAGGTTCTTCATGACCTTTTTTGTTTTCTTAGATTCCATATATATGTGTTAGCATACGGCATTTGTTTTTCTCTTTCTGAGTTACTTCACTCTGTATGACAGATTCTAGGTCCATCCACCTCATGACAAATAACTCAATTTCGTTTCTTTTTAGGGATGAGTAATATTCCATTGTATATATGTGCCACATCATCTTTATCCATTCATCTGTTGATGGACACTTAGGTTGCTTCCATTTCCTAGCTATTGTAAATAGAGAAGTTTCCGTTCTCAAGTTTGCTTTGGCTATTCGGGGTCTTTTGTGTTTCCATACAAATGGTGAAATTTTTTGCTCTAGTTCTGCAGAAAATGCCAGTGGTACTATGATAGGGATTGCATTGAATCTGTAGATTGCTTTGGGTAGTAGAGTCATTTTCACAATGTTGATTCTTCCAATCCAAGAACAAGGTATATCTCTCCATCTATTTGTATCATCTTTAATTTCTTTCATCAGTGCCTTATAATTTTCTGCATACAGGTCTTTTGTCTCCTTAGGTAGGTTTATTACTAGGTATTTTATTCTTTTTGTTGCAATGGTAAATGGGAGTGTTTTCTTAATTTCACTTTCAGATTTTTCATCATTAGTGTATAGGAATGCCAGAGATTTCTGTGCATTAATTTTGTATCCTGCTACCTTACCCAACTCATTGATTAGCTCTAGTAGTTTTCTGGAAGCATCTTTGGGATTCTCTGTGTATAGTATCATGTCATCTGCAAACAGTGACAGCTTTGCTTCTTCTTTTCCAATTTGGATTCCTTTTCTTTCTTTTTCTTCTCTGATTGCTGTGGCTAAAACTTCCAAAACTATGTTGAATAATACTGGTGAGAGTGGGAAACCTTGTCTTGTTCCTGATCTTACTGCAAATGGTTTCCGTTTTTCTCCATTGAGGATGATGTTGGCTGTGGGTTTGTCATATATGACCTTTATTATGTTGAGGAAAGTTCCCTCTATGCCTACATTCTGCAGGGTTTTTATCATAAATAGGTATTGAATTTTGTCAAAAGCTTTCTCTGCATTGAATGAGATGATCATAGCGTTTTTCTCCTTCAGTTTGTTAATATGGTGTATCACATTGATTGATTTGCGTATATTGAAGAATCCTTGCATTCCTGGAATAAACCCCACTTGATCATGGTGTATGATCCTTTTGCTGTTGGATTCTGTTTGCTAGTATTTTGTTGAGGATTTTTGCATCTATGTTCATCAGTGATATTGGCCTGCAGTTTTCTTGCTTTGTGACATCTTTGTGTGGTTTTGGTATCAGGGTGATGGTGGCCTCATAGAATGAGTTTGGGAGTGTTCCTCCCTCTGCTGTATTTTGGAAGAGTTTGAGAAGGATAGGTGTTAGCTCTTCCCTAAATATTTGATAGAATTCACTTGTGAAGCCATCTTGTCCTGGGCTTTTGTTTGTTGGAAGATTTTTAATCACATTTTCAATTTCAGTGCTGGTGATTGGCCTGTTCATAGTTTCTATTTCTTCCTGGTTCAGTCTCAGCAGGTTGTGCATTTCTAAGAATTTGTCCATTTCTTCCAGGTTGTCCATTTTATTGGCATATAGTTGCTTGTAGTAATCTCTCGTGATCCTTTGTATTTCAGCAGTGTCAGTTGTTACTTCTCTTTTTTCATTTCTAATTCTATTGATTTGAGTCTTCTCCCTTTTTTTCTTGATGAGTCTGGCTAATGGTTTATCAAGTTTATCTTCGCAAAGAACCAGTTTTTAGTTTTACTGATCTTTGCTTTCATTTCCTTCATTTCTTTTTCATTTATTTCTGATCTGATCTTTATGATTTCTTTCCTTTGCTAACTTTGGGTGTTTTTTTGTTCCTCTTTGTCTAATTGCTTTAGGTGCAAGGTTAGGTTGTTTATTTGAGATGTTTCCTGTTTCTTAAGGTAGGATTGTATTGCTATAACCTTCCATCTTAGAACTGCTTTTGCTGCATCCCATAGGTTTTGGGTCGTCATGTCTCCATTCTCATTTGTTTCTAGGTATTTTTTGATTTCCTCTTTGATTTCTTCAGTGATCACTTGGTTATTAAGTAGTGTATTGTTTACCCTCCATGTGTTTGTATTTTTGACAGATCTTTTCCTGTAATTGATATCTAGTCTCATAGCGTTGTCGTCGGAAAAGATACTTGATACAATTTCAATTTTCTTAAATTTACCAAGGCTTGATTTTTGACCCAGGATGTGATCTATCCTGGAGAATGTTCCATGAGCACTTGAGAAGAAAGTGTATTCCGTTGTTTTTGGATGGAATGTCCTATAATTATCAATTTAGTCCATCTTGTTTAATGTATCATTTAAAGCTTGTGTTTCCTTATTTATTTTCATTTTGGATGATCTGTCTATTGGTGAAAGTGGGGTGTTAAAAGTCCCCTACTATGATTGTGTTACTGTCAATTTCCCCTTTCATGGCTTAGTATTTGCCTTATGTATTGAGGTGCTCCTATGTTGGGTGCATAAATATTTACAATTGTTATATCTTCTTCTTGGATCGATCGCTTGATCATTACATAGTGTCCTTTTTTTGTCCCTTGTAATAGTCTTTATTTTAAAGTTGTTTTTTTTTTTTACGGTACGCAGGCCTCTCACTGTTGTGGCCTCTCCCTTTGTGGAGCACAGGCTCCGGACGCACATGCTCAGTGGCCATGGCTCACGGGCCTAGCTGCTCCATGGCATGTGGGATCTTCCCAGACCGGGGCACAAACCCGTGTCCCCTGTATCGGCAGGCAGTCTCTCAACCACCGCACCAGCACGAAGCCCTAAAGTCTATTTTGTCTGATATGAGAATTGGTACCCCAGCTTTCTTTTGGTTTCCATTTGCATGGAATATCTTTTTCCATCCCCTCACTTTCAGTCTGTATGTGTCCCTAGGTCTGAAGTGGGTCTCTTGTAGAGAGCATATATATGGGTCTTGTTTTTGTATCCATTCAGCCAGTCTGTGTCTTTTGGTGGGAGCATTTCATCCATTTACATGTAAGGTAATTATCGATATGTATGTTCCTATTGCCATTTTCTTAATTGTTTTGGGTTTGCTATTGTAGGTCTTTACCTTCTCTTGTGTTTCCTGCCTAGAGAAGTTCCTGTAGTATTTGTTGTAAAGCTGGTTTGGTGGTACTGAACTCTCTCAGCTTTTGCTTGTCTGTAAAGGTTTTAATTTCTCCATCAAATCTGAATGAGATCCTTGCTGGGTAGAGCAATCTTGGTTTTAGGTGTTTCTCCTTCAGCCCTTTAAATATGTCCTGCCACTCTCTTCTGGCTTGTAGAGTTTCTGCTGAAAGATCAGCTGTTAACCTTATGGGGATTCCCTTGTCTGTTATTTGTTGTGTTTCCCTTGCTGCTTTTAATATGTTTTCTTTGTATTTAATTTTTGACAGTTTGATTAATATGTGTCTTGGCGTGTTTGTCCTTGGATTTATCCTGTATGGGACTCTCTGTGCTTCCTGGACTTGATTAACTATTTCCTTTCCCATATTAGGGAAGTTTTCAACTTTAATCTCTTCAAATATTTTCTCAGTCCCTTTCTTTTTCTCTTCTTCTTCTGGAACCCCTACAATTCGAATGTTGGTGCATTTAATGTTGTCCCAGAGGTCTCTGAGGCTGTCCTCATTTCTTTTCAATCTTTTTTCTTTATTCTGCTTTGCAGTAGTTATTTCCACTATGTTATCTTCCAGGTCACTTATCCGTTCTTCTGTCTCAGTTATTCTGCTATTGATTCCTTCTAGAGAATTTTAAATTTCATTTATTGTGTTGTTCATCATTGTTTGTTTGCTCTTTAGTTCTTCTAGGTCCTTGTTAAACGTTTCTTGTATTTTCTCTATTCTAGTTCCAGGATTTTGGATCATCTTTACTATCATTATTCTGAATTCTTTTTCAGGTAGACTGCCTATTTCCTCTTCATTTGTTAGGTCTGGTGGGTTTTTGTCTTTCTCCTTCGTCTGCTGTGTGTTTTTCTGTCTTTTCATTTTGCTTATCTTACTGTGTTTGGGGTCTCCTTTTCGCAGGCTGCAGGTTTGTAGTTCCCGTTGTTTTTGGTGTCTGTCCCCAGTGGCTAAGATTAGTTCAGTGGGTTGTGTAGGCTTCCTGGTGGAGGGGACCAGTGCCCGTGTTTTGGTGGATGAGGCTGGATCTTGTCTTTCTGGTGGGAAGGTCCACATCTGGTGGTGCATTTTGGGGTGTCTGTGGCCTTATTATGATTTTAGGCAGCCTCTCTGCTAATGGATGGGGCTGTGTCCCTGTCTTCCTAATTGGTTGGCATAGGATGTCCAGCACTGTAATTTGCTGGTTGTTGCGAGAAGCTGGGTCTTGGCATTGAGATGGAGATCTCTGGGAGATTTTCGCCGTTTGAGATTATGTGGAGCTGGGAAGTCTCTTGTGGACCAATGTCCTGAACTTGGCTCTCTCACCTCAGAGGCACAGCACTGATTCCTGGCTGGAGCACCAAGAGCCTTTCATCCACAGGGCTCAGAATAAAATGGAGAAAAAATAAAAAGAAAGAAAGAAAGATAGAGGATAAAATAAGTAAAATAAAGTTATTAAAATAAAAAATAAAAAATAATTATTAAGTAAAGTAAAACAAAACCAAAGAAAACAAAACGGACAGAACCCTAGGACAAATGGTGAAAGCAAAGCTGTATTATACAGACAAAATCACACACAGAAGCATACACATACACATTCACAAAAAGAGAAAAAGGGGAAAAAATAATATATCTTTGCTACCAAAGTCCTCCTCCTCAATTTGGGAGGATTCTTTGTCTATTCAGGTATTCCACAGATGCAGGGTACATGAAGTTGATTGTGGAGATTTAATCTGCTGCTCCTGAGGCTGCTGGGAGAGATTTCCCTTTCTCTTCTTTGTTCGCTCAGCTCCCAGGGCTCAGCTTTGGATTTGGCTCCGTCTCTGCATGTAGGTCGTCTGAGGGCGTCTGTTCTTCGCTCAGACAGGACGAGGTTAAAGGAGCAGCTGATTCTGGGGCTCTGGCTCAGTTGGGCCGGGGGAGGGAAGGGTGTGGATGCAGGGCAAGCCTGCGGCGGCAGAGGCCGGCAGGACGTTGCACCAGCCTGAGGCGCGCCTTGCGTTCTCCTGGGGAAGTTGTTCCTGGAACCCGGGACCCTGGCAGTGGCAGGCTGCACAGGCTCCCTGGAAGGGAGGTGTGGATAGTGACCTGTGCTCGCTCACAGGCTTCTTGGTGGCAGCAGCAGCAGCCTTAGCGTCTCATGCCCATCTCTGGGGTCCACGCTTTTAGCCGTGGCTCGCGCCCATCTCTGGAGCTCCTTTAAGCAGCACTCTTAATCCCCTCTCCTTGCGCACCAGGAAACAGGGAAGAAAAAGTCTCTTGCCTCTTCGGCAGGTCCAGACTTTTGCCTGGACTCCCTCCCAGCTAGCCGTGGTGCACTAGCCCCCTTCAGGCTGTGTTCCACCACCAACCCCAGTCCTCTCCCTGCGATCCGACTGAAGCCCGAGCCTCAGCTCCCAGCCCCTGCCCTCCCCGGCGGGTGAGCAGATAAGGCTCTCGGGCTGGTGAGTGCCGGTCGGCACCGATCCTCTGTGCGAGAATCTCTCTGCTTTGCCCTCCACACCCCTGTTGCGCTCTCCTCTGCGGCTCCGAAGCTTTCCCCCTCTGCCACCCGCAGTCTCTGCCTGCAAAGGGGCTTCTAGTGTGTGGAAACCTTTCCTCCTTCACAGCTCCCTCCCACTGGTGCAGGTCCTGCCCCTATTCTGTGTCTCTGTTTTTTCTTTTGCCTTACCCAGTTACGTGGGGAGTTTTTTGCCTTTTGAGGGGTCTGAGGTCTTCTGCCAGTGTTCAGTAGGTGTTCTATAGGAGCAGTTCCACATGTAGATGTATTTCTGATGTATCTGGGGGGAGGAAGGTGATCACTGCCTCTTACTCTTCCGCCATCTTGAAGCTCCCCCCATCTTTAATTTCTTTCATCAGTATCTTATAGTTTTCTACATACAGGTCTTTTGTCTCCCTAGCTAGGTTTATTCCTACATATTTTATTCTTTTTTATTGCAGTGGTAAATGGGAATGTTTCCTTAATTGCTCTTTCTGATTTTTCATTGTTAGTGTATAGGAATGCAAGAGATTTATGTGCATCAATTTTGTATCCTGCAACCTACCAAATTCATTGATTAGTTCTAGTAGTTTTCTGGTGGCATCTTTAGGATTTTCTATGTATAGTATCATGTCATCTGCAAACAGTGACAGTTTTACTTCTTCTTTTCCAATTTGTATTCCTTTTATTTCTTTTTCTTCTCTGATTGCCATGGCTAGGGCTTGCAAAACTATGTTGAATAATAGTGGTGAGAGTGGACATCCTTGTCTCATTCCTGATCTTAGAGGAAATGCTTTCACTTTTACACCATTAAGAATGATGTTTGCTGTGGGTTTGTCATACATGGCCTTTATCGTGTTGAGACAGGTTCCCTCTATGCCCACTTTCTGGAGAGTTTTTATCATAAATAGGTGTTGAATTTTGTCAGAAACATTTTCTGCATCTATTGAGATGATCATATGGTTTTTATTCTTCAATTTTTTAATATGGTGTATCACATTGATTGATTTGCCTATATTGAAGAGTCCTTGCATATCTGGGATAAACCCCACTTGTTCATGGTGTATGATCCTTTTAATGTGCTGTTGGATTCTGTTTGCTAGTGTTTTGTTGAGGATTTTTGCATCTATATTCATCAGTGATATTGGTCTGTAATTTTCTTTTTTTGTAGTATCTTTGTCTGGTTTTGGTGTCAGGGTGATAGTGGCCTCATAGAATGAGTTTGGGAGTGTTCCTTACTCTGCAATTTTTGGAAGAGTTTGAGAAGGATGGGTGTTAGCTCTTCTCTAAACATTTTATAGAATTCACCTGTGAAGCCATCTGGTCCTGGACTTTTGTTTGTTGGAAGATTTTTTTTCACAGTTCCAATTTCATTACTTGTGATTGGTCTGTTCATATTTTCTATTTCTTCCTGGTTCAGTCTTGGAAGGTTATACCTTTCTAAGAATTTGTCCATTTCTTCCAGTTTGTCCATTTTATTGGCATAGATTTGCTTCTAGTAGTCTCTTAGGATGCTTTGTATTTTTGCGGTGTCTGTTGTAATGTCTCCTTTTTCATTTCTAATTTTATTGATTTGAGTCCTCTCCCTCTTTTTCTTGATGAGTCTGGCTAATGGTTTATCCATTTTGTTTATGTTCTCAAAGAACCAGCTTTTAGTATTCTTGATCTTTGCTATTGTTTTCTTTGTTTCTATTTCATTTATTTCTGATCTGATCTTTATGATTTCTTTCCTTCTGCTGTCTTTGGGTTTTGTTTGTTATTCTTTCTCTAGTTCCTTTAGGTTTAAGGTTAGATTGTCTACTTGAGATTTTTCTTGTTTCTTGAGGTAGGCTTGTATAGCTATAAACTTCCCTGTTTGAACTGCTTTTGCTGCATCCCGTAGGTTTTGGATCATCATGTTTTCATTGTCATTTGAATCTAGGTATTTTTTTATTTCCTCTTTGATTTCTTCAGTGATCTCTTGGTTATTTAGTAAGGTATTGTTTAGCCTCCATGTGTTTTTGTCTTTTACATTTTTTTCCCTGTAATTCATTTCTAATCTCATAGCGTTGTGGTCAGAAAAGATGCTTGATATGATTTCAATTTTCTTAAATTTACTGAGCCTTGATTTGTGACCCAAGATGTGATCTATCCTGGAGTATGTTCCGTGCGCACTTGAGAAGAAAGTGTACTCTGCTGTTTTTGGATGGAATGTCCTATAATTATCAATTAAATCTATCTGGTCTATTGTGTCATTTAAAGTTTCTGTTTCCTTATTTATTTTCATTTTGGATGATCTGTCTATTGGTGTAAGTGAGGTGTTAAAGTCCCCCACTCTTACTGTTACTGTTAATTTCCTCTTTTATAGCTGTTAGCAGTTTCCTTATGTATTTAGGTGCTCCTGTGGTGGGTGCATATATGTTTATAATTATATCTTCTTCTTGGATTGATCCCTTGATCATTATGTAGTGTCCTTCCTTGTCTCTTGTAACATTCTTTATTTTAAAGTCTATTTTATCTGATATGGGTATTGGTACTCCAGCTTTCTTTTGATTTCCATTTGCATGGAATATCTTTTTCGATCCCCTCACTTTCAGTCTGTAGGTGTCCCTAGGTGTGAAGTAGGCCTCTTGTAGACAGCATATATATGGGCCTTTTTTTGTATCCATTCAGCAAGCCTATGTCTTTTGGTTGGAGCATTTAATGCATTCACGTTTAAGGTAACTATTGATATCTATGTTCCTACAACCATTTCCTTGATTGTTTTGGGTTTGTTTTTGTACATACTTTTCTTCTCTTGTGTTTCCCACTTAGAGAAGCTCCTTTAGCATTTGTTGTAGACCTGGTTTGGTGGTGCTGAATTCTCTTAGATTTTGCTTGTCTGTAAAGCTTTTGATTTCTCCATTGAATCTGAATGAGATCCTTGCTGGGTAGAGTAATCTTTGTTGTAGGTTCTCCCTTTCATCACTTTAAGTATGTCATGCCACTCTTTTCTGGCTTGTAGAGTTTCTGCTGAGAAATAGCTGTTAACCTTATGGGAGTTCCCTTGTATGTTATTTGTCGCTTTTCCCTTGTTGCTTTCAATAATTTTTCTTTGTCTTTAAGTTTTGCCAATTTGATTACTATGTGTCTCGGTGTATTTCTCCTGGGTTTATCTTGTATGGGACTCTCTGCACTTCCTGGGCTTGGGTGGCTATTTCCTTTCCCATGTTAGGGAAATTTTTGACTATAATCTCTTCAAATATTTTCTCGGGTCCTTTCTCTCTCTCTTCTCCTTCTGGGACCCCTATAATGTGAATGTTGTTGCATTTGATGTTGTCCCAGAGGTCTCTTAGGCTGTCTTCATTTCTTTTCATTCTTTTTTCTTTATTCTGTTCCGCAGCAGTGAATTCCATCATTCTGTCTTCCAGGTCACTTATCCATTCTTCTGCCTCAGGTATTCTGCTATTGATTCCTTCTAGTGTAGTTTTCATTTCAGTTATTGTATTGTTCATCTCTGTTTGTTTGTGCTTTAATTCTTCTAGATCTTTGTTAAACATTTCTTGCATCTTCTCGATTTTTGCCTCCATTCTTTTTCCGAGGTCCTGGATCATCTTCACTATCATTATTCTGAATTCTTTTTCTGGAAGGTTGCCTATCTCCACTTCATTTTGTTGTTTTTCTGGGGTTGTATCTTGTTCCTTCATCTGGTACATAGCCCTCTGCCTTTTCATCTTGTTTATATTTCTGTGAATGTGGTTTTTGTTCCACAGGCTGCAGGGTTGTAGTTCTTGCTTCTGCTGTCTGGCTTCTGGTGGATGAGGCTATCTAAGAGGCTTGATGGGAGGGACTGGTGGTGGGTAGAGCTGACTGTTGCTCTGGTGGGCAGAGCTCAGTAAACTTTAATCCACTTGACTGTTGATGGGTGGGGCTGGGTTCCCCCCCTGTTGGTTGTTTGGCCTGAGGCACCCCAACACTGGAGCCTACCTGCGCTCTTTGGTGGGGCTAATGGCGGACTCTGGAAGGGCTCATGCCAAGGAGTACTTCCCAGAACTTCTGCTGTCAGTGTCCTTGTCCCCACGGTGATCTACATCCCACCCCCCACCTTGTGGGAGACCCTCCAACACTAGTAGGTAGGTCTGGTTCAGTCTCCCCTGGGGTCACTTCTCCTTCCCCTGGGTTGTGGTGCACACACTACTTTGTGTGTGTCCTCCAAGAGTGGAGTCTCTGTTTCCCCTAGTCCTGTCAACGTCCTGCAGTCAATTCCCTCTAGGCTTCAACGTCTGATTCTCTAGGATTTCCTCCTCCCATTGCTGGACCCCCAGATTGGGAAGCCTGACGTGGGGCTCAGAACCTTCACTCCAGTGGGTGGACTTCTATGGTATAAGTGTTCTCCAGTCTGTGAGTCACCCACCCAGCAGTTATGGGATTTGATTTTACTGTGATTGCGCCCCTCCTACCATCTCATTGTGGCTTCTCCTTTGTCTTTGGATGTGGGGTATCTTTTTTGGTGAGTTCCAATTTCTTCCTGTTGATGGTTGTCCAGCAGCTAGTTGTGATTCTGGTGTCCTAGCAAGAGGGAGTGAGAGCACATCCTTCTACTCCGCCATCTTGGTTCCTCCCCATTTACATTTTATTTTTTAAATTTTTATTGAAATATAGTTGATTTACAATGTGTCAGTTTCAGGTGTACAGCAAAGTGATTCATATGTATATGTATATATATTCTTTTTTAGGTTCTTTTCCATTATAGGTTATTATGAGATATTGAATATAGTTCTGGGTGCTATACTGTAGGTCCTTGTTGGTTATCTATTTTATATATAATACTTTGTATATTTTAATCCCAAACTCCTAATTTCTCCCTCCACACCTTTCACCTTTGGTAACCATAAATTTGTTTTTCTATGTCTGTGAGTCTATTTCTGTTCTGTAAGTAAGTTAGTTTGTATCATTTTTTTAGATTCCACATACAAGCAATATCATATGATATTTGTCTTTCTCTATTACATTTGATGAGAAGTTTCCTGTCAGTGTGAATACCTTTCCTTTGTAGGGTATCTGTCCTTTCTGTCTGGTAGCTTCTAAAATAATTTTTTTTATTATTCTGAAATTTAGCTTAGCTGTTTCTAAGTTTATTTTTTATTTTTATTCATATACTTGTATTTACCCTGCTTGTTACTTTGAGTCCACTGTTGATCTTAGGACACTTGTGAAATTCTCATTTCTTCAAAAATTTCTTCTGTGCCATTTCCTCTATTCTCTTCTTCTGAAACTATAATATGATAGAAGTTAGGACTGCACATTCATAATCTATCCTCCATTGCTTTATTATCTTCCATTCCACCTGCCTATCTTTTTGTTATTTTATCTTGAATGCTTCATTCTGGTGAATTTCTCTTTTAATTCACTAATTTATTCCTCTAATTTATTTCTTAATTTTGTCCAGTGCCAAGTTACTACATCCTTCAGTGTTTGATTATGAAGACTGTATAACTCCTTTCCAACATTTTCAATTGGATTTGTTTCACATCTTGTTGATCTTGCTTCATTTCTGCCTTTTTTTGGTTTCATCTTGTTGCTTTTTAAAATAGAAATTATACTTCACTTATATTTGGGCACTAAACATTTATTTCAAAGATTTATCAGACTGTTTCATCATATTAACTTCTTCTAGAGACAATGTATGTTTCTTCTGCTGATATTTTTGGCTATCTTTCTCAGCATCCACCTTAGTTTGGATTCTCCATGGAGCAGACCTTGAGAAAAAAATTTGAGTGCAACTAGTTTATTTGGGAAGTAAAAAACCACCAATAGAAGAATAGAGAAGGGAGACAGGGAAGCAAAACAGGTAATAAAATGATGCATCACCAAGTCAGTTACCCCTGTGTGTAACTAGAGGTCACTTCTACTAGGAAAATTCTGGGATTCAGTGTAGAACAGACGTCTCAGGATTATCCCATCCATAGAGCATGAGAATATTTATGCACAAGTTTCCTTTAGTCAGTGTAAGGATGTGCCAAGAAGGCATTAGTTCTCCACCACTTTTAATTTGTCAGATCAGTGGGCAAAGCAGGCTTCAGTTACCATAAGGAAACTAAAACAAAGAAATGTAGGAATTCCCTGGTGGTCCAGTGGTTAGGACTCCATGCTTTCACTGCTGAGGGAGTGGGTTCGATCCCTGGTCAGTGAACTAAGATCCCACAAGCTAGTGGGGCCAAAAAAAATTTTTTTTAAATGCAGGTGTTGGGAGTCAGACCAATGGGCACTCAAGTGGTGAGAGCAAGGATATAAAGTCAAAGCACCAAGAGCATCTATTACAGGATTAGATCTTTTCATGTTTTGGAATTTGTTTTGTGAGAGGAATTTCACTTGTATTTTGTTCTCTCCCTTTATCTATGTTTTAGATGTTTTAGCATAGCATTTATCCAAACTTCCATCCTTAGCCCGTATGCGTCCAAGAGCACATGGTGACCTTCTGAGGCACCTGTCCTGCACGCTGCAAGGGTAGTGTAGTTTCAGTCAATGGGCTGCTAGCTAGGCTTCTCTGACCACTACCTTGTTGCAAGAATGTGTCTACATTCTCACCTCAACCTGCAGCTTGTTAAAAAGCCTTAGCTGTAGGGAATGTTCTGAAACGTTTTTCAGTCCTATTTTATCTAGAAAGGCTTGTCTTTAAGCAGTCTTGTTTACTATGCAGAATGTTAAATTCTGCTCATCACCTGCTTCTTACCCTGGAGGAGAGCAAGATTGTAAGTTCAGACCCTTTCACTGATTTGCATTATTCTAACTTTCACTTTGCAAAGTTACTTATTTTCCTTTTTAATCTGGCTGTGTATTTTAGTGCTCTACGTTTATATTTTACCAATCATTTATGTGTATTTGGGCAGAGGAATACTACAAAGTGTAATTTTACTGTGCTATGGCAGCTGGATGTTTATTACTTTTAATTTTAGATAAAATCATAGAATTTAAAAATTTAGATTATTTTGTTTTGAATTCTTATTTACATGAAAGGAATGGTGCCTAATAGAAAATTATAGCTACACAAAGCTCGTGGAAACCATTTTCTTTTGACACTTTATTTTGTATGTGTCCTTTTTTAATTAATTTTTTCTATATGTGAGTTTTCTGGGGGAGAAGGGAAAATCCACCTTTTTGCCCCTTCTACAAACACTAAGTTGCACTGAGAGAGTCTCAATTTGGAGTTTTCAAATTCATTTAGAAAAAGCTATAACTATAATCTTTTCTGTGTCCTAAATATGTCATCCTAAAAATAAATCAAAGCTCCTGATATTTGCTGTTGACTTAGATGTTCTAAAAATAATTTCCCCAATTTTTAAGGTATAGATAACTTAGAAATGGTCCCAATAAGTAAATGAGACTAGTAAAAGTTTGAGAAATGAAATATCCAAGAATGGAGAATTAAAAATTGCAGATAATAATTCTGAGGAATTTTAACCACTTTCCATAACTATGTTAACAGCTGAAGTACGAACAGAGAGAATCTAGCTCAGGTCCTCTTTCCAATCTTGCCCACACCCTCAGTCCACACTCCAGACTCTTCAGAGTTTGGACAGCTCCTGACCTTACGTGGAACGAGAGTTCCTCATGATTGCTATGTCTCACATGTATGGATAAAGGATAAAGGAGACAACATAGACTTCCCAGGATTGAGGATGACGGCTATAAGAACAAAAGAAAAAAATATCCTGGGCAAAAGTAATTCTGATCAAAAGAGAATTTCACACTAGAACCTAGTTAAAGTTTTTTCTTATTTCATTTATTTTTTATTAAGGTCGAATTGACATATAACATTATATTAGTTTGAAATGTAGAATGTAATGATTCAACACTTGTGTATATTGCTGTATGAGATTATGAATTCTTTTCAGGGGAAAGAAGGGAGCTGAAAGAAGCAGAGTGAGCATGCAGAGACAGGCTCCCCTGGCCCCAGAGTGCACCTCTGCAGGCCCCCAGATGTGGGCCAAACCAGAAGGCTGACCCTCAGGCCAAAGCTCTAGGACAAGCAAACAGGCCTCTTCCACAAAAATACCGAGGGTGTGTTTCAATCTGCTGTCTGTGTAGGGCCCTGGGCATGATAGCTGGCTGAGAACTCTCTCTCTGATTGTTACATCCCCACAGGACCCAGGAATGCAAGCTTACCTAGAGGTGTGTAAAACCCCTGCTCCAGAGATATCGGAGATATTGGTTCTCTGGAGCACAGCAGATGGAGATGCAAAGGTAGGGCCTGTCCTTGGAGGTTTCTGCAAAGGATTACAGCCAGCCCTTAGAAGTGTGTTTAATTAGAAGCCTGCTGCTATGAAGATATGCTAGTAGGCTTCTTTCACAGAGAGACTGGGGTCCTGGGTCTGTTACCTCTTGCTGTGCCCTGGGGGTGGTCATTATTTAAGAATCTTTCTCCATTGGTTACACTCCTGTGGGACCCATGAGCATAAGCTTCACTGGCCATCAGAGCCAGGTGGTCTAGAGGTGTCCCCAGTGGCAGCCACAGAAATTGGGGCACCAGAGGGTGGTACAGGCTCCTTTCTTGGGGTACTGGTGAGCAGAGGGAAAGCATAAAGATGGTGCCTGCTAGCCTCTGTCCCCAGAGGGTACCCCAGCAGGCCCCTAGGTGTGTGCTAAATTAGACGCCTGCCCACCAGGCCAACACTTTACAATAAGCAAATAAGCCTCTGACAGGAAGCCTCGGCATCTCTCAATAGGCTGCTTCTGTGCCGGACTCTGGAGGAGAGAATCTGAGCACATGGGGCTCTTTAAGAGGCGTTTTTCAGTTCCCTATATAGCCTGTGGGTCTTGTGGATATGAGCTCTGTTGGTTTTCAAAGCTACACGTTGGGGGATGTCATCTCTCAGGTGCAGGTCTTAAAAGTTGGGGTGCACGATGTGGGGTTCAAATCCTTCACTCCTCAGAGAGATGCACTGGGTTTTGAGTTCGCTCCAGATTATGGGTCACTGTGCTGGTGGTTAGTTTTATGGTGAGATTGTGTCTAAGCCTCCCCTACTCGTTTCGATGTGGGTTTTTTCTCATTTCCCCAGTGTGTAGCAGTTGCTTAGCTGGTTTTTAGGGTGTTTTTCCAGAGGAAATGTTTCCATATGTAGCTGTGGATTCAGTGTGTCTATAGGAGGAGGTAGGTTCAGGATCTTTCTACATGACATCTTGACCTGGAACCCCTGGACCTGGTTAAATGTTGAAATTCACTTCCTTTACCCATTCCCTGTTTTTACTCACACACACCAAGGGAACAAGAATAGTTCTAGAGATAATGTTCTAGAGATGTTCTGGAGGAGATGTTCTAGAGATGTTCTAATGCAAGGTAACCTACAGTTCTCTGCTTATGCAAGATGAGAGAAACAAGGACTCATCCATCTAACAGCTCACAACAGTTTCTTTGACATCATGCATGTTTTTATATTGGATAGGACAAAACACTATATTATAAAATTAAACAAACACTAGTAGAAGCTACTACCAGTGGAGAAATCACAAAACCCCCAAATCCCCATCCTCAGAGAATTTTTAAAAAATAATATTAAGACCCAAATAGTCTTCCTGAAGACTAAGATGGAAACTAATACTGTGTGCCAGATAATGTTAGGGATATGTGTGTGTGTGTGTGTGTGTGTGTGTGTGTGTGTGTGTGTAGGAATATATGATGTGTGTATATATGTGTGCAATCTTTAAACATCACTTATAACTTGCCAGCCAAATATTAATAGTTTATAGATAAAGAAACTGAGATTCAGAGTGCCAGAAAGGAGATGAGCCAGGATTCAAACCATTTCTGTCTCTCTTCTAAGCTTATACTCTTTGTGCTACAGTGTGGTGGTATAGTGTGAGAGCTGGAGACACTACATGCATATCTAGCACATAGTAGTAACATGAAATAAATGCTAGCAATCATTACTGTTATTACACATTTCCTCCAAATGGATTAGCACATGTCCTGTGCTACTTTTATAGAAGTAATTTATAGAATGTCTGCTTTCCATTTTTAGATCACATTGTGTCTACTTACTACTTATATACAAAATAGAGACAGCCAAATTTGCTGGGGCTTTCAGAGAAAGCTATTCCTCCAGAGAATCAAAACCTCTGACCCATTCCTCACAGATGTTTACAGGGAGGCTTAGAAGCTGTGACTGGGTCTCCTGGTTAGACTCCTGATGTTGAATTTGACCCTTCAGCTCTTCGAGTTTACTCAATATTGGGGAAGTGCCAGGGAGAAGTAAGGGTGGAAAGGTTCATTTAGCTATTTGGCAGAATGAAATGCCAATTGAATCACCATGGAGTAGACTAGTATCTGCTTACAAACCCCTGGGGCTTTCTGAATAAACAGCCAAGAGGGGACTGAAAAGTGCACTTGGGATTTTCTCTGTTTTGAAACACTTGGAAAGAGGCTTGGAGAAGTTAGAAGGAGTGACTATTCCATAGGGGACCTTCTCCCTCTCTTTGTCAGCCTTCTCCATCCTGCACTCAGCTGCTCTTAGCTGCTTATCACTCGCCACAGAGTATTTTGTTCCTTTAACTTCTTTTTTAACAGAAGACCAGAGGCCCTACTTGCATAGTAGACCCAATGAAATAGCTACATTTTAACTAAATTTGCGCAGCTTTTATGACACCAGTGGGTAGCCCTCACCACTACCCGGAGAGCCATCAAATGTACTTCACATGTAATTAATCTCTAATGCTCAATTTTGTAAGATATGTAATAATACTGCCTGGTTAGAAATGAGAGCTTCAGAGAAGAGTCATATTAAAGATGAAGAGAGAAGCTTTAGGAGGAATTGATTTTCAAGAGAGCAACTAAGTGTGAACTTTATTAAAAGGAAAAGAAATAATGGGAATATCTTGCATTAAGTAAAAATGTCTGACATCTTCAATTTTTCAGTTTCTTTTATTTTACCCTAGACAAATGTTTGAGGGTTTGTTTTTATAATGTATACCATGTGTAATGTTACATTTGCAGCCTCAAAGATTTAATATTTGAGCAAGGGGAAGATTTGCTGTATTCAAGAATTACTGAGAGAGAGAGAGAGAGGGGACCCCCACTGTGACTAAACCCTTCAATAGAATTTAAATCCCTTTCCCTGCAAATATTTTGAGAACTTTTCAATCAAGAGTTTTTATTTTTAACTATCAAACTAACAAAAGACAATAAAATGCTATCTAAATCACTTGTGCTACATTTTGTATTTTCATGAAAAATTCATCATCTCACTTGATCCTCACAGTGGGAGAAGGGAAGAGAAAGCATTATTACTGTCTTTTCACAAGTTACAAAACAGATATTTGTAGAGAGCAAGTTGTTTGTCTAAGGTCAACCAGGTTGCTGACGAAGACTATGACTTCTGATTTATAATCTAATGACTTTTCCATTCTACCATCCTGATTCTAGTGTCATTTCCAGACCTTTTAAAAACTCTTTTTTTTTTTTTTTTTTTTTTTTTTTGTTGGGCTTCTTCGGAACCATGGAAAACGTGTTCCTTTATTGGAACATGCATCCTTTATATCCTAAGGTTGCAAAAGACACAAATGCTTAAGGTTCCTTGGGCTGTTTTAAGCTGGTGTAAGACTTGCTGCCACCTGGGTGGGCAGCCTCCCCTTGTCCCCATCACAGCTGCAGGAGGTGAGCTCCATCCAGGCTTCTCTTCATGCTCAGGAGAGTTATTTTAAGTTCCCTGGACTTTATAGACTTAGGATTTATATGTGAAAATTCTTTCCATTTTGATTTTCTCTGACAGCATCTTTTTCTGTGATCAGGGTGAGTAGACTTGTCGCACTCTTCACAGGCTCCTGCATCCCATTCTGTGCACACTGAATCCTGGTTTTCCTCTCATGACCTGGATGCTTGTCATGCAAGATGAGTTAACGAGTCCCTCGAGGACCAGTTACTCCTAACTGCTCTTCTTGGTGCCACTCTTGTCCATCTTGGTTCTTTACTCAGCATCCAGAATGACCTTTTAAAAATGAAAATCGAATGTGCCACTCACTGCTAAAAACCCTTTTAGGGTCTTCCCCATGGCTATCAGGTTAAACTCCCAAATCCCCCATCTGGCCTTGGAGCCCGTGCTTGGTTCAGCTCTTCCATCTCTCACACCTCCTCTCCTGCCAGCGTTAGGATCTTGGCAGACCAAGTTCCTTCTAAAAGGGCCAAAGCCTAGTCCCTGCTGCTGTTTTGTGACCTCAGGCCAGCAGGTTTCCCCTTTCTGGCTCCATTTTTCCCATCTGTAAAATGAGAAAGTTGGACAAGGTATGCTTTATGATTCTTTCCAACTTTGACCTTCTCTATTCGTTATCTGTTGTACTAATCCCAAACTTAGTGGCTTCAAACAACAATAAATATTTGTATGTCACATAATTTCTGTAGGTCAGGAACGGCTACACCCTGACCAATAGGACCAATAGGAATGGCTGAGTTGGGTGGCTCTGGCTCAGGGTTTCTTATGAAGATGTGGTCAAGATGCAGCTTGGGCTGCAGTCATCTGGGACTGGAGGATTCAGTTCCAAGGTGGTTCACTTGCATGGCTAGCAAATTGGTGCTGGGTGTTGGGCCTCGCCATTAGGCTGCTGGAGTGTCCTCACAACATGGCAACTGGCCTCCTCTGGAGCAAGTGCTGCGAGAGAGATCAGGGCAGAAGTCCCGGGGGTCTGGCCTTGGAACTCACAGCACTCCGTCATTTCTGCAGTATTCCATTAGGTTAACAGGCCAGCCCTCTCTGGCCTGTGTGTGGCTACACAAGGGCATGAATACCAGGAAATGGGAATCACTGTGGCCCTCTCAGAGGCTGACTTCCGCTGTCAAGTAGTAAAGACAAAACCAACTATGCATTCTGACCGCTTGGTTCAGCGTTGTTCCTCTAGATATGGGTAGTTAATCCTTACTTTTCTCCTCCTCTTTTAAATATTTCTAGAAGCCCTAATGGCTCTCCTAACCGACTGCTTAAAGCTGGAGTCATTTCTGCCCAAAATATCTACAGCTTTGGCTTTGGAAAGGTAAGAGGTTGCTACCAACACTCAATGTTTGCAGGACTAACTGGGGAATCGCCCGGCCCTGGCTCTGGCCCCAGGGCTCACAACTTTGTCTAACTCTTCCTTCCTATAGAAAGTTGAAATACTCCCTCTCCAAAATGTTTATTTTCTTCTTTACTGCTCTTGCAGGACAAGTACCACCTCTTAGTGTTCTTGTCCTTTTACTGAAAAATGATGAAAACCTTGGAGAGTTCTCTTGAATGCCTTTGGACTAGATTTGGGGAGTGTTAGACAATGATCCTTTAATTCCCAGCGAAGGCCCCAGGCATGTTCTGTGGGTGCCTCAAGAGGCGCCTGAGGCCTGGTGCTTCAGGCAGGCATCTGACCTCTTTCCATGAGCCTCTGGTTTCCTCGCTAGCAAAAGGGATCAAGAGTTTTTATTTTTAACTATCAAACTAACAAAAGACAATAAAATGCTATCTAAATCACTTGTGCTACATTTTGTATTTTCATGAAAAATTCATCATCTCACTTGATCCTCACAGTGGGAGAAGGGAAGAGAAAGCATTATTACTGTCTTTTCACAAGTTACAAAACAGATATTTGTAGAGAGCAAGTTGTTTGTCTAAGGTCAACCAGGTTGCTGACGAAGACTATGACTTCTGATTTATAATCTAATGACTTTTCCATTCTACCATCCTGATTCTAGTGTCATTTCCAGACCTTTTAAAAACTCTTTTTTTTTTTTTTTTTTTTTTGCGTTACGTGGACCTCTCACTGCTGTGGCCTCTCCCATCGCAGAGCACAGGCTCCGGACGCGCAGGCCCAGCGGCCATGGGCCACAGGCCCAGACGCTCCACGGCATGTGGGACCCTCCCGGACCGGGGCACGAACCCCTGTCCCCCGCATCGGCAGGCAGATTCCCAACCACTGCGCCACCACCAGGGAAGCCCTAAAAACTCTTTGTATATCCCAACATAAATGTCATATAATATTAAAGTCATAATAATGATTGTTGCTTAAGCTTGGGAGAAAAATTTCTTAGAAGAGATCATTCCATTAGTTTCTAAAAAAATCTCAGTTGTAGCCATGTAGCTTTTGGGACACAAGACCTCTTTCTGGTACCTCCTTTTAAGGTTTCACCCTTTTCTTGGATTCTCCACATGGGCTAACAGTATCTCCATCCACCCTGTAGGCCATGTTACACTTTTCTTGACTCTTTTCACTCAATCATCATATTCAGCTACCAAGTTCTTTAATCCTACCTTCAAAATATCTTTGATCCCAAATAACTCCCATTCTGCTCATTTCTACTGTCACCGTTCAGATTTAAACCCTTACCTCTTTTCTGAAATTTGCCCATAAACCATGATTCTAATTCTCCTCACTCTATCCTCCTTCCTGTGACTTGAAATTATTGTTGGAAAACTTTGCTTCAATCATGATTCTTCCCCACTTAAAAACCTTTATTGACTCTTTGTTTACAGGCAGGGTAACATGCAAACATGATAACAAGTTATGTGAGACTTTCCACACCTACACTCGACATCTCTTTCTTCTCATTTCCTTCCTGTCGTTCACTCTGTGCTGTATCTACAGTGGACAAATCCCTGACTCACCATTCCTTGGATGTGTTACGTATGTCCAAATGCCTGTGCCATTGTTTGTGGCCAACTTCTTTCCCTTTACATGCCCAGATCCATCTATAAAGTCCTTATCAATTTCTAGGACTCAGTTCAAATAAAATTTCCCTGCTACCCCCGTGTCCTTTCCCTTTACATGCCCAGATCCATCTATAAAGTCCTTATCAATTTCTAGGACTCAGTTCAAATAAAATTTCCCTGCTACCCCCGTGTCCTCAAGGAATTTCTCAGAAGCCTCTCTCTGTTTTCCATCATGTTAACCATTCCTTTATTTCAGCCCTTTCATATTATGTTTTAATTATTCATTATGTAGCTGGTATTTGGGAAACAGAGTTAAATGGGCTTTGTGGGAAGGGTCAGGTCCCCATAAATTAACCCTAAGTTATTTGATTAAATGTAACTAGAATGAAGACTTGCACAGCCCACACTCTGAATTAGTAACATTTAGACTTCTCCTCTACCTTTCAAAAAATATCTTCCAAGCTTCCAGGGGGAGAGGGCAAACTTAATTATTTTCTTAAAAGGCAGGAGGGAGTAAAAGGACCCAGCACCAGTTCTACATATATTCAGCATTATTAGCTACTAGAGTCTCATTTATATAATCACTCAAGCGGACACAGGTAGAGTAACAAAGGGTTGACCTGAGTTGATAGAATACATGTGATTTGGTGGGCCATTCCAAACTCTGCCTGCTCTCCCACTATTTTAAGAGCAGGTGTTTGTGTGTGTGTGTTTGCATATACCTCACGTTCTCCTTGATTAGTACAGCTGTTCTAACCTTTTCCTCTAACTGACAATGTAAAAATATGAATATTCACCGCAACACCTAAAAATACTTCTGCACAGAGAAGCCCAAGCCTATTGGACACCTCCTCCTTAGGCACCACTGCAGATCCTCTCTGCTTCACCTGTTTCTGCTTTCAGCCACTGCTCTGGTGACCAATGTTGAGCAGGCTCCAATCACATTCCCTCTGAAGCAATCCCATATGTTGCCCTATGGTCAGAGAACATGCTCTTTATAATTTTTGAAGGCTTGTTTCGTAGCCCGGCATATGATCCATTTTGGTGAAAATTCCATGTGCACTTGAAAAGAATGAATATTTTGCCACTGTTCAGGAATTCCCGATAGAAGTCAATAAGATTAATTTTGTTATTTCTGTTATTTTATTTTCTATCATGTGGATTCTTTGTCTGCTTGTTACTGCACATTATCAGTTACTGATGGTCTCCTAAAAGGATTGCAGATTTTACTATTTCTCCTTTTATTTTTTTGTCCTATATATTTTGAAGTTATATTATTAGGATGTATAAAAATTTGGAATTTTTATCTTCTCCTTGTAGATTAAACTCTTAATCATTATAAAATATTCCTATCTTGTTTTACTGTTGAATCTTCTCTAAGTGTATGTTTGGAAACTATGCTATTAGGTGCATAAAAATTTAGAATTGTTATGTTTTTCTTACAGGTTTAACTGTTAATCATTGTGAAATGTTCCTCTTTAACTCTGGTATTGAATCTTACCTAAGATCTTTGTCTTCTCCAGCTTTCTTTTGGTTAGTGTTTTCATGGTATTCCTGTTTCAATGTCTTACTTTCATCCTTGTATTTAAGATGTGCCTCTCACATGTACCATATATTTTTATTTTTATTAAATCCACTTTACCATTTATTGTCCAGTTACATTTAATATAGTTATATTTTATCTATCATCTTATATTAGTTTTCTGTTTGTCTCACCTGATTTATAAATTAGTAATTTTTAACCACTTTTCAGGTAATGCTAAAGCCTTAGAATACTCCTCTCATCCCCTTTTTGTGTCATGAACTTCTATTCTACATACATCTCAAACCTCACAAGAAATCATTATTATTGTTTTGTACAGTCATTATGCTACATTTTTATCATATCTGTTGATCGTCATAACTTCCTGCATCTTGGAGTTTTAATATAGGAACATTTTTCCTTCTACCTCAAGAACTCCCTTTAGTATTTACTTCAATTGGGATATACTGGAGATAAGTTCTCTCTGTACATGTTTGCCTAGAGACATATATTCTGTCTTCCTATTAAAGATTGTTATCATCAGATATAAAATTCTAAATTTTAATTTTAATTTTAATTTTTTTTCTTTTTTGCGGTACGCGGGCCTCTCAGTGCCATGGCCTCTCCCGTTGCGGAGCACAGGCTCCGGACACGCAGGCTCAGCGGCCATGGCTCACGGGCCCAGCCGCTCCGCGGCATGTGGGATCTTCCCGGACCGGGGCATGAACCCGCGTCCCCTGCATCGGCAGGTGGACTCTCAACCACTGTGCCACCAGGGAAGCCCTAATTTTAATTTTTCCCAGTACTTTGCATATAGCACTCTACTGTCTTCTGGACTCCATCATGTCTGTTGAGAAACCAGCTGTAAGTCTTAATGTTGCTCCCCTGAAGACAATGTGCATTTTTCCTCTAACTGCAGTTAAGCCTTTGATTTTAATCACTTCTATTTTATTTATATATATAAAATATATTTTTCTCACTTCTATTATATATATATATATATATATAATTTCTATGTATTTTATCCGTCATTGGTCTATAGAGTTCTGAATCTTTGGCATAATGACTTCTGCTAGTTTTGAAAAATTTTTGGCCATTCTCTTTAAAAATTCATTCTGTCCATTTTCTGTCTCCTATAACTCCTATAACTGCATATAGGTTAGACCTTTTTTTTTTAATAATGTTCCATATATCTCTATTGATATTTTCTGTACCTTCCCTTTTTTTTTTTTACTCTCCATGTGTGAGTTTGAATAGTTTATACTCATCTCTTTTTCTTTGTCCAATCTGATATTAAAGCTATATGTTAAAATTTTTATTTCAGTGACTGCATTTTTCAGTTTCAGAATTTTCACTTTATTATTTTTATAGACTTTTTATATGTAGTAAAATTCTTCATTATTTTACCCATTTTCTTGAACAAATTAGTCACAGTTATATAAACTAGTGTCTTGGTCAGTTGCAGGTCTGTTCGTATTGTCAGTTTTCCCTTTGGGTCCTCTTTCCTCTTATGTTAGGTAATCTTTGTTGAATGACAGACTTTATATGTGAGAAATTATAGACAATGGGTGTTATTCTCTCACTACAGAGGATTCCCTTTTTTTCTGGTAAGTGACTAGAGTAGACATCTAAATCCTATGAGAAAATGATTTGATTTCAGACTAAGTTTCAGAGCTCTTAATATCAATCCTACCTCTATTTCATCTCAACTTCTAAGGTGAAGTCCCCGTAGGAGCCCCAAGTGAGATTCTAGGGTGTTTATCAGGACCTTTCACATTTTCTGGGTCCTGAACTCACATTTTTTTCTTCAAAACGCTGAGAACGATTGAAAGTTTTATTGAGTTTTTTGTTTGCGTTTTGTACCACACAACTTAAGAGTTGGCAAATTATTCAAAAGGGAAACTAATGTGGAGTGTCAGGCTTGCTTCACTAAACCTCACTTTTCTCCAAGATCCTGGTATCGCAAATCCTGCTTACCTTAGAAATCCTAACTCTAATTTTTGTCTCCTTAGTGCCGTGAGATCACTGAAACTTTGCTTATACTTTTGCTCTTAGCAGTTACTTTTTTTCTGGCTTCTCAGCCTTCTATCCTGTACTGCTTAAGAACTGTCATATGTCCCAAGGAGAAAAGTAGTAAGCAGACTGTTGGGATCACCTCAGTGAACTCTCCTTCTATTCAGGATTTTGGTCCCTCCAGTTATGAACTCCCTGAAAAGTCTGATGATTCCAAATGGATGTTTTTTAGACTTTATTCAGATTTTCTAGTCACTAAGTGAAGTAGAAATACATTAACTTTAACAATCACAGCTTTTTGTATTGTTTCTCTTTCCACTATGAAGTGAGGCTGTCTCTTATAAGAAAGACTATGGTTTTGAAGAAAAAATATAAGCATGTAGACTCATTTTGTTAAACAAATTTACTGAGTATCCCATTACTGTTCTGGTGCTGTGCTAGGTGCTGAAAGTAGACAGAGTAATAGCACTATCTTTATCCTCAAGGATTCCCAGTCCAGTTGGGTGACAAGAAAGTAAACATATGATGAGTTCAGGTGTTAAGTGCTGTCATAGACATGTGCATAGGATTCTCCCATAAACAGGACAAGGAGATTCATTTAGTCAGACAGTTGGGGAGGAAAACAAAATAAATCCTGTCACTATGGCACATTCCGATTTTCTCCATTTAAAAGGTCCCTACTGCTGTATAGGGTCAAAGGGTACATTTCCCCAGGTATCACAGAGATGGGTCAAAGTACTTGTAGCTTCTTATTGTCCACTACATATTAGTTACAAAAACACTGTGGGAAAGAAATGAAGGTAACCTATATATCAGCTGGGGGCTTCCTGCTCTTTGGATTTCAGGGTATAATCGGCCCAGACTCCATACAACTCCATAGCCTATGTTATCTACTAATTTCGAGAATTTATCATCGCAAGGTCCCAGGGCTACTGCCACCTACAACCTGTACTGTGTGTAGTTTTACTCCAAGTATATGTCAGTTTGGAATCTTTATGTTGCAAAGAATTAGAATTCCAACTCAAACTATAAGGGGCTTAAATATTAAAGGGGATTTACTGAATTTCCTATCTGGAAAATTAAATTGAAGAGTGAAGATTAGTGAACTCCATTTTCCCACATCATTACCTCTGTGCGCTGCTGTTCACAGTGTAAGCTTCATCTAAGCCTGGCTCCCTCATGGTCACAGTATGCAACCAAAGCTGCATTCTTCTTCATTCAAGTCCACGTGAGAGGGGTTTCCTCTTAAAATTCCAGCAGAATTCCTAAACTTCATCCTGATTGTACCAGGTAAGGTTACATGCCTACCACTGAAGCTATGGATATGGCCAGGAAAATAATGTACTGTATGGAGTGGAGTTATCCTTCCTCAAGCACAAGAACAGTGATTGAAGGATGGACACCAGAATGAAATCTGGATTTTGTTAAGAAGGCAAACAATAGACTACTGATTTTTGGTACATAAGCAAAAATGTCTACTATATACACCCAGACATACAAGTCAGTTTCCAAAGAATTTACCTACACACCAAGTTTAATGAAAAATGTAGGTGCTACCAAAGATTTTCTGAGCAACACAGAGTTAGTTGTGTAATATGCATATCACAGTGCATAACTGATAAGAAAATTCCATCTTAGCTATGGTTGCCTTCCTCTCCCAATTTTCTTTTCAACTGTCCCTTATCGGGTGTTACTTCCCTCAGACTCTTCCCAGAGAAAGTGTCCAGATTCTCTGATTTCTTTTTCTGTCTAGGAAGTCTTGATATCAGGCAGCAGTGGATTTAAAGTGGGGAATGTGAAGAGACTTCTAGCCTCTTATTCACTCATCTCTCAAAAACTATGGTCTCCTCAAAAGGAATTAACAGACAATAAAAATTTCCCCATCTTATTACATTATTAAATACTTCTTTTTAAAAGGGAAATATTTCCACACTATAATTTGTATGCAAATATAGCAGCATTATTCATGATAGCTAAAAAGTGGAAACATTCCAAATGTCTGTCTATGGGTGAAAGGGTACACAAAATGTAAAGTATTGGTACAATAGAATACTACTCAGCAATAAAAAGGAACAGTTACAGATAAGGCTGCATTGTGAATGAACCTCAGAAACATTACACAAAGTGAAAGAAGCCAGATGAAAAAGGCCATCTATTTTATGTCTATTTATCTTAAATGCCTAGGAAAAGCAAATCTATGGAGACCGAAAGGAGACCACTGGTTGCCTGGGCCTGGCGTGGGAATGGGGGTAGATGGCAGATGGGCATGCACCTTCTTCAGGGGGTGAGAAAAATGTTCTAAAATTGGATTGAGGTAAAGGATGCACAACTCTGTAAATTTACTAAAAATCATTGAATACGGGGCTTCCCTGGTGGCGCAGTGGTTGAGAGTCAGCCTGCCGATACAGGGGACACGGGTTCGCGCTCCGGTCCGGGAAGATCCCACATGCCGCGGAACGGCTGGGCCCGTGAGCCATGGCCGCTGAGCCTGCGCGTCCGGAGCCTGTGCTCCACAACGGGAGAGGCCACCACAGTGAGCGGCCCAGTACCGGAAAAAAAAAAAAAAAAAAAAAATCATTGAATACTTAAAATGGGTGAATTTTATGGTACATCAATTATACCTTAATAAGGCTGTATAAAAAAAAAAGTAGGTGTGATTGTGCTTTGGTAACCAACACATGAGTAAATTGAACACGTGTCACTTTCAGGTGAAACATTGACAGCCAGCACATGAGTCACCTTATCTCTTTCCCCTGACTCAGTGGTTATGGGAGTGTTATGACAGAGCTTCCATCAGCCTGGGCCTCTGTGTGACAACAAAGAGCAGAGCAGCCCACCGCTCCACAGTGAACATGGGCTGTGAGCAGGAAACAGACCCTTGTGGGATAAAGGCACTGGGGAGAAATATCAATATATATATTTTTAAATACAATATAAACGAGAGGTATTAATAACACCAAGATGCTTTTCATTAAAAACCCAGATTTTTTGGTACCACATAAACAGCCTATTGCTGGATATGGAATGGCTTTAGACTGCTCCTCATAAGCCACCAGATAATTAAGGCTTCGAGGATTCCATATTCCATGAATAGGAAAAAAAGCCTATTTTGCCTCATAAATGCCACAAAACCAGGATGTGAGACAGTACAAGTTTCACCTGCTTCCTTGATTTTCCCAACCTCCGCGAGTCTCATAGCAATGAGAGACAAAGCCATGCAATACTTTGAGCTTCTAAAAATAATTAGAAGCTGCAAGGTGCCTGTGACTTATTCTTAAGTCAAAATGATTTATGCTGTTTATTATTTAATGACTGATGCTTTGACATTCTCATTGCACAGCTGCAACTGAAAATATGATCACATTGTGACATTTATGTTGGGGGCAAGCATTTTTGTTTTTATACTTTGTATTTACTTCATTCAACATCCTTTTCACTTCAGTGCTCCGTCTCTCCCCTGGCAAGAACAAACTCATGCAGGGAGCTCTGATCAGCTGTCAGGATCTGTGAGCTCTGAGAGGGACCTAAGTTTGGTAGGATACCCTCCCCTTTACAAGAGATATTCCAAAGGAACCAGCCAAGTGCTGGGCTTTCATCCCCTCACAACCCACATTTTTCAAAAGTCTTTAAACTCCTTCCTTCTCCCTTCAACTCTCAAGAGGAATTGCACTGATAAGGTTTCTGTTCATCAAAACAGTGGAATGGCAGTGGCTCTGCTATTCCCAGGACACTTCCTTCTGGAAAAGGGCGGCTTCTCCCCTGAGAAGCTATTATAAAGAACAGGAGTTCTCCAGCTCCCATCGTGAATGTATCACTCCACTTCAGTTATTGTTTCTGTGGATTCTTTTTCCTCCTGTCTCTCTCCCCCACCCTCAAGCAGTTTTTAAAATCCATTACCTAGGGAGTTTCAAATTGTATCTGACCTATTGATTCCATGGGCTGTCTGTGTCCAATGGGCATGCAATACAATATACAACCTCAAGCCCAGAAAAAGGCAACTCACTGATGAAATAAGGAATACAGAACAGTAAACCACAATTTGGAATTTCGAGGGAAATGAAAGAAATATTTATGAAGTGTCCTGATACGGGGTTGGGAAATGAGATGCTGTATGTAAAGAATCTAAGTAAAGCATAAAGCATTAGGCAGGTTTAAGATATTGCCTTTATTAATAATAATTTAAAAATCTAATCTGAATTTGTTAGGGGCTACATGTGTTTCATCCAGCTCTCTCCTGGATTTCAGGATGTTTTGTTGCTGGCATACACCCATAATCAGAGGATATTTAAAAGGGAGGAGGGCGTTGTATAAAAACTGTCCGTTTTCACACTTCTGCAAATCCAGGAAAAGGTTTTGTGGGAGGTAGCAAGAACACCTCAGAAGGAAACACTGCTTAAACCACTCTGTGATGCAGGGCATCCATCAAAGAAGGGTCTGCTAGAACACTGCATCTTTTGCTCTTTATAGTGGGTATGGATGTCTGGTCTGAGATAACTGCTATGCCATGGACCAAAATATTGGATAATTTAATTCTGTTTAATTCAACCAAATCTTTATTTTGTGCTAACCTGTGACCCAATCGCTATGTTCGTCTCTCCGGGGATATTAAAAATATGTAAGACATGGCCCATAACCTCAAGGAGTTAAGATTATAATTGAAGGAGCTTACGATCGAACTGGTTTTAAAAGGGGGAAGGTGTTACAAATGGTAAAATTGATTCTTCATTTCTTTCTTTAACATATTAGCTTGAACAATCAGGAAATAGTCATGCCTTGGAGGAAAAATGAACATATACAAATAAAATGGTAACACGAGCTTTTATATTGTGCTTCAAGCAGCAAAGCCTCCGTTTTCTCTGTTCTGCAGAATGAGTGGGGGGACCTACAGGATTAGATATATAATGTGTGGCCACTCTTCAGTACCCACTATTGAACTTCAAAATGAGTTTAGTCATTAGCTTTGACAAATGAGGAGCCTGCTATTGATTTTTACACATGTCTATCATGGGATCTATTTAAAAAGATCAGGCAATTCCAAGAAAGATTATGTTAATCTTATTGGTTTGATTTCCTAATAGGAGGAGAAGGAGCAGGGAGTGAAAGGAGAGGTCCAGAAACTGGCAACATCTGTATCATTTTCTTAAATCAATTCAAAAAACAATTTAGAGAAAAATCAAGTGCCTCTGTCTTATATAAGAAAGCTAGGAAGATATTGATAAATCATTCCAGACAATGTTAACCAACAGCTTGAGAAGTTCACGAAAAAGGACATTGACAGGAGGGATACAATTACTAATGTATTTGTCTTTTTATGGTTCAGTTAAGAGTATCTTAGGTAGTCGAGCACATGGCAGCTCGTCAGACTTCACAGGGTAGCTGTCAGAGTTTTGACTGATGTACAAGTGCTACTTGTTCACGAGTGCCCTTCCTTTCAGTAGAGTGCACACAGGTAAGACAGCTTGTTGGTAATTTTTATTTAATGCTCCCAGGATCTGTGGCTGCACTTTTATTGAAAGTTCTGACAGTAAAATTCCACTCCCTGAAATTTCCAAGGTTTCTGCTGTAAGCACTTCTCCACTTAAATAAGATCTTCCTCTGGGATTAGACAACTCTTTAGGGTCTTTTCTGATGCTTTCTGGTCTTGGAGACAGCTGTTTAGTATTTGGGGAGCGTTTTATTTTGTTTTGTTTTGTGTTAACTCCACTGAAAGGGCTGAAAGAAAAATAAAACACAAGAAATTAGCAGTGCAAAGACTCAGCAGGGCTGTAGGGAGGCCTTCATAATTCTGAACTGGCAAAGGCCGACTTGTATGCACTTTGACAATTTTCATCCTTCTTACTCTCTTCTTTCCTCACCTCCAATCTAATCTACTCATTACGTGAAACTGCTCATAACAGTCTTTGACGTGCTTCTAGAATTTTACCTTATTTTTCTAAAAATTGCGTCTTCTAGCCTAAAAGCTCTTTCAAACAGACTTGAGTCCTAGACTGGTGTTTGATCAGAAGCCTTTTCAGGAATTACAGACCAGATTTTACACCAGGAATTACAGACCAGTCTGTAAAGGAATTACAGCCCTGTTTTTACACCACTTAAAATCCTTGGGCAGATGTTTGAAGGCAATCAATTGTAATATGGCCTTGAAATGCCTTAACATAGTAAGGCAGCCATCTAGTACACATCATCTGATAACTTCATCCATCCATAGGAGATTGTATCAGTGAGATATTCAGAGACCAGTCACAGTGTTTCTAAGGTCATAAACAAAGCTATCATGATTCCCGATGAGAAACCCAAAACTTGATATTCTCACATAGAAAGTCTGAAGGGCTATGATGTAAGGCTTAATGAGCAGATCTTTTGAAGGCATACTTTCACAGTTATTGGAATTAATGTCTCCTAAACTGGCAGTCATATGGTATATTTGTATTGTATTCATGTAACTTCTTGCATTTGCATAATTCCAACATTTTGGAATTCTACCTCTAACAGCATGATAATTGTTTCATACAGGAAATGATATTTTATCACAACATAAAAATGTTGGAAGAATATAAACTCAGAATAAAGTCCAGTCCTTTAAACTGAACAGGTTTAACTTTATGGAAAAATCATTTCATTGTTATATCAGTCAAGATAAGTTTGATCATTCTGCAGAAAAAAATAAGCCTAAAACCTTGGGGCCCTTAAAACAAAATGCATTCCTTGGTCAAGCCATGTGTATGCTGTTTTTTTTGTTTCATTTTGTTTTTGTTTTTGGAGGCGTTACTGTATCTTTCCATAATGTGAGAAGCATGGAAAAAGTAAAAGAGTGAAGCAACCTACATGCTGCAACTTAACCTTTCTGTGTGGAAGAAATAAATACAATCTCCATTCATATTTTACTGTCCAAAGCAAACCACATGGGCTCAGACCTGGCTCAGGAGGGTAGAAGTGTATAAATACTCTTACATGGAGTGGCTATGGATATTAGTGGATATTATCTAGTCCATATTTTTTACCTTAAAGATGAAGATGTCCCAGTGATTTTTCACCTCTGTATCCTAAATGCCTATCACTCCATCTGACCCAGAGTATTAGTAATTGACTAAGAACTTAAACCCAGGTGTTTTGACTCAATTTATTCCCCATCCCAAGACCCGTTCCAATAGTATCTGATACTGTTAAACGTGTACAAAGATAAAGATCGTATTTATAGCGAAGTCCCAAGGAATGCTCCCTTGTCATTATATTTTTGTGTCAGAACCATCCCCCAAGGTAATTATGACAGGTGTTTTAATCCTGATTATGGATTTAAGGAAACTGAAGTCTAGAGGGAAGGAAAATGGCTTACCCAAGATCCTATAATAAATGGTGGAATGAGAGCCTAAGCCAAGATTCCTGCCTGAATCCCTGAATCCTAGTGAGTTGGCAGGAATTGTGTATGTCAGCAGCCCAGTGGCAGCAAACCCTGGGATGAGAAGTGCCCCTTTGAAAAGCAGTTATTGCCCAGCATCTGTTTCAGGGTCAGTGCTCTTCAAACTGTTGTCCTGTGAACTTCTTTTCATTGAGTTCTGATTCAGTTTGGATGGGAAACCCTATAGGCTCGGTTTCTCTAAATGTGCTGAATCAGTCCTTTGCCCTGACCTGTCTCTCCTGACTCCAGGGCAGGCAGAGAATACACGCATGTTGGGAGGTACTAGAGCTCAGGTCAAACTGGAGAGGTAGCACATGTTTCCCTTATGGGGTGAGTTTGAGACTTGTGGGCAAAACAACACAAAATGATGGGCTGCTTACAGAAGAAATGCCCCCACAGAATTTGATTTCAAACGTTTTATGAGATTTACTTACAAAAAAATGTTTTAAAATATTATTTCTCATGATTATATTAATTTTTTGTTTTTGTGATTCTTTGATTTTTTTATCATACAAGATTGTGTTCCTTGTTCCTGTCTTATGTTACGGTATACTTTCTCTGTTTTATTGACGGACAAACATTCAAACTTATCTCCCTTTTACTGTGAGGCACCAGGAAGATATAAAAGGATACTGTTTGTAACTCTCAACTGAAAAGAAACCTGTTCTGTTTTCTAAATTGCCACTGGTACTCAGCTACATGTACATGCTACCAAAAGGTCATCTCTCTTGTCAGCCTATTGAATTCTCCCTGAGATTTTGTCTCTGGGTAAAAGCAGCTTTTTGAATCTTCAGAGAGCAAGTTTGCCTGACGCTCCCACAAAAGTATACAAAGATCAGATAGCTACACTAAGAGCAGGGCTGTATATATTTATATTTTAATTGTAGTTACAGAAAAATCAAACATTTTCTTAGAAAATTATTTTACGCTGATAGGAATGTGGTGGTTTTAGGTGTTGAAGGACTATTCCTTTCCCTGTGGTTTCTGGGAAGTCCAGATGTTTTCGAGATGGTGTTACATGTGAAAACTGTGTATTTAGGAAGATCCGACATCTTAGACATTCCCTGGAGGTAAATAAATTTAACATTTTGAAGTTCTTACATGAATATAGAAATTTATATAATGAGCTTTTGAAATGGCCTAGAAATTAAAATATCATTTCAGTTATGTCTATATAATCTCTTTAAAGTTATTTTATTTTAATATGCCAGTAAATCTCATTTAACATATATTTAGGTACTAATATGATCATTGAAATGTCAGTTTATTAAATGAAAATTGAAAGATGTCAAAATTGATTTGTTCTGAGAAGACTGGAAAGTCCTGTCAATATTTAGGAAAATAGAGAATTCACCTCAAGATGAGTTAAAATTTATATTTTTCTTGTCTGTAAAATGGTGTGACAATATCTCTCAAACTGATATGAATATTACGTATATTAGTATTTAAGACAATGGCAATTTTGCTGACACTGGTGTAGAAAATTTTTTTCAACAGTAACTTTATAAATCAAGTGCTTATATAATTGCGGGTCTATTTCTGGACTCTTCTGTTTCATTGGTCTATTTGTGTATCTTTGTACCAATAATACATTCTAATTAGTGTAGATTTAGAAGTCATATCTGGTAGTGTAGATTGTAGTGTAAATCTTCTGAATATGTTCTTAAGATTATTTTAGTTATTCTTGGTCCTTTGTGTTTCCATAAAAATTTTAGAATGTTTGTCAATATCTGCAAAATGAAATTTTCTGGGATTATGATTGAGATTGTATTTTGGGAAAATTGATATCCAATCTATAAATGCATCATATTTCCCACTTATTTTAGTCTTCTTTAATTTCTCTCAGTAGCTTTTGGTAGTTTTCTGTGCAGAGGACTTGCATATTTTTTGTTAGATTTATTCCTAGTATTTTATTTTATGCTCTTGTAAATGGTGTTAAGTTCCATTTTCCAAAAGTCTTTGGCTAGTATATCAGAAAACTATTTAGTTATATATATGTATTGATTCACTGTGTAGCCAGGGAACTTGCTAAATTCACTTATTAATCCTATTGGATTTTGTGGGTTCTTTGGGAGTTTTCAGGAAAACAATCATGTTTTTTGTGAATAATTACTGTTTTATTTCTACATTTCCATTCCATATCATTATTTTCCAGCTTTATTGAGATATAATTGACATATAACATTGTATAAGTTTAAGGTGCACAGCATTATTTGACACCTTTATGTGTTGTGAAATGATCACTGCAGTAGGGTTAGTTAACACCTCCATCGTCCTATATAATTACCATTTCTTTTTTGTAGTGAGAACATTTAAGATCTACTTCCTTAGCAATCTTCAAGTGTACTTTATTGTTATATTATATCTAGAACTTCTAAACGGAAGTTTTTGCCCTCCCTATACCTTTAGTTTCTATTTCTTGACTAGGACCTATAGTACAGTGTTTAATAGAAGCATAATGCTCTAGGTTTGTGTGTGTGTGTTTTAATCATAAAGGGGTGTTGGATTTTATCACAAACTTATCTGGATCTATTGAAATCATAGGAATTTTTTCCTTTAGTATGGTTACACATGTTTCCCCCGCCCCCGCCAGTGGAATTAATTATTTATTATCCTTTTCGTAAATACTTTCCGAGGGCAACATAACTGAAAAATGCTTAGGCCCTTTAAAAAAAAAAAAAAAGAAGAAGAAGAAAACAGTGTTTTACAATGGCTAATTTGAAAACTGTCACCATATTAGTTTTCATTTACGTCTGTCAAGAAACGTTTGTATCTATGTAAGGATTCTTTTTTTTTTCCCCTTTCAACAGCTACTTTATGTGGAGTCTGCATTTAATTCACATTTACAGTTCGCTTTCTGTTTGTTTGGTTTTTTTTTGTACGTCTGTGTCTTTATTCCTGACTTACCCCTAGGTTCTTCATGACATTTTTTCTTTCTTAAATTCCATATATATGTGTTAGCATATGGTATTTGTCTTTCTCTTTCTGACTTACTTCACTCTGTATGACAGACTCTAGGTCTATCCACCTCATTACAAATAGCTCAATTTCGTTTCTTTTTATGGCTGAGTAATATTCCATTGTATATATGTGCCACATCTTCTTTATCCATTCATCTGATGATGGACACTTAGGTTGTTTCCATCTCCGGGCTATTGTAAATAGACCTGCAATGAACATTTTGGTACATGATTCTTTTTTGAATTTGGTTTTCTCAGGGTATATGCACAGTAGTGGGTTGCTGGGTCATATGGTAGTTCTATTTGTAGTTTTTTAAGGAACCTCCATACTGTACTCCATAGTGGCTGTATCAATTCACATTCCCATCAGCAGTGCAAGAGTGTAACCTTTTCTCCACACCCTCTCCAGCATTTATTGTTTCTAGATTTTTTGATGATGGCCGTTCTGACCGGTGTGAGATGATATCTCATTGTAGTTTTGATTTGCATTTCTCTAATGATTAATGATGTTGAGCATTCTTTCATGTGTTTGTTGGCAGTCTGTATATCTTCTTTGGAGAAATGTCTATTTAGGTCTTCTGCCCATTTTTGGATTGGGGTGTTTGTTTTTTGTTATTGGGCTGCACGAGCTTCTTATAAATTTTGGAGATTAATCCTTTGTCAGTTGCTTCATTTGCAAATATTTTCTCCCATTCTGAGGGTTGTCTTTTGGTCTTCTTTATGGTTTTCTTTGCTGTGCAAAAGCTTTGAAGTTTCATTAGGTCCCATTTGTTTATTTTTGTTTTTATTTCCATTTCTCTAGGAGGTGGGTCAAAAAGGATCTTGCTGTGATTTATGTCGTAGAGTGGCCTGCCTATATTTTCCTCTAAGAATTTGATAGTTTCTGGCCTTACATTTAGGTCTTTAATCCATTTTGAGCTTATTTTTGTGTATGGTGTTAGGGAGTGATCTAATCTCATACTTTTACATGTACCTGTCCAGTTTTCCCAGCACCACTTATTGAAGAGGCTGTCCTTTCTCCACTGTACATTCCTGCCACCTTTATCAAAGATAAGGTGACCATATGTGCATGGGTTTATCTCTGGGCTTTCTATCCTGTTCCATTGATCTATCTTTCTGTTTTTGTGCCAGTACCATACTGTCTTGATTACTGTAGCTTTGTAGTATAGTCTGAAGTCAGGGAGCCTGATTCCTCCAGCTCCATTTTTCGTTCTCAAGATTGCTTTGGCTATTCGGGGTCTTTTGTGTTTCCATACAAATTGTGAAATTTTTTGTTCTAGTTCTGTGAAAAATGCCAGTGGTAGTTTGATAGGGATTGCATTGAATCTATAGATTGCTTTGGGTAGTAGAGTCATTTTCACAATGTTGATTCTTCCAATCCAAGAACATGGTATATCTCTCCATCTGTTTGTATCATCTTTAATTTCTTTCATCAGTGTCTTATAATTTTCTGCATACAGGTCTTTTGTCTCCTTAGGTAGGTTTATTCCTAGATATTTTATTCTTTTTGTTGCAATGGTAAATGGGAGTGTTTTCTTGATTTCACTTTCAGATTTTTCATCATTAGTATATAGGAATGCCAGAGATTTCTGTGCATTAATTTTGTATCCTGCTACTTTACCAAATTCATTGATTAGCTCTAGTAGTTTTCTGGTAGCATCTTTAGGATTCTCTATGTATAGTATCATGTCATCTGCAAACAGTGACAGCTTTACTTCTTCTTTTCCGATTTGGATTCCTTTTATTTCCTTTTCTTCTCTGATTGCTGTGGCTAAAACTTCCAAAACTATGTTGAATAAGAGTGGTGAGAGTGGGAAACCTTGTCTTGTTCCTGATCTTAGTGGAAATGGGTTCAGGTTTTCACCATTTAGGATGATGATGGCTGTGGGCTTATCATATATGGCCTTTACTATGTTGAGGAAAGTTCCCTCTATGCCTACTTTCTGCAGGGCTTTTATCATAAATGGGTGTTGAATTTTGTCGAAAGCTTTCTCTGCATCTATTGAGATGATCATATGGTTTTTCTCCTTCAATTTGTTAATATGGTTTATCACATTGATTGATTTGCATATATTGAAGAATCCTTGCATTCCTGGAATAAACCCCACTTGATCATGGTGTATGATCCTTTTAATGTGCTGTTGGATTCTGTTTGCTAGTATTTTGTTGAGCATTTTTGCATCTATGTTCATCAGTGATATTGGCCTGTAGTTTTCTTTCTTTGTGACATCCTTGTCTGGTTTTGGTATCAAGGTGTTGGTGGCCTCGTAGAATGAGATTGGGAGTGTTCCTCCGTCTGCTATATTTTGAAAGAGTTTGAGAAGGACAGGTGTTAGCTCTTCTCTGAATGTTTGATAGAATTCACCTGTGAAGCCATCTGGTCCTGGGCTTTTGTTTGTTGCAGATTTTTAATCACATTTTCAATTTCATAGCTTGTGACTGGTCTGTTCATATTTTCTATTTCTTCCTGGTTCATTCTCAGCAGGTTGTTCATTTCTAAGAATTTGTCCATTCCTTCCAGGTTGTCCATTTTATTGGCATATAGTTGCTTGTAGTAATCTCATGATTTTTGTATTTCTGCAGTGTCAGTTGTTGCTTCTCCTTATTCATTTCTAATTCTGTTGATTTGAGTCTTCTCCCTTTTTTTTTGATGAGTCTGGCTAATGGTTTATCAATTTTGTTTATCTTCTCAAAGAACCAGCTCTTAGTTTTATTGATCTTTGCTTTCATTTCTTTTTCATTTATTTCTGAACTGATTTTTATGATTTCTTTCCTTCTGCTAATTTTGGGGGTTTTTTGTTCTTCTTTCTCTAGTTGCTTTAGGTGCAAGGTTAGGTTGTTTATTCAAGATGTTTCCTGTTTCTTAAGGTAGGATTGTATTGCCATAAACTTCCCTCTTAGAACTGCTTTTGCTGCATCCCACATGTTTTGGGTCGTCGTGTCTCCATTGTCATTTGTTTCTAGGTATTATTTTATTTCCTCTTTGATTTCTTCAGTGATCACTTCGTTATTAAGTAGTGTATTGTTTAGCCTCCATGTGTTTGTATTTTTTACTGATCTTTTCCTGTAATTGATATCTAGTCTCATAGCGTTGTGGTCGGAAAAGACACTTGATACAATTTCAATTTTCTTAAATTTACCAAGGCTTGATTTGTGACCCAAGATATGATCTATCCTGGAGAATGTTCCATGAGCACTTGAGAAAATTGTGTATTCTGTTGTTTTTGGATGGAATGTCCTATAAATATCAATTAAGTCCATCTTGTTTAATGTATCATTTAAAGCTTATGTTTCCTTATTTATTTTCATTTTGGATGATCTGTCCATTGGGGAAAGTGGGATGTTAAAGTCCCCTACTATGAATGTGTTACTGTCGATTTCCCCTTTTATGGCTGTTAGTATTTGCCTTATGTATTGAGGTGCTCCTGTGTTGGGTGCAGAAATATTTACAATTGTTATATCTTCTTCTTGGATCAATACCTTGATCATTATGTAGTGTCCTTCTTTGTCTCTTCTAGTAGTCTTTATTTTAAAGTCTATTTTGTCTGATATGAGAATTGGTACTCGAGTTTTATTTTGGTTTCCATTTGCATGGAATATCTTTTTCCATCCCCTTACTTTCAGTCTGTATGTGTCTCTAGGTCTGAAGTGGGTCTCTTGTAGACAGCATATATATGGGTCTTGTTTTTGTATCCATTCAGCCAGTCTGTGTCTTTTGGTGGGAGCCTTTCAAACATTTACATGTAAGGTAATTATCAATATGTATGTTCCTGTTCCCTTTTTCTTAATTATTTTGGGTTCGTTATTGTAGGTCTTTTCCTTCTCTTGTGTTTCCTGCCTAGAGAAGTTCCTTTAGCATTTGTTGTAGAGCTAGTTTGGTGGTGCTGAACTCTCTCAGCTTTTGCTTGTCTGTAAAGGTTTTAATTTCTCCATCAAATCTGAATGAGATCCTTGCTGGGTAGAGTAATCTTGGTTGCAGGTTTTTCTGCTCCATCTTTTTAAATATGTCCTGCCCGTCCTTTCTAGCTTGCAGAGTTTCTGCTGAAAGATCAGCTTTTAACCTTATGGGGATTCCCTTGTCTGTTATTTGTTGTTTTCCCTTGTTGCTTTTAATACGTTTTCTTTGTATTTAATTTTTGACAGCTTGATTAATATGTGTCTTGGAGTATTTCTTCTTGGATTTATCCTGTATGGGTCTCTCTGTGCTTTCTGGACTTGATTAACTATTTCCTTTTCCATATTAGGGAAGTTTTCAACTCTAATCTCTTCAAATATTTTCTTAGTCCCTTTCTTTGTCTCTTCTTCTTCTGGAGCCCCTGTAATTCGAATGTTGGTGTGTTTAATGTTGTCCCAGAAGTCTCTGAGACTGTCCTCAGTTCTTTTCATTCTTTTTTCTTTATTCTGCTCTGCAGTAGTTATTTCCACTATTTTATCTTCCAGGTCACTTATCCGTTCTTCTGCCTCAGTTATTCTTCTGTTGAGCCCATCTAGAATATTTTTAATTTCATTTAGTGTATTGTTTATCATTGTTTGTTTCATCTTTAGTTCTTCTAGGTCCTTGTTAAATGTTTCTTGCATTTTGTCCATTTCTATTTCCAAGATTTTGGATCATCTTTACTATCGTTATTCTGAATTCTTTTTCAGGTAGACTGCCTGTTTCCTCTTCATTTGTTAGGTCTGGTGGGTTTTTGTCTTGCTCCTTCGTCTGCTGTGTGTTTTTCTGTCTTCTCGTTTTGCTTATCTTACTGTGTTTGGGATCTCCTTTTTGCAGGCTGCAGGTGCGTAGTTCCTGTTGTTTTTGGTGTCTGTCCCCGGTGGCTAAGGTTGGTTCAGTGGGTTGTGTAGGCTTCCTGGTGGAGGGGACCAGTGCCTGTGTTTTGGTGGATGAGGCTGGATCTTGTCATTCTGGTGGGCAGGTCCACGTCTGGTGGTGTGTTTTGGGGTGTCTGTGGACTTATTATAATTTTAGGTAGCCTCTCTGCTAATGGGTGGGGTTGTGCTCCTGTCTTGCTAGTTGTTTGGCATAGGGTGTCCAGCACTATCACTTGCTGGCCGTTGAGTGAAGCTGGGTGCTGGTGTTGAGATGGAGATCTCTGGGAGAATTTTGCCATCTGATATTATGTGGAGCTGGGACGTCTCTTGTGGACCAGTGTCCTGAAGTTGGCTCTCCCACCTCAGAGGCACAGCTCTGTCTCCTGGCTGCAGTACCAAGAGCCTTTCATGCACACAGCTCAGAATAAAAGGGAGAAAAAGTAGAAAGAAAGAAAGAAAGAAAGCAAGAAGGGAGGGAGGGAGAGAGGAAGGAGAGAGGAAGGAGGGAAGGAAGGATGAAAAAAGAAAGATAGAAAGAAGATAAAGTAAAATAAAATAAAGTAAGATAAAATATAATAGTTATTAAAATAAATAATTACTAAGAAAAAAAAACAAAAAACGGACGGATAGAACCCTAGGACAAATGGTGGAAGCAAAGCTATACAGACAAAATCTCACACAGAAGCATACACATATACACTCACAAAAAGAGGAAAGGGAAAAAATCATAAATCGTGCTCTCAAAGTTCACCTCCTCAATTTGGGATGATTCGTTGTCTAAAGGAGGGAAGGAAGGAAGGAAGGAAGAAAGAAAAGGAAGGAAGGGAGGGAGGGAGGGCGGAAGGAAGGAAGGAAAGAAAGAAAGGAAGAAAGAAGATAAAGTAAAATAAAATAAAATTATTAAAATAAAAAATAATTATTAAGAAAAAAAATTAAAAACAAAAAACAAAAAAAACGGACAGATAGAACCCTAGGACAAATGGTGGAAGCAAAGCTATACCGACAAAATTTCACACAGAAGCATACACATACACACTCACAAAAAGAGGAAAAGGGGAAAAAATCATAAATCTTCCTCTCAAAGTCTACCTCCTCAATTTCAGATGATTCATTGTCTATTCAGGTATTCCACAGATGCAGGGTACATCAAGTTGATTGTGGAGCTTTAATCTGCTGTTTCTGAGGCAGCTGGGAGAGATTTCCCTTTCTCTTCTTTGTTCTCACAGCTCCCAGGAGCTCAGCTTTGGGTTTGGGCCCGCCTCTTCGTGTAGGTCGCCGGAGGGCATCTGTTCTTCCTCAGACTGGACGGGGTTAAAGGACCCTCTGATTCAGGGTTCTGGGTCACTCAGGCTGGGGGGAGGGAGGGGCATGGAGTGCGGGGCGAGCCTGCGGTGGCTGAGGCCAGCGTGACATTGCACCAGCCTGAGGCGCGCCATGCGTTCTCCCAGGGAAATTGTCCCTGGATCCCGGGACTCTGGCAGTGGCGGGCTGCACAAGCTCCCCAGAAGAGGGGTGTGGATAGTGACCTGTGCTCGCACACAGGCTTCTTGGGGGCGGCAGCAGCAGCCTCAGCGTCTCATGCCCATCTCTGGGGTCCGTGCTTTTAGCTGACGCTCGTGCCCGTCTTGGAGCTCCTTTAAGCAGTGCTCTTAATTCCCTCTCCTTGTGCACCAGGAAACAGGGAAGAAAAAGTCTCTTGCTTCTTCGGCAGGTCCAGACTTTTCCCTGGACTCCCTCCCAGCTAGCCGTGGTGCAATAAACCCCTGCAGGCTGTGTTCACGCCGCCAACCCTAGTCCTTTCCCTGTGCTCCGACCGAAGCCTGAGCCTAGGCTCCCGGCCCCGCCCGCCCTGGCGGGTGAGCAGACAAGCCTCTCGGGCTGGTGAGTGCTGGTTGGCACCGCTCCTCTGTGCGGGAATCTCTCCGCTTTGCCCTCCGCACCCCTGTTGCTGTGCTCTCCTCTGCGGCTCCAAAGCTTTCCCCCTCCGCCACCCACAGTCTCTGCCCGCGAAGGGGCTTCCTAGTTTGTGGAAACCTTTCCTCCTTCACAGCTCCCTCCCACTGGTGCAGGTCCCGTCCCTATTCTTTTGTCTCTGTTTTTTCTTTTGCCCTACCCAGGTACATGGGGGAGTTTCTTGCCTTTTGGGAGGTCTGAGGTCTTCTGCCAGCGTTCAGTAGGTGTTCTATAGGAGTTGTTCCATGTGTAGATGTATTTCTGGTGTATCTGTGGGGAGGAAGGTGACCTCAACGCCTTACTCTTCCGCCATCTTCCCCTTGTCCCCCTACAGGTTTTTTAACGTTCTTGTCAGATTTGGGTTGCACAGGTATACTATTTTCATAAAATGAGTTGGAAAGTATTCTTTTTATATCCTTGGAAGAGTTGTGTTTGATTGGTGCTATTTTTTCCTTAGATATGTGAAAGAATTTATCTGTGAAGCTATTTGGGCCAGTTTTCCTTGTGGAAAGATTTTAAATTCAATATTCAGTTTCTTTTTTTTTTAATTATTGGAGTATAGTTGCTTTACAATGTTGTGTTAGTTTCTAGTGTACAGCAAAGTGAATCAGCCACATTTATACATATATCCCCTCTTCCATGGATTTCCTTCCCATTTAGGTCACCACAGAGCATTGAGTAAAGTTCCCTGTGCTATACAATCTGTTCTCATTAGTTACCTATTTTATATATAGTAGTGTATATGTCAATCCCAATCTCCCAATCCATCCCAGCCCCCTTTCCCCCCTTATTATCCATACATTTGTTCTTTATATCTGTGTCTCTATTTCTGCTTTGCAAATAAGTTCATCTATACCATCTCTCTAGGTTCCACATATATGCATTAATATACAGTATTTGTTTTTCTCTTTCTGACTTACTTCACTCTGCTTGACAGTCTCTAAGTCCATCCACATCTCTACAAATGACCCAATTTCGTTCCTTTTCGTGGCCTAGTAATATCCCATTGTATATATGTACCACATCTTCTTTATCCTTTCCTCTGTTGATGGACATTTAGGTTGACTTCATGACCTGGTTATTCTAAATAGTCCTGTAATGAATATTGTGGTGCATATATCTTTTTGAATTTTGGTTTTCTATGTGTTTATGCCAAGGAGTGGATTTTTGAGTCATATGGTAGTTCTATTTTTAGTTTTCTAAGGAAACCCCATACTGTTCTCCATAGTAGCTGTGTCAGTTAACATTCCCACCAACAGTGTAAGAGGGCTCCATTTTCTCCACACCCTCCCCAGCATTTATTGTTTGTAGATTTTTTTTTTTTTTTTTTTGCGGTACACGGGCCTCTCACTGTTGTGGCCTCTCCCATTGTGGAGCACAGGCTCCGGACGTGCAGCCTCCGCAGCCATGGCGCACAGGCCCAGCTGCTCCGTGGCATGTGGTATCTTCCTGCACCAGGACATGAACCCATGTCCCCTGCATCGGCAGGCAGACTCTCAACCACTGTGCCACCAAGGAAGCCCTGTTTGTAGATTTTTTGATGGCCATTCTGACTGGTGTTAGGTGATAGCTCATGGTAGTTTTGATTTGAATTTCTCTAATAATGAGTGATATTGAGCATCTTTTCATGTGTTTGTTGACCATCTGTATGTCTTCTTTTGAGAAATGTCTGTTTAGGTCATCTGCCCACATTTTGATTGGGTTGTTTGTGTTTTTGGTTATTGAGCTGCATGAACTGTTTGTATATTTTGGAGATTAATCCCTTGTCAGTTACTTCGTTTGCAAATATTTTCACCTATTCTGAGGGTTGTCTTTTTATCTTGGTTATGGTTTTCTTTGCTGTGCAAAGGCTTTTAAGTTTAATTAGGTCCCATTTGTTTATTTTTGTTTTTATTTTCATTATGCAAATCTGTCAGTGTGATACACCACATTAACAAATTGAAGAATAAAAACCATATGGTCATCTCAATAGATGCAGAAAAAGCTTTTGACAAAATCCAACACCCATTTATGATAAAAAACTCTTCAGAAAGTGGGCATAGAGGGAACCTACCTCAACATAATAAAGGCCATATACAATAAACCCACAGCAAACATCATTCTCAATGTTGAAAAACTGAAAGCATTTCCTCTAAGATCAGGAGCCAGACAAGGATGTCCACTCTTACCACTATCATTCAACTAGTTTAGGAAGTCCTAGCCATGGCAATCAGAGAAGAAAAAGAAATAGAAGGAATCCAATTTGGAAAAGAAGAAGTAAAACTGTTACTTTGCAGATGACATGATACTATACATAGGAAATCCTGTAGATGCCACCAGAAAAGTACTAGAGCTAATCAATGCATTGGGTAAAGTTGCAGGATACAAAATTAATAAACAGAAATCTCTTACAATCCTATGCACTAACAACGAAAGATCAGAAAGAGAGATTAAGGAAACAATCTCATTTGCCATTGCGACAAAGGAAAAAATACCTAGGAATAAACCTACCTATAGAGGCAAAAGACCTGTACTAGAAAACTATAAGATATTGATGAAAGAAATCAAAGAAGACACAAGCAGATGGAGAGATATACCATGTTCTTGGATGGGAAGAATCAATATTGTGAAAATGGCTATACTACCTAAAGCAGTTTACAGATTCAATGCAATCCTATCAAGCTACCAATGGCATTTTTCACAGAATTAGAAAAAAAATATTGTACAATTTATATGGAAACACAAAAGACCCCGAATAGCCAAAGCAGTCTTGAGAACGAAAAACAGAGCTGGAGGAATCAGGCTCCCTAACTTCGGGGTATACTACAAAGCTACAGTAATCAAGACCGTATGGTATTGACACAAAAACAGAAATATAGATCAATGGAACAGGAAAGAAAGCCCAGAGATAAACCCACACACCTATGGTCACCTAATCCTTGACAAAGGAAGCAAGACTATACAATGGAGAAAAGACAGTCTCTTCAATAAGTGGTGCTGGGAAAACTGGACAGCTACATGTACAAGAATGAAATTAGAACATTCCCTACCACCATACACAAAAATAAACTCAAAAATGGATTAAAGACCTAAATATAAGGCCAGACAGTATAAAGCTCTCAGAGGAAAACATAGGTAGAACACTCTTTGACATAAATCACAGCAAGATCTTTTTTGATGCACCTCCTAGAGTAATAGTCAGTTTCTTTAAAATATATACAACTATTCAGTTTTCTTGTCTTTTGTCCATTTTTGGTTATATGTTTTTCAAGGGAATTATTCATCTAATTTTTCAAATTTACTGATAAGTTCATCATATACTTGTATAATCTTTGTAATATCTGTACATATAGACGAATACCCTATTTTTCATTCCTATTAAGGCTTCTTGTGCTTTTTCCTCTTTGTTTTAAAATACATATTTCTAGAGGATTATTACTTTTACTAATCTTTCCAAAAAAACAATTTTTTTGGATTTCTTCATTTGATCTATTTTTTTTTACAAAATATTTGGGGTATTTTTTAATTAACATTTTGTTATTGATTTCAACTTTAATTATGGTCAAAGAACATACTCTGTATGGTTTGAATACTTTGTTTTGGTAAATGTTTTATGTGTGTAGTTATACTAGCTTTCCAAAAGAAAATGTTTGCTAATTATTTTTATCCTTTTAACTTTTTTGTATGTTCATATTTAAGGTGTGTTTCTTGTGATTAGCATATTGTTGTTCACTTGCAGTCTGACAGAATTTGTCTTTCAAGTGTAATATTTAGTCTGTTTACATGAAATGCAATTAGTAATATTTGTGAATTGAATTCTATTATCTAACTATATTTTTCTTTTTCTACCTGTTTTAATCTCATAGAAACTTGTAAATATGCAGTACAGTATTAACTTAATCACCATGCTGTACATTATATCCCCATGACTTATTTTATAACTAGAAGTCTGAACCTTTTGATACCCATTTCACCAAACCTGCACTCTGTCCCCCACCCTGCCCCCAGCAACCACCAATCTGATCTCTGTTTCTATGAGATTTTTTTAAGATTGATGTAAAAGTAAGATCATATGGCATATGTCCTTCTCTGACTTATTTCACTTAGCGCACACTCTAAATGTTCATCCATGTTGTCACAAATGGCAACATTTCCTTCTATTTATGGCTGAATAATATTCTGTTGTGTATATATATATATATATATATATATATACACACATACCACATTTTCTTTATCCAGTCATTCATTGATAGACAGGTTATTTCCATATATTGACTATTGTAAATGATCCTGCAATGAACATAGGTGAGTATATATCTCTTTGAGTTAGTGTTTTTCACTTTCTTTGAATAAATACCCAGGAGTGGAACTGCTGGATGATATCATAGTTCTATTTTTAACTTTTTGAGGAACTTCCAACTGTTTTCCATTGTGGCTGCACCAACTTACAGTCCCAACAGTGCCCCAGGGCTCCCTTTTCTCCAAATCCTTGCCAACACTTGTTATTTTTTGTCTTTTTCATAATTGTCATTCTAATAGGTGTGAGGTGATATCTCATTGTGGTTTTGATTTGCATTTCCTGGATGATTACTTATGTTGAGAATCTTTTCATGTAACTGTTTTCTTGGCATCTGCATGTTTTCTTTATAAAAATGTCTTTTCAGACCCTCTGTCCATTTTTTAATTTATTTGATTGAAATAGTTGATTTACATTGATGTGTTAATTTCTACTATACAAAGTGATTCAGTTATACATATATATACATTCTTTTTCATATTCTTTTCCATTATGGTTTATCACAGGATATTGAACATAGTTCCCTGTGCTATACAGTAGGACCTTGTTGTTTATTCATTCTATGTATAATAGTTTGCATCTGCTAATCCAAAGCTCCCAATCCATCCCTCCCCAACCCCATTCCCCCTTGGCAACCACAAGTCTGTTCTCTATGTCTGTGAGTCTGTTTCTGTTTTGTAGATAAGTTCATTTGTGTCATATTTTAGATTCCACATATAAGTGATATCATATGGTACTTGTCTTTCTCTTTCTGACTTACTTCACTTATTCTGATAATCTCTAGGTCCATCCATGTTGCTGCAAATGGCATTATTTCATTCTTTTTTATGGCTGAGTAGTATTCCATTGTAAATATGTACCACATCTTCATCCATACATCTGTTGATGGACATTTAGGTTATTTCCTTGTCTTGGCTATTGTAAATAGTGCTGCAGTGAACATTGGGGTGCATGTATCTTTTCAAATTAGAGTTTTCTCTGGATATATGCCCAGGAGTGGGATTGCTGGATCATATGGCAACTCTATTTTTAGTTTTTTGTTGTTTTTTTTTTTTGTGGTACTTGGGTCCCCCCCTGCCGGGCCCCCCCCCCCCCGCCCACTGTGGAGCACAGGCTCCAGACGCACAGGCCCAGCGGCCACAGCCCACAGGCCCAGCTGCTCCACAGCACACGTAGTTTTAGTATTTTAAGGATCCTCCATACTGTTTTCTATAGTGGCTGTACCAATTTACATTCCCACCAACAGTGCTGAACAGTTTCCTTTTCTCCACACCCTCTCCAGCATTTGTTAGTTGTAGACTTTTTAATGATGGCCATTCTGACCAGTGTTAGGTGTTACCTCATACTAATTTTGATTTTCTGCCCACTTTTTAATCAGATTTTTTTTTTTTTTACTGTCGAGTTCTATCAGTTCTTTACATATTTTGGATATTAACCTTTTATCAAATATATGATTTGCAAATATTTTCACCCATTCAGGAGCTTGCTTTTTCATTTTGTTGATAGTTTCTTTTGCTGTGCAGAAGGTTTTTAGTTTGATGTAGTTCCACTTGTTTATTTTTGCATCTTTTGCCCTTTGGTGTCAAATCCAAAAAATCATCCCCAAGACCAATGACAAGGAGCTTACCACCTATTTTTCTTCTAGGAATTTTATGGTTTCAGGCATTAAGTTCAAATCTTTGATGTATTTTGTATTGATATTTTTGTATGGTATAATGGTCCAGTTTTCCCAACAGCATTAACTGAAGAGACTGTCCTTTTCTCATTGTTCTTGGCTCCTTTGTTGTAAATTAATGTACTACATAAGTGGGTTTATTTCTGTGCTCTCTATTCAGTTCCATTGATCTGTGTGTCTGTTTTTATGCCAATACTATACTGTTTAATTACTATAGTTTTTTAATAGAGTTTGAAATCAGGGAGGGTGATACCTCCTGCTTTGGTCTTCTACCTCAAGATTGCCTTATTTATTCATGGTCTTGTGTCCCATTCAATTTTTGGATTGTTCTGTTTCTGTAAAAAAAATGTCATTGGAGTTATTTTTTTAACATCTTTATTGGAGTATAATTGCTTTACAATGGTGTGTTAATTTCTGCTTTATAACAAAGTGAATCAGTTACACATATACATATGTTCCCATATCTCTTCCCTCTTGCGTCTCCCTCCCTCCCTCCCTATCCCACCCCTCTAGGTGGTCACAAAGCACCTGATCTCCCTGTGCTATGCGGCTGCTTCCCACTAGCTATCTATTTTACATTTGGTAGTGTATATATGTCCATGCCACTCTCTCATTTTGTCCCAGCTTACCCTTCTCCTCCCCGTGTCCTCAAGTCCATTCTCTATGTCTGCATCTTTATTCCTGTCCTGCCCCTAGCTTCTTCAAAACCATTTTTAATTTTTTTGGATTCCGTATATATGTTAGCATATGGTATTTTTCTCTGACTTACTTCACTCTGTATGACACACTCTAGGTCCATCCACCTCACTACAAATAATTTTGTTTCTATTTTATGGCTGAGTAAACATTCCATTGTATATATGTGCCACATCTTCTTTATCCATTTGTCTGTTGATGGACACTTAGGTTGCTTCCATGTCCTGGCTATTGTAAATTGAGCTGCAATGAACATTGTGGTACATGACTATTTTTGAATTATGGTTTTCTCAGGGTATATGCCCAGTAGTGGGATTGCTGCATCATATGGTATTTCTATTTTTATTTTTTTAAGGAACCAACATACTGTTCTCCATAGTGGCTGTATCAGTTTACATTCCCAACACCAGTGCAAGAGGTTCCCTTTTCTTCACACCCTCTCTAGCATTTATTGTTTATGGATTTTTTGATGATGGCCATTCTGACCACTGTGAGGTGATACCTTGTTGTAGTTTTGATTTGCATTTCTCTAATGATTTTGACAGGGGTTGCATTGAATCAGTAGATTGCTTTGGGCAGTATGGACATTTTAACAATATTAATTCTTTCAATCCATGAACTCAGTATCTGTCCACATTTTTTTTTTCTTCTACAGTTTCTTTCATCAGTGTCTTATAGTTTTCAGTGTACAGGTCTTATGCCTCCTTGGTTAAATTTATTCTTATATGTTTTATTCTTTTTGATGCAGGTGTATTTGGGATAGTTTTAATTTCTCTTTCTGATAATTCATTTTTAGTGAATAGACATACCACAGATTACCATACATTGATTTTGTATCCTGTGACTTAACTGAATGTGTTGATTAGTTCTAACAGTTATTTTGATGAAGTCTCAGGGTTTTGAATAAATAATATCATTATCTGCAACTATTGACAGTTCTACTTCTTCCTTTCCAACTTGGATGCTTTTCTTTTTCTAGTCTAATTGCTCAAGCTAGTACTTCCAATATTAAGTTGGATGAAAATGGTGGGAGTGGGCATCCTTTTCTTGATCCTGATTTTAGAGGAAAAGCTTTTACACCTTTTCATTGTTGAGTATGATGTTAGCTTATCATATATGGGCTTTGTTATGTTGAGGTATATTCTCTCTATACCCACTTTGTTGAGAGGTTTTATCATAAGCGTAGAATTTTGTCAAATGCTTTTTCTTCATCTATTGAGATGATCATGTAATTTTCACCCATTTTTTTAATGGGGTATATCACACATTGATTAATTTGTGGATGTTGACCCATTCTTTCATCCCTGGGATAAATCCCACTTGATCATGGTGTATGATCCTTTTAATGTATTCTTGATTTGCTAATATTTGTTGAGGATTTTTTTCCCCTATGCTTCACAGGGATATTGGCCTGTAATTCGTGTGTGTGTGACATCTTTTGGTATCAGGTTAATGCTGGCCTCATAAAATGAGGTTGAAAGTGTTCTTTCCTCTTCTATTCTTTGGAAGAGTTTGAAGAGACTCTGTATTCTTTTTGAATTCTACCAAACATTTAACAAGTGAAGCTATCTGGTCCTGAGCTTTTTCTGTTGGGAAGTTTTTTTAAATTTCTGATTCAATATTCTTGCTAGTAATCAGTCTGTTCAGATTTTTTATTTCTTGATGACTCAGTATTGGCAGGTTGTATGCTTCTAGGAATTTAGCCATTTCTTCTAGGTTGTCCAACTTGTTGGTGTATAATTGTTTAGGCTCTCTCATCCTTTGTATTCCTGTGGTTTGGGGTGTAATATCTCCTCTTTTATTTCTGATTTTGAGTCCTCTTTTTTTTTCTTGGTTTTGTTGAGCTTGTCAAAGAACCAGCTCTTAGTTTCATTGATCTGTTTAATGTCTTTTCAGTCTCTATTTACTTCCATTCTGATATTATTTCCTTCCTTCTATTAACCTTGCACTTAAGTTGTTCTTCTTTCACTAGTTCCTTGAGGCGTTAAATTATGTTTGCGATTTTTCTTATTTCTTGATGTAGGCATTTATCACTATGAACTTCCCTCTTAGAACTGCTTTTTTTTTGCATCCCATATCTTTTGGTATGTTGTACTTCCATTTTTATTTAAGGTTTTTTTTTAATTTATCTTTTAATTCTTTGACCCAGTGGTTATCAGTGCATATTTTTTATCTCCACATATTCATGAATTTTCCAGTTTTCTTTTTATAATTTATTTCTAGTTTCATACTATTGTGGTTGAGAAAAGTTGCCTGATATAATTTCAATCTTCTTAAATTTATTAAGGCTCATTTTGTGGCCTAATATATGATCTATCTTAAAGACTGTTCCATGTGCACTTGAAAAGAATGTGCATTCTGTTGCTTTGGGATGAAATGTCCTCGATATATATAAATATAAATATATATATTTATATATATAAAAGTTTAAAACTTAATATTCAACTGTCCATTTCTTACCATTTTTTACCATTTATTCAACAATGAATTTTTCTAAATTATTGAACTTGACTCTTTTAGAATGTTTGACACTTTTATCATTTCTTCTTGAATATTCCTCTTACATAAACTACTGCAAAAATGAACTAATCTACTGTTGCTCTCACAATCCTGATTCTTCATTTTCTCCTCCAATTTCTTTCCTCCCCACATGCAATGTACCTAATTGATCTTCCCATTCCTTTATTTTCTTTCTACATTGTCTTAAGTCTCATTCATTCTATAGCAGCAATTATTTGTAAAACTATAGTTCCAATTTTCTGTTGCCTGTTGAATATTCTATTGTAAAAGATATCTGAACTTCCAACCTTAAAAGCCCAAAGAAGAGTTTTTTTCCATCTCTCCCACTGTTAAATTTTAAAGCAAAACACACATAGATTTTCACAGTTCTGTCACTGTTAACTAGGGATAACATTCCCATAGTTATCCAAGCTTGAAATTTTAGTTGTCCTTTAATTATACAACCTTTCATCATGAAAGTATTCTAACTAAATTACTAACTTAGTGTTTATACTGTGATGAATTCATCTTGAATTCATTTTCTTCTTTCTACCTTATCTATAAATTCATCTTTTCACCTTAACCTAGGCTATTGAATAGGCCCCTAAATGATCTCCCTGACTTTAGTTTTTCTCTTTGCCAGTCTATCCATCAAGTCACTTCTATATTAACCATCTGATCATTCTGTCTTATTGCTTAGAAAACAAAACAACTGGAGGAAGAAAAAAATGCTTTCTACTGGCTAGAGAGCAAAGCCTGAAATTCCTAATCTGCTTTATTGATCCAACTTTTCTCTAGTCCTCGTATTCTCTTTCTCTATTCTATTTTTTAATATGTATCTTGTAGTATTCTTTTATACATATATTTCAAGTTCTTACTAGGAAAAATTAATCCATATTTTCTGAATGAAATCTTACACCTTTGCTAATTTTTTGTGCAGAAGTAGTACAGAGTTGGGTGAGTTTTACCCACTTCCTTATCCATGTCTGCTGGCCAGTTAGCCACCTCAAATATAGCCCACATTTTCTAACCCAAGTGGAAATAGGGAACTGGTACTGAAAACATAACTTCAAGACAAGGCTCTATCAATCATTGAAGCTCCTGACAATCACATGTTGCTGCTAAGTCTGTCCCACGTGGAAATATTGAAGCAACCACTCTTTTGAAACCCTCCCATCCTATTAAATCTAAACTCAAATTCTAACACATCCATTCCACTTTCTTTGATTCTTTAAATTGGAAGAATTTCTCCTGGCCCTTCTTTTAGCATTTTCTTTAACTTCTCCAATGAGCTATTTTCTGTACAGTATTATATGTCTTTATGTACCTACCTCACCCCTGCTTATTTATAGACAAGATGAGGAGAGGGTTCATAATATGCTTTCTGTATATTCCATATTGTCCATCACAGGCACTCAAATATTTGAACTGTTTATAATAGTTTGAATATAGCCAGATTCTCCCCTCCTTTTAATTAGGTCCAGTTGTGTGGCATTTGCGCTGACATCAGAAGTCTAATTATTTATATTTTTATATGACAACAGATGTTGTACCTGTTATTTGATCTCTGGTCAACTTTTATTTTGCTTTAATATTATTCTCTGCTTCCTTTAGTATAATATCTTTGTAAAGAAATATATGCACATACCTATTTATATGCATATACCTGAATAAATATGTCTCTATATACATCTTAAGTTATAACTGCTAGGACATCTTCAGATGATACATTTCTTTGAATCTATGACAATGACTTGTGTGTTTATCTTTTTACATCCTGTCACTACCCCATTCACTACCAGACACATAGTGCTTAGTAAATGCTCAGTGCCTGAATGTTTAGTAAACTGATTTTTTGAAAACTCAAAATACAGAACACTGATTTGTATATTTGCATATTAACTATAGCAATTTTTAGTATCTTTCTGTGGTAACTAAAAATGGAACTGGTTTTCAATTCTCAATTAAATGTGACCACCAAGTCACATATAAAGCAGGAAAAAATATTTAAACAATGTTTTGGGGAGGGGGGACAATTTTCTCCTCAAAATCAAACTGAGGAATCTGTAGAATGCCATATACAGTTATGAATTTGGAGTTATTCTGAAACTGGCAAACATCTGCATCTTCCACATCTGGGGCAGCATCTGTTCTGTTGCTAGGAAAAAAAACAAGAAAAGTGGGGTAAACACCACAGCACAATATCAAATTCTACAAATCTAACAAATGTATTTATTTATTGTTGATCAAGTGGCCAAGAAGCGGTGTGAGGCCCATACTAAGATGCTTGATAATTGCATTTCTCAGCTCCCTTTAGAAAATGCCATACTCTGGGCCTGGGAATAACAAGCTTTTGCATAACAGCGCAGGGACCTATAAATAAGAAACTCATTAAGCTACCTGTAGCAGGCCTCTACTCCAACCTTGCACTGGCTTGGGGAACTTAATGAGGTGATAATGAGGAGAAAATGGTTTAGCTCCTTTTTGGCCTGGTTCGCAATGGGTAGGGAAATCCCAGTCTTCAGTGAAACAGCCACCATAGAGCCCAATTCATCATTCAGGGTGGGTCTATACCAGAGAAATAATTTGCTTCTAGGCCCCGAAGTTATTTGGCTCCCCTGTCTATGGAAACAAAGCAAGCTATTCATTCACACTTGAAGGGACTGTCCGAATAACACCAATAAAGGGTGTTAAACTAGCTGGTCATTAGCATTTGAAGGGAATGGCCAAATAACACCAACAAAGGGTGTTAAACCAAACCACATTGTGTGTGTGTGGGGGGGGGTGGGTGGGAGCACTGTGCAATTCTAAGTGGATTAATGCCAGCATTATTTTCTCACTATGAGCCCAGCCTCCTAAGATTTCATATTCATTCACGGCTGGACCAAACCTCCTTGGCCAAGCTCTCCCCTTCTTTTTCCTATAAAGAAACTAAAGCAGTGTGCTGGGGTTAAGAATATAACATTTAGCATATTCGAGACAGAGATCAGATCACCAAACTGTTGGGCATCCAGGCCACAGCGCCAAATTCAGTAGGATATTCTATGGTGGTCCCCAAGAGGGGTCCAAGAATAGATGAATGATCAGTTTCATTAAATTTAAGCTTTTCTCAGTCAAGTTAAATGCTGCTATTGACAACCCTCAAAGTAAAGAAAAAACCAAAATTGACAAACAGATCCTAAAATGTATAGGAAAGAAGTGAGACTAAAGAAAGTGAAACTCTTCCTGAAGAAATGATGGGAGCTTACTCTACCAGACACCAAAATTCATCATAAAGCTGTGGTAATTAGGGCAGTAGGGTACTAGTGCAGGGATAAATAGATAAATGTAAGAGGGAAGAACAACCATAAACAGATACATGCATCTATGGAAATGTGATGTACAACAAAGGAGATGTTACAGATCATGGGAAAATGAGCAATCTGATTAAATGGTGCTGTGGCAATTATTAATCCATATAGAAATATCAACATATAGCCTTACACAATAAGATATAAGAAAATAAGCAAAATAAAAGTTGACCAGTAGAAAAAAGATCAAATAACAGGTACAACATCTGTTGTCATATAAAAATATAAATAGACTTCTGATGTCAGAGCAAACGCCACACAACTGGACCTAATTAAAAGGGGGGAGAATCTGGCTATATTCAAACTATTATAAACAGTTAGTTAAGCAGGCACAAATAGTTCAAATATTTGAGTGCCTGTGATGGACAATATGGAATATACAGAAAGCATATTATAAACCCTCTCCTCATCTTATCTATAAATAAGCAGGGGTAACGTAGGTACATAAAGACATATAATACAGAAATCCTCTCTATCATGTCTCTTAGGGAAGGACATTTATCCTCTAGTTGAAAGCAGCCCAGAAAATTCAGGAAAAACATATAGTCAATTACAGTCAAGATTTCATACTGTAGGTGTTACTATTATTCTACCAGGTGGAAGTGGCAAGATAATGCACATATGCTACAGTGCTCAGTAATTTTATTTACATTATTAAATAAATATTTTTGTGGGTTACACAATAAAAAGCCTCATTTTATAGATAAGAAAATGTCAGCTAAGATATTAAATAGCTTATTTTGCCTGAAACAGCTAGTAAGTGCTGGAGCCAAAAATTCATACCCAAAGAATATAGTTTTCAGTAATAGCACATAATTGAGACCCAGAGAACCTACAGACCTCAGCTGATAGGCATAGTGATAATTCAGAGATAACTTTCAAGTAGAGAGTTTCAAGTAAATTATGGTCTATTGGACATATGAATTTATCTTTACCCTTCACCAAATCAACAACAAAGGATAAAAAGCATTGCAAGCTCACAAGGACAAAGCTAATGGGAGACAAAAAGATAGCATTTGAGAATGATGCACATTATATAACAAAGCACAACAAAAAAATAAAGTTGAACTCTTCTTATCCACAAGGGATAAGGAAAGGCAAGGCCAGTGAGAAGCAAGTCAATTCATGCTGTAGAATGGGGTTGGGGTTGTAGAGGTGTAGGAGTTTGGGGGGTTGGGGGAGGCAACAGAGCACTAAGCCAGGATGCAGGACAAGGCTGAAACAAGATGACTGCTCTAACACTTGTTCAGCTCCCTGGCACTCTCCCCTCCCCAGGTTACGAGGCTAAGCAAATGTCCGCTCCCACACCCTGCATCTCCACAACAATTTGTGGTCTATTGGTCAGATTGATCTACAACTTCTGTCATAACCTTGAAACACAACAGGCCCCAAAACTGCATTTTCCTCTTAAAACTAATTTCCCTTCTGAATTTCCTCATTTTGGTGAATTTTACCATCATTATTCTATTGGGTTACTTTATTAATTTGTAGTAGTTTTTTTTTTTGATATACTGATATGAATCCTTGTTGATTACATATTCTCCCAGTTTTTGGTTTATCTTTTCATGTTCATATTTTAATAAGTAAATGTAAAATTATAAAGTAATTATATTAAGATTTATTTTTTAGTTAGCATTTGTGTGTGTGTGTGTATGTCTTGCTGAAGAAAACCTTTGCAATTCTGAGTCTTTAAAGATAGTCTCATATAATTTATTCTAAAAGCTTAAAGTTTAGACTTACACATTAAATTCTAATCTATTTTCAGCTTATTTTCTTGTATCTTATTGTATAAGGCTATATGTTGATATTTCTATATGGATTAACAATTGCCACAGAACCATTTAATCAGGTTGCTCATTTTCCCATGATCTGTAACATCTCCTTTTTTGTACATCACATTTCCATAGATGCATGTATCTGTTTATGGTTGTTCTTTCCTCTTACATTTATCTATTTATCTATCCCTGCACTAGTACCCTACTGCCCTAATTACCACAGCTTTATGATGCATTTTGGTGTCTGGTAGAGTAAGCTCCCATCATTTCTTCAGGAAGAGTTTCACTTTCTTTAGTCTCACTTCTTTCCTATACATTTTAGGATCTGTTTGTCAGTTTCCTGTAAAAATACCCGTTGAGGTTATGATCAAAATCACACTGAAACTTTTTAGTAATTTTGAGTTTTTGTAAACCATGAATATGGTATATGCTTTATTTATTGAGATTTTGTCTTTCTATATATATTTTTCATAAAAGCCTTGAATTTTTTAGATTTCTAGTTACTATCTATTTTTTTGTTATTGTACATTGTAACTATTCTTTTTGCTGTTGTGTACAAATGTAATGGGTTTTTGTATAATGATCTTATATTTAGCAAACTTACTAATCTATATAATCTTCCAAAAATTGTTTTGTATATTCTTTATAGTTGTCTATATTGAGAAATATTACACCAATTGTTTATCAAATGTTTTGTTTCTTCCTCTCCAAACCTTAAAAATTTTGTTCTCCTCTTATTGTATGGGTTGGAAACTCTAGGACAATGTTTGTAACAATTGGTGTTACTGGACATCCATCCTCATAGTAAGTTATGATTATAATGTTTCACCATTAAGATGTTATTTGCATAGTTTGCTAAAAGATTTTATAAAAATGTATTAATATTGACTTTTATAAACTGCATTTTATCAATTAAGAAAATCATTTTCTCAGAATCAATCCCCAGACAAAATGGCAGAGTAGAAGAACCTGAGCTCACCACCTCTCTTGAAAACACCAGAATCACAACTAACTGCTGAACAACCATTGACAAAGGACTGCACCCTACCAAGAAAGATATTCTACTTCCAAAGACAAAGAAGCCAGAATGAGATGGTAGGAAGGACACATTCATGATACAGTCAAATCCCATACCTGCTGGGTGGGTGATCCACAAATAGGAAAATAATTATATCGCAGAGGTTCTTCCACAGGAGTGAGCATTTTGAGCCCTGTGTCAGGCTTCCCAGTCTGGGGCTCTGGCATTGTGAGGAGGAGCCCCCAGAGCATTTGGCTCTGAAGGCCAGCAGGGCTTGATCTTAGGAACTCCACAGGAATGGGGGAAACAGAAATGTCAGTCTTGGAGGGTGCACACAAGGTCTCGTGTGCACCAGGACCCAGGAACAAAGCATTTACTTCATAGGAGCCTGGCCCAGACCAACCTGATGGCCTTGGAGAGCCTTCTGGGGTGGTGGGGGTAGCTGTGGCTCACTGTGGGGACAAGGGCAATGGTGGTGGAGATTCTAGGTAGTACTTAGTGGTGTGAGTTATGGAGGACACCATTTTGACACCAAGACCTGGCCGCACCCCACCTGGCCCCACTCAACAGCCCAAAGGCTCCAGTGCTGGGACACCTGAGGCCAAATAACCAACAGGGCAGGTATACAGCCCCATTCATCAGCCATCAGACAAGCTGCTTAAAGTCTGACTGAGCCCACAGCTGCCTCTAAACACACCCCTTAACACAGCCCTGCCCACCAGTAGGCAGGCACCAGTCCCTCCCACCAGGAGGCCTATACAAGCCTCTTGGACCAGCCTCATTCACCAGGGGGCAGACACCAGAAACAAGAGGAACTATAATCCTTCAGCCTATAGGACCACAAACACAGAAAGTTGGACAAAATGAGATGGCAGGGAAATATGTTACAGCTGAAGGAACAAAATAAAACTCCAGAACAACAACTAAGTGAAGTGGAGATAGGCAATCTACATGAAAAAGAATTCAGAAGAATCATAGTAAAGATGATTCAAGAATGGATGCACAGACTAAGAAGATACAAGAAATGTTTAACAAAGAGAAAATTTAAAGAACAAGCAAACAGAGATGAATAATACAATAACTGAAATGAAACATACTCTAGAAGGAATCAATAGCTAACTGAGGCAGAAGAATGGATAAGTGAGCTGGAAGACAGAATGGTGGAAACCACTGCCATGGACCAGAATAAAGATAAAAGAACATTAAACACACCAACATTCGCATTATAGGTGTCCCAGAAGGAGAAAAGAGAGAAAGGATGTGAGAAAATATTTGAAGAGATAATAGCTAAAAACATCCCTAACATGGGAAAGGAAGCAGTCAGCCCAGTTCAGGAAGCACAGAGAGTCCCAGGCAGGATAAACCAAAGGAGGAACATGACAAAACACATAGTGATCTAAATGACAAAAATTAAAGAGAAAATATTAAAAGAAGGTAAAAGCAACAAATAACAGAAAAGGGAATCCCCATAAGGTTATCAGCTGATTTTACAGCAGAAACTCTGCAGGCCAGAAGGGAGTGGGATGATATATTTCAAGTGATGAAAGGGAAAAACCTACAACCAGGAATACTCTATCCAGCAAGGCTCACATTCAGATTCAACAGAGAAATCAAAAGCTTTACAGACAAGCAAAAGCTAAGAGAATTCAGCATCACCAAAACAGCTTTACAAAAAATGCTAAAGGAACTTCTCTAGGTGGGAAAGAGCCCAGAAACTTAAAACAACCTTGTATATATATAGACTGCTATATCAAAACCTTGTGGGAACAGCAAACCCCAAAACTACAACAGATACACACACAAAAAAGAAAAAGCAAACCAAACACAACACTACATTGGTCATCAAACCACAAGAGAAGAGAACAAAAGAGGAAGGGAAGAAAAAGACCTACCAAAACAAACTGAAAACAATTAAGAAATAGCAATAGGAACATACGTATCAATAATTATCTTAAATGTAAATGGATTAAATTCTCCAAGCAAAAGACATAAGCTGAATGGATAAACAAGACCCATTTATATGCTGTCTACAGAGACCCACTTTAGACCTAGGGACACATACAGACTGAAAGTGAGGGGATGGAAAAAGGTATTCCATGAAAATGGAATGAAAAGAAAGCTGGAGTAGCAATTCTTAGACAAAGTAAACTTTAAAATAAAGACTGTTACAAGAGACAAGAAAGCACACTAGATAATGATCTGATCAAGAGATCAATCCAAGAAGATATAACAATTGTAAATATATATGCACTCAACATACAAGCAACTCAATATATAAGGCAAATGCTAACAGTCATAAAAGGGGAAATCGATAGTAACACAATCATGGTAGGGGACTTTAACACCCCACTTACACCAATAGACAGATTACCCAGACAGAAAATTAATAAGGAAACACAAGCCCTAAATGACACAGAGCAGACAGATTTAAATGATATCTATAGGACATTCCATCTGAAAGCAGCAGAATAAACTTTCTTCTCAAGTGAACATGGAACATTCTGAAGGATAGATCATATCTTGGGCCACAAAGCAAGCCTTGGTAAATTTAAGAAAATTGAAATCATATCAAGCATCTTTTCCAACCACAACTATGAGATTAGAAATCAATTACAAGAAAAATACTGTAAAAAACACAAACACATGAAGCCTAAACAATATGTTACTAAACAATCAATGGATCACTGAGGAAATCAAAGAGGGTATCAAAAAATACCTAGAGACAAATGACAATGAAAACACAACAATCGAAAACCTAGGGGACACAGCAAAAGCAATTCTAAAAGGGGAGATTATAGGAATACAATCTTACCTCAGGAAACAAGAAAAGTCTCAAATAAACAACCTAACCTTACTTACACCTAAAACAACTAGAGAAAGAAGAACAAACAAAAGCTAAAGTTAGTAAAAGGAAAGAAATCATAAATATCAGAGCAGAAATAAATGAAACAGAGACAAAGAAAACAATAGCAAAGATCAATGAAACTAAAAGCTGGTTCTTTTAAAAGATAAACAAAATTGATAAACCTTTAGCCAAAGTCATCAAGAAAAAAAGGGAGAGGACTCAAATCAATAGAATTAGAAATGAAAAAGGAGAAGTTACAACTGACACCACAGAAATACAAAGGATCATAAGAGACTACTACAAGCAACTATAGGCCAATAAAATGGACAACCTAGAAGAAATGGACAAATCCTATAAAGGTACAACCTTCCAAGACTGAACCAAGAAGAAATGAACAGACAAATCACAAGTACTGAAACTGAAACTATGATTTAAAAACTCCCAACAAACAAAAGTCCAGGACCAGATGGCTTCACAGGCAAATTCTATCAAATATTTAGAGAAGAGTTAGAACCTCTCCTTCTCAAACTATTCCAAAAATTGCAGATGAAGGAACACTCAAGCTCATTCTATGAGGCCACCATCACCCTGATACCAAAATGAGATAAAGGTATCAAGAGACCAGCAACTTAAAACAATCTTGTACATATATTGACTGCTATATTGAAACCTCATGGTAACTGCAAACCAAAAATCTACAACAGACATACACACAAAAAAGAAAAAAGAATTCAAATACAACACTAAATGAAGCCATCAAATCACAAGAGAAGAGAACAGAAGAGGAAAAGTAGAATAAAGACCTATGAAAACACTCCCAAAACAGTTAACAAAATGGCAGTAAGAATGTACATATTGGTAATTACCTTAAATGCAAATGGATTAAATGCTCCAACCAAAATACACAGACAGGCTGAATGGATAGAAAAACAAGACTCATATATATGCTGTCTACAAGAGGCCCACTTCAGACCTAAGGACACATACAGACTGAAAGTGAGGGAATGGAAAAATGTATTCCATGCAAAAGAAAGCTGGAGTAGCAATACTGATATCAGACAAAATAGACTTTAAAATAAAGACTGTTACAAGAGACAAGGAAGGACATTACATAATGATGAAGGGATAAATCCTAGAAGAAGATATAACAATTGTAAATATATATGCACCCAACATAGGAGCACCTCAATACATAAGGCAAATACTAACAGCCATAAAAGGGGAAATCAACAGTAACACAATAATAGTGGGGAACTTTAACACCGCACTTACACCAATGGACAGATTATCCAGACAGAAAATTAATAAGTAAACACAATGAAACTAAAAGCTGGTTCTTTGAGAAAATAAACAAAATTGATAAACCTTTAGCCAGGCTCATCAAGAAAAAAAGGGAGAGGGCCCAAATCAATAAAATTAGAAATGAAAAGGGAGAAGTTACAACAGATACCACAGAAATACAAAGGATCATAAGAGACTACTACAAGCAACCATATGCCAATAACATGGACAACATAGAAGAAATGGACAAATTCTTAGAAAGATACAATCTCCCAAAACTGAACAAGGATGGCTTCAGAGGTGAAGTCTATCAAACATTTAGAGAAGAGTTAACACCTATCCTTCTGAAACAATTTCAAAAAATTTCCAAGGAAGGAACACTCCCAAACTCATCATATAAGGCCACTATCACCCTGATACCAAGACCAGACTAAGATACCATACCACAAAAAAAATAAATCACAAGCCAATATCACTGAAGAACATAGACACAAAAATCCTCAACAAAATACTAGCAAACCAAATCCAACAATACATTAAAATCCTACCATGATCATGTAGGATCTATCCCAGGGATGCAAGGATTTTTCAATATCTGCAAATCAATCAGTGTGATACACCACATTAACAAACTGAAGAATAAAAACCATATGATCATCTCAATAGATGCAGAAAAAGCTTTTGACAAAATCCAACACCAATTTATGATAAAAACTCTACAGACAGTGGGCATAGAGGGAACATACCTCAACATAATAAAGGTCATATGTGACAAACCCACAGCTAACATCATATTCAATGGTGAAAATCTGAAAGCATTTCCTGTAAGACCAGGAACAAGACAAGAATAAGACAAGAAGTGCCTTTTTACTTCTTCATCATCAGAGTGCCAGAACACAAACGACCTCTTTGCCTCCACAGGATTGTGGCATCTGCCCTGTGGTATCTCCAGGTCCCATGTATGTCAGTTGCTACAGAGATGGATTTGGAAGATGGAGGAGAGATGCCCAAGCAACAAGATCCCAAGTCTAACAAGAAATCTTGAGATGTGGGAAGCAGGGGCCTCTCATCTCCTACAGGCTGGAGCCAAGGAAGTTGAAAAACTCACTTCTTTAGAAACACCTGTCCAGAAGGTGAACTTGCTTTCTGAGAGATGGAGAGTAATTTATTTGTTTTGCTACATGTTGTTCCATATTTCTTTTAAAGGGACAATAAAGCAGACTGTGATGGGGAGCATGCCAGGTGTGGGTTTGGATGTTCCAGTGGCACATTCCCATGTGTTAAGATATTCACTCACCTCCAGTGTTCCTGCCCACTCCTCTTTTCCACTGAAAGACCCAATAATACTCCAGACTTCCCGTCTCTAGAGAGACATGAAACTGTCAAAAGAGCTAGACAATAGAAGGGTATGTTCCTAAAAAAAAAAAAAGTGGTGCCACTCTCACCACTTTTATTCAACATAGTTTTGGAAGTCCTAGTCATGGCAATCAGAGAAGAAAAAGAAATAAAAGGAATCTAAATTGGAAAAGAAGAAGTAAAACTGTCATTCTAAAGATGCTACCAGGAAACTATGAGAGCTCATCAATGAATTTGGTAAAGTTGCAGGATACAAAATTAATACACAGAAATCTCTTGCATTCCTATACACTAACAATGAAAGATGAGAAAGAGAATTTAAGAAAACAGTCCCATTTACTGTCATATCAAAAAGAATAAAATACCCAGGAATAAACCTACCTAAGAAGGCAAAAGACCTGTACTCAAAAAATTATAAGATACTGTTGAAAGAAATTGAAGATGACACAAACAGATGGAAAGATATATAATGTTCTTGGGTTGAAAGAATCAATATAGTCAAAATGACTGTACTACCCAAGGTAATCCACAGCTTCAATGCAATCCCTATCAAATTACCAACGGATTTTTTTGCAGATCTAGAGCAAACAATCTTAAAATTTATGTCGAAACACAAAAAACCCTAAATAGCCAAAGCAATCTTGAGAAAGAAAAACAAAACTGGAGGAATCAGGCTCCCTGACTTCAGACTATACTATAAAGTCACAGCAATCAAAACAGTATGATACTGGCACAAAAACAGACTTATAGATCAATGGAGGAGGATAGAAAGCCCAGAAATAAACCCATACACCTATGGTCAATTAATCTATGACAAAAGAGGCAAGAATGTAGCATGGAGAAAGACGGTGTCTTCAATAACTGGTGCTGGGAAAACTGGACAGCTACATGTAAAAGAATGAAATTAGAACATTCGCTAACACCATATACCAAAAAAACCCTCAAAATGGATTAAAGACCTAAAGGTAACACTGGATACTACAAAACTCTTAGAGGAAAACATAGGTAGACATAAATTTACTCTTTCACATAAATTGTAGCAATATCTTTTTGTATTCACCTCCTAGAATAATGAAAATAAAAACAAAAATAAATAGACCTAGTTAAATTTAAAAGCTTTTTCACATCAAAGGAAACCATAAACAAAATGAAAAGACAACCCACAGAATGGGAGAAAATATTTGCAAACGATGTGACTGACAAGGGACTAATCTTCAAAATATATAAATAGCTCATGCAGCTCAACAGCAAAAACCAAACAACCCAATCGAAAAATGGGTGGTAGATCTAAATGGACATTTCTACAAAGAAGACTAGATAGCCAAAAAGCACATAAAAAGATGCTCAACATCCCTAATTATTAGAGAAATGGAAATCAAAACTACAATGAGGTATCACCCCACACTAGTCAGAATGGCCATCATCAAAAAGTCTACAAACAATAAATGCTGGAGAGGGTGTGGAGAAAAGGGAACCCTCCTACACTGTTGGTGAGAATGTAAATTGGTATGGCCACTTTGGAGAACAGTACTAAAAACAGAGCTACCAATCTAACTCTAGACCCAGCAATCCCACTCCTGGGCATATATCAGGAGAAAACCAACATTTGAGAAGATACATGCACCCCAATGTTCATTGCAACACTATTTACAATAGCCAGGACATGGAAACAACCTAAATGACACTGACAGAGGAATGTCCACTGACAGAGGAATGGATAAAGATGTGGTACATATATATAACGGAATGTTACTCAGCCATAAAAAGCCATAAAAAGAATGAAATAATGCCATTTGCAGCAAAATGAATGGATCTAGGGATTATCATACTAAGTGAAGTCAGACAAAGACAAACATATCATATGATATCACTTATATGTGGAATCTAAAAAAAAAAAAGATACAAGTGAACTTATTTACAAAACAGACACCCAGACTTAGGAAACAAACTTATGGTTACCAAAGGGGAAATGTTGCGGCAGGTTGGAATAAATTAGGAGGTTGAGATTAGCATATACACTGTACTATATGTAAAATAGATAATCAACAAGGACCTACTGTATAGCACCGGGAACTGTATTTAATACTCTGTAATAACCTCTATGGGAAAAGAATCTGAAAAAGAAAGATATATGTATAACTAAATCACTTTTCTGTACACCTGAAACTAACATAATGTTGTAAATCAAATATACTCCAATATAAAATAAAATAAATAAAAGAAAATCATTTTCTCCTTTAATCTACCTGTACAGTAAATTATAGTTGTATATTTAATAGCATTAAATCACACTGAAATTCCTATAATAAATGTAATCAGGCTTTTTAAAATATGTTTTTGTGGAATTTTTCATATAAATTCATGAAGAAATGGGCTTGTGATTTTCCTACCTTGAACACCCTTTTTTGATTTCAGAATTATACTAGTCATATTATGACTTAAAGTGCCCTCTATTTTTATGTCCTCTGGAAAAATTTATATAATATTGAAATGGTATGTTCCTTCAATGATCAGTAGAACTTTTCAGGAAAATCATCTGGTTCTGGCTTTCAATTACTTTAATGAATACAGAATATATAGTTTTTCAATATCTTTTCAAGTCATTTGTACTGTTACATTTTTCTAATTTTCAAATTTCTTGTCATTAAGAGATTCACAGTTCTTAGTCACAATTAAATCTAACGTGTATACAGATAGAAAACCCAGAGACAAACCCACGTACCTATGGTCAACTAATCTATGACAAAGGAGGCAAACATAAACAATGGAGAAAAGACAGTCTCTTCAATAAGTGGTGCTGGGAAAACTGAACAGCTACATGTAAAAGATGAAATTAGAACACTCCCTAACACCATACACAGAAATAAACTCAAAATGGATTAAAGACCTAAATGTAAGACCAGACACTATAAAACTCTGAGAGGAAAACATAGGAAGAACACTCTTTGACATGAATCACAGCAAGATCTTTTTTGACCCACCTCCTAGAGTAATGGAAATAAAAACAAAAATAAACAAAAGGGACCTAATGAAACTTAAAAGCTTTTGCACAGAAAAAGAAACTATAAAACAAGATGAAAAGACAACCCTCAGAATGGGAAAATATATCTGCAAATGAATCAATGGACAAAGAATTAATCGCCAAAATATGTTAAAAACTCATGCAGCTCAATATTTAAAAACAACCCAATCCAAAAATGGGCAGAAGACCTAAATAGACATTTCTCCAAAGAGGACATATAGATGGCCAAGAGGCACATGAAAAGCTGCTCAACATTGCTAATTATTAGAGAAATGCAAATCAAAACTACAATGAGGTATCACCTCACGCCGGTTAGAATGGGCATCATCAGAAAATCTACAAACAATAAATGCTGCAGAGAGTGTGGAGAAAAGGGAACCCTCTTGCACTGGTGGTAAGAATGTAAATTGATACAGCCACTATGGAAAACAGTATGGAGGTTCCTTAAAAACTAAAAATAGAGTTACCATATGACCAAGCAATCCTACTACTGGGCATATACCCAGAGAAAACTATAATTGGAAAAGACACATGCACCCCAACATTCATTGCAGCATTATTTACAATAGCCAGGTCATGGAAGCAACCTAAATGCCCATCGACAGATGAATGGATAAAGAAGATGTGGTACATATATACAATGGAATATTACTCAGCCATAAAAAGGAACGAAATTGGATCATTTTCAGAGACATGAATGGACCTAGAGACTGTCATACAGAGTGGAGTAAGTCAGAAAGAGAAAAACAAATATTGTATATTAATGCATATTTGTGGAATCTAGAAAAATGGTACAGATGAACCAGTTTGCAAGGCAGAAAGAGAGACAGAGATGTAGAGAACAAATGTATGGACACCACAGGGGGAAAGCGGGGGTGGGGGGCTGGTGGTGGGATGAACTGGGAGATTGGGATTGACATATATACACTAATACGTATAAAATAGATAATAAGAACCTGCTGTATAAAAAAATAAAATTTAAAAAATTACTGTTAATTAAAGAAAAAATCTAACCTGTATACAATTATTTCCCATTTTCTTACTAATATTGTTTATGCATCATCTCCATTTTTCTTTTTTTAAATCAGTTTTACTTTAGATTCTCTTCAAAGAATGATTTCTTTGTAGATACTCTCTTTTGCATTTTTGGTTTTTATTTTACATTTTATTTGTATTATTTCTAGTCTTCTATTGCTTTAGGTCTATCATATTTAAGTTTATTGTGCTTTTCCTGACTTCTTATATTAGATGCTTAGGTTGTTATTTTTCAGCAATTGTTTTATTTAATGTAATGATTTAGGGCTGTAAACATCCTTCAAATTATCACTTTTGCTGCATTCTACAAATTTTGTATAGTTTAATTACATTCAGTTTTGTTTTGTTCCTCTAATTCCATTCTACTTTATACTGTCAGTGGTTGTGAACTATATTTTTAGTTTCTAAATTATGTTTTTAAAATGTATCTTTTTGTTATTAATTTCTTACTAAATTGGATTGCCACAAAAAATCATGGGCCTAAGGCATAGTTTCCTTTCCTTATCCCAGTACTAGTATTAGCATTTACCCCAAAGGCAGAATTTACTTTCCTATTTGCTTTTATCTTGCCACTCTGTTTCCACTTTCAGCTCACTGTTCTTTTTCTTATGTCTTTATTGGTTCTAGGAAAGTTTTGCTCTTACACATGATTTCAGCAATGCATTAAAGAATAGTTGTGCTGGGCTTCCCTGGTGGCGCAGTGGTTGAGAATCTGCCTGCCAATGCAGACGACACGGGTTCGAGCCCTGGTCTGGGAAGATCCCACATGCCATGGAGCAACTGGGCCCGTGAGCCACAATTACTGAGCCTGCGCGTCTGGAGCCTGTGCTCCGCAACAACAGAGGCCGCGATAGTGAGAGGCCTGCGCACCGCGATGAAGAGTGACCCCCACTTGCCACAACTAGAGAAAGCCCATGCATAGAAATGAAGACCCAACACAGCCATAAATAAATAAATAAATAAATACATTGTGTATTATTTAAAAAAAAAAAAAAAAAAAAAGAATAGTTGTGCTAGTGTATCCAGAACCTAGTTAGTTTCTAGTAGTGAAGCCTTTCATAACAACTGCTTAATACCTAGAAAACTCTAAGAATCTTCTCCAACTACATGTTGGCAATTTTTATTCACAAAGTCAAATGAAAATATAGGGCATTCAAAAGCTTGGAATGTTGTCCAATATTTTCACCTATTCAGACTACTCAACTCTTTATGGTTCCCCAACTGCATGCTAAGAAGAATAATGTTTAGAACTAGTAGTCTAAAAAGGTTTGCTTTAACTAAGTTTGCTTAACTTCAGGCTCACACCATTTCTGGTGTACGTAATTATGTAAATTGATTTAAGAGATCTTCCTTTCTGGCTTTTAGTGAAAAACAAGTAAGCAGAATAGATGGTGTTGTCAAATTTTCTTGGCTATATAAAGAGGTGATTGGAATAGATAAGCTCTAAGATGCCTTTCAGTTCTAAGAAAATATGCCTGTGTCTAAAAACAATAAAACAGTATTTCCCATTAATTATGTGCCAGTAAATAATTGAGAGTTAAGTAAACATTGCATTTTCCCTCTGTTAATGGAGTAGCAACTTCTAAAGTATCTTTTCACCTTTTAGTCCTTACAACAATCTAATGCTGCCCTCAAGTCACTAATAATTGTTGCTGTATTTACCTGTTCTTTATAGATTGAGATTTAGCACAGTCTTTGTTAGTAAATGTAGGTGGGTAGTCCATCCCTAAAATCAAAGTTCAAGTATGTACCCTTGGAACAGGACTCCAGGGAGAGAGCAACAGCTCATCTTGCATCCTGTAACCAGACAATTCAGAAGGAACAGGCTTATTAAACTGAGGCAAATTCGACCCAGTTTTATTTATGATGTCAGAAACCAGGAAGAGGAAACTGAGTTTGTAAGGTTAAGAAAATATAAGGAGTGACCTTGAGAACAATTGTCATGTTCTGCAGAAATAAGTACTGAAAGAATATTTATTAAAAATACAGGTAGTATGTATATACACACATGAATTCACACACACACATACATATATGAAATGAACTTCTAAGAATATATCATTACTTTCTTTGTAAAAGTCCTCTAAAACTAGGCTTTCTTTTTACTCAGAATAATTTAAATTTAATTGAAATACTGAAATACAGTAGAGTCTTTAATGGCCTTTGCAGGGTCTCAAATATATTCAAAACTCTATAAATAAAACTTTAGAAAATAAAACTTGAAAACGTTCATTCCTGAGATCAGATTCATGGGAAATCTGTACATGTAACCACTATTGGCTTTAACTGTTACCTAATAATGTAATGTAAAAATAATATTACTATGCAGAATGAAGATAATTATGTAATTATTAGGCAATAATTTCACTTTATAAAAGTTAGTAAAAGGATTCAAGATTGATAGAATTGTATGAATCACACTACTGTAAGGTACAAAATTTTATATTTTTCAACTGGAAAGGTTGACAGTTGAAATATATGTGAAGGAGTACTAAGCAGCATACAGATATTCTTATTAAATTAGGTAACTCAATAAATAAAAATCAATCTCTGCCATTAACTTTCTGGAAGTAAATGAACTTAGTGTCTTTTTATTTTTGCAGGTTTGAAATTCCTGCTTATTCTCTAATTTTCAATTATAATTGAGAGAACTTAAGTCTAAAAGAGGAAGAAAAATGTCTGGGTAATTATAGCATTAATGGGTAAAACAGAGGCTTCTATATAGTCATTTTAAGAAGCAGCTCATACAGAAATGGACTGGAATGTTCTTCTCTCTTAAAATTTTCTTGTGTATCAATTTTCTTGTGGGAAGTGAATATAGAGTAAGAGCAGCATTGTTTGTCAATGTCTTCATGTGACTGTTAGCAATGCATCCTTACACATATTGTTTCAGACAAAAAATTAGTATTTTGCATTAGAAGAGGATAATTAGGCAATAAGATACAATAAGCGAGTGTGGTTATCATGAGATAAACACACACATGGGGTGTTATGAGGCACAGCCAAGTGTCTGTAATCCCTCTAGGGTATGATTATCTCGTGATAACCATACACTCTGGAGTTGCGTTATTGCTATTATAAAATATCTTTATTATAGGAAGAAATGTGCATTTCTGTGCAGAAAGGAGATGGAGCTGGCAATTTAGAATGCCGAACAGCAGCTTCAGCTGAGCTAAGTGGTTTACATAGATAAATCTATCCCATTGGAATGTTTCCCCAGCCAAAAAAAATGTTCCCTAAACCCAAGCAGTCATAATCTATAGTGATGTGCAGCTATTTGGAGCATTTGAGAAATTCCCTGCCTGGTTCTTAAGCTGTTGGTTTGATAGTTGCATGGGGTGAATGCTGAGATGCACAATGGCCACAGGATCTACACAGTGTCCTGAGAACCCAAATTGTGATTCATAGAAATGTCAAAATTCTGGACAACTTTTTCTGGTTTCTTGATCAGAATTAATGTTTTAAATTCCTTACAGAAACAGCATCTAATAACTGAAAAGTTAGTAAGGGAGAGAAATTACTAGGGTCGAAACATGAAGATTGAGATGAACTCAAAATGGTGAGAAAAGAGTTTAATGAATGTCCCAGATAAGAGATTATAAACTTGTGGCCAATAGACTATAGAAACCAAGGGCTTTAAACCTAAAGAAAAGAAGGCCAAGGGAAAGAATGATACACATCCATAAATACCTGAATTATAATCATATGAACTGGATTTATTCTCTATGGCTCCAGAGACAGAATTAACTTAAGTAAAAATCATAGGAAAAAGGATTTCATTTTACCATATGAATCCACTTCTAAAATTTGAGTGATTACAAAATACATGTTTTTCCTGAAAAAAAAATTCAAGCAAAGACTGAGTGATACATTGAGATTCCTCCATTAGAGATTTTCCATCTCTCAAAAATTGATTCTACAATAAAAATAAAAGTTATGGCTATATATAAATTCTGAGAAGATTCAACAACATCTAATATGCAAGAACTGGAAAGAGACTGTGAACCTAAAGTATTTCTTAGATATCTTCTATCAGGAATAGAAATAACTAGTTCTTATATGTCATGAATTTTTAGGTATACTAAATATAATAAGATTCAATTGTATTGAGACATCCTTGTGTATATGTATAGAGGATTGGCTTACATGAACCTATTTGATTTAAAAATTACAGCTCACTCTTCTGTGAAGCTGATCAATTATTAATCTAATATTCTAAAACTGTGTTGAAAACCGGTTGGGCAGTAAACATTTTATTTCAATAAATTTCCATTGTTAAATTGTGAGGTAGTATCAGCAATGGACCAGCCTATAAATTGTGTGTAAAATAAAGATCAATATTTATATTCATGTTGGGCAGCCAAATCCTTGGAAAAAATTCAGAGAACTTAGCCCAGTTTTGGTACTTTCACAGTACTCATCAAAATGTGTCAACTCTAATGTAAGACTGTTGCTTAATATAGGATACGAAATCAATGTAGTTGATTTGATTGAATTTTTTAAAAACCTTCTAAGAATATATGCCATATTTTTAAAAAATGCAACAAAGCCAATAATTGGTTTAAGTGTAAAAATAAATTGTGTCTAGAGATATCCTATGCAGCCATGGTGATGCTTTATTGGTTTCCGCATTTCACTAACTGATATGCTTTCATGTAAAATCAATACCTCGCAGTCTAATATATTTTGCATTGTTATGGTGTGGGTTCTATAGGCTAAACTACATTTTTGTTGTATAACTCCAAATCTTTATTTTACAATAAAACTTGCCATAGGGGAAATTTAAAGGGGCATCATTTGCTTTCTGAATATGCAAAAGCATCTTTCACATAATTGACAATTGTTTCAACGGAATGCTATTATTTCTAGTCTAAATCCCCATCTTTTAATTTAGCCCTAGGCCATACATTTTAAAGAAATTGCCATCCATGAAATATCAGATGCTCCAACAGGGCCAGACTTGTGTACCTCCCTAGTAGAGCTGTGTGAAAATTTCACACCTACACTGAAACTGCCAAAATATGCTTCTTCACTCTTTTCAGTACCAATGGGAAAACATATATTTTTTCCCTTTGGGCAGTTTTGACAGTTTTAATACAAGTGAAAAGCAGTTTTTGCCGGCATAAAAAAGAGAAAAAGGGAGAAATCTTCAAATTACAATGTGAGAACCTCAGAGTCTTAGGAGGAGGTGGAGGGGAGAGGCAAGAGAAAATCTAATACTTAATCTTTTCCAAGGCTGACCACATGATCAGCAGTGTTCAGTGTTTTCTGGGGAGGATCACAGCAAGTGAAAGAGGCTAAATATTTTAAAGGTAAAGCCAATACTAAACAAAAATAATAAAAAATGGAAATAAAACTTGAGCCTCCTGCAGCATTTTCCCTCAGAGTTAGATCCTAAGTAAAGTCAATTACTTCTAAGAATCTATTCCACATTGCCAAGCTTACTTCCCTGCTGACCCCCACCCTGTGTCCTGTCAAAATTTAGAAATCTTCCTTGGCTTTAAGGAGAGAAATAAAAATATAAAAGTCAACTAATATATCCCTGAGCCATTTCATTGCCCTATGGAAAAATCACCTTTTCTTTTTCATTTTCTTTCTCTTGAAATTTTTGAGGAATCCTACACCTGTATGGGAAAGAAGCTTCTTTGCTGAAAGGGTTTTAAATAAAAAAGTGTTACTTACAATGACCACTTTCCTCAATCACTGCAATCCCAGAACACTCAAAAGGCTTGAGTGTTCTAAGAGGTCTAGAAAATACATATAGATGTAGCTCAGGGAATTCAGCCAAGCAGAGAATTCTGCTGGACCCATGGATTCCTATAGCATTTTTACACTCTTTAGTCATGCTTTAAAACAATTGAATACCCAACATAAATATCAAGTCAATGGAAAATCAAATGTGCTGAACCATTTTGCTTCCACCCAAACTCATCTGGTAGAGTACTATACTTTCAGACCACGTGAAATGAATTTTAACTTGACTCATGTGGAAGTCTGTACTACATGTAGTTCAAAGCATTTACATAAAGATGCATCTCTTGTCACTTTGAAGATAGGGTTACTGTGTAATGAGAGACAGAAATGATGGACCTTTTATAAATATATGAAGAGGGGAAATAGCTTTCGTCTTGTTTGGCTTTTGTGATAATTTTAGCAGGGGGACAATTCTGAGTTCTATATTTGTAATTTAGAGAAAAACTGCTGGTGAATGTATCTGAGGAATGCATTTGCCCTTTGGATTATTTTGTACTTTGTCCATTAAATAACAAAAAGAGTCATTTGAGTAAATGCTATTATTTTAACTTTTGTGTACCCAATTACTGTAGACTATTGGATTTGGGAAACTAACACCTAGGCATAGATAAGCAGAAACTATACCATGTGTCAACATTTCTGGGGAGAAGTAGATAGAGGTGTAAATTTGTTTTACTGTTTTTATAGTAAAAAAATAAACATGGACTTTTCCAATGACATCACACTAACTTTGTACTCATTCGTAGCTGAGAGAAAGTCAACTTTCTCTCCCAGGGACTCCTTCCAATCAATCATCTTCCAATATGGTGGTTCTGGGAATTGGGGCTGGGCTGACAGTGCCTTTTCACTGCCAATTGTGCCTTCCATGGAGTCATTTCTGGCTACTTTCCTCTCCTGAGGTAGGACCTCCAGGCGGCCCATGTGCCCCCCGCCCCATGCCTGCTAATGCCAACTCCAATCCAACAATCTAGTCCTGAAGGCACCTGTGCTGCCTCAGCACCACTGAGGCAGGTGTTACCATTGAAACTGCCTCCCTGTATTGCCTTGTCTGGAGACCCTGGAAGGTTGCTCCCAACTAACTCTGCATTGCTCTTTCCAAACAGACTTTGGGTGAAAAATGTTGTTTCTTGTGAAAAATGTTTAGCTTTCTCTTTCCTGAGGACTCAGATACATGTGCATAGGGGGCAGTCAAAAAGATGTGCAGGTGACCTACCTCATGTTATCCTCAGTGCTGTTCCTTTCCTTCGACAATGGAAGAAATGCTATGGGACAAAGTTCTTGCCTTTGGCTTCCTCTTCGGACAATTTTTTTTTTTTTTTTTTTGATGCCTCCTCTGCTCATCCCGACTCCCAGACAAGAAAACATACCCCAAGTACACAGATAGTTTGGCCAAATTGTGGCAGACCCTGCTAATTTTCTTCTAGTGTCCATTTGCTCCTTCTTCATTTTAGTTATAGAATCTCAGCAGGGCATGTGGCAAGTCAGCTAGACACAATATTTCCCAGCCTTCCTTATGCTGACTAAGTTCTTGCAGTAGGTTTGACAAGAAGTGGCCTTTTGAGGTTTGGACCTTAAAGGCTGTGCCACATACATTTCCCTTTCTCCTGGCTGAGAAATGGCAACAGCTGGAATAGCTGCCTTGGGCCAGAGATGGAAGGCACACACTGAGGATGGCAGCCTGAGCACGACATTTCCTATGGACAAAAGGAAGCCTCCCTCCCTGGACTGCTCAGCTCTGAGCTGTAATGCGAGAGGGATATAGGCTTCTAACTCATTTGTTCTACTCTATTGTTGAGTATCTTTATTACAGCATTTTGATCTGTATTCTAACCAATTTACTAGGTTTGAGAAGAGAGGAGACATTCCACATGCATTATATCATGTACCAGAAAGTGTAGTAAATTAGTGAACTCAATCAGCTTTCTTCTGTATTTTGGAAGCCTAGGTTTGGGGGGAAATAATCCCACAGTTACATCATGGAAATGGTAATAAAAGATGCCCGGATACCTTTAACGTGGAGACTAATATCTTGCAAATAAACCGAACCAGTATCTCAAGATGAAAAATGAAACTGTATGTAAACATAGATTTTATACATAAGAATTTTGTGGACCATAAAGTGTTAGTTACATAATAATTATTAATGATTATTTTATCAATAATAATTATTACTTGTGCTTTATCCAGAGACCTAAACAGAACATATTTCTATTATTTCAAGTATACTTTAAAAATCAGAAAATGGTATGTTTCAGTCTTTGCAATGACTCATTCAGTATATATTTGTGGACCATGTGCAGAAGAGCCTGATTATATACCATAGAAGGTCAATGTAACAGTGATCCTACAAAAACTCAAGTTTCATATATGTTTGAATTCAGATATTCACACAAGATTCTAAAACAAATGTCTCTAAAGAGCAAATTTCCAAATTGCACGTTTGTTGATCTGTGTTTATGAATATAGAAAATATACATACGACACTGCTTAAGAGAGGGTTAGTGGAATTTTTTATTTTTTTAATTATAAGGAAACAATAACAAAATGAATGACTGGTTTAAAGAAGAATTGAATGAGAGGAGAAGGGTATTCCTATAGGGTTGCATAACATAGGAAACTCACATTTTTTCCTATTTGAAATCTGTGGGAAGCATTTTTTATGTTGCGTACCTCTTTGTATGTGTGGTTACGTAACGGCCTTGTCTTCTCTTGAAGATAACTGGTTAAGCCTGTGAAATGTTCATTGATCTAAGTGGATGGGTCTGAGGGGAAGGGCTTGTCAGCTGGGACAGCTTATCAGAAGAGGGCTGTTCTTCTCACCCCCCCTTCTTCCTATTTATTCCTAAACGAGAGCAAATTCCCCTGGGAGCATGGAGCCCTCAGCGGGAACATTGGAAAGACTCAAGAGATGAGAAACGGTTTGTAAATGAGCATTTAAAACATGAAAACACTCTCGCTTTTAAAGCCAATGAGAATAAAGTACCAGTGGGAGACGTGAGTTGACAGCTGGGACTCTTCATCTGTCTGGCCAAGGGATTCTGAGTCAATCTCTGACGGATGAAAAGTAGTACTGGGAGAACTCGGGCCTGTCAGAATCTGCTCAAAATTCCTGGGCTTGCCATTTCAAACCAAATTCAAACCTTCCAGAGCTTGAGATTAAAGAGAGTGTTTACAGAAAAATAAAAGAGGCTTGAAAATGCTTATTAAGAGGCATCTTAGAAATCTTTATAAAGCGTCATCTGGGATGATTTACATGCAAATGAATCTGAATGTGCTTGGCATACATTATGTAGGGTTTTCAGATTTGATCAAATCTGGGCTGATCACGGAGAAAGAAACACACACACTACAGCCACGAGAGACTGAAGCAAGGACAGCTTGCCCAGTCCTGGTTTGTAGCAGAGCAGGGATGAGAGAATACATGAGTGCTATTCATTCAGTCACTTAAGGACAACTTTTGCTCCCAGGGCTGTAGTTTTAGTCCAGAGATAGCTCAAGAGTTTTCTGGGAGCCTAAGATGCCCTCAGAGCTGCATGTCTGTATCAAAGAAGCCTTGAGCAGGAATTTACCCCACATCCAGAAGATGCCAGAAGCTATAGTGTTATTCCAGTGTTTCTTGGGGGTCTGCACTACTTCCATCAGGAGTATCTAGGCGTCCCAGATGGTCTCTGGTCTGAAGGGATGTCTCTCAGTGACAGGACAGGAACCAGGACCCTAGGCGTTTGCTAATCATAGTCTGAATTATTAAAGAGGTTTCCCAAGTTCAAGAAGTTGCCACAGAATGTAGGATGTAGATAAATGTAAATAGAGACAAAAAACTGCCACCAGGTCCTCAAACTGCCATAAGCAGGAAAGCCATTACAAGGTTATATAACAAGCTAAACTAGGTCTCTTGGAAAAGTTATGGAACTTCTGAGTTCTTACTTAATGCTAAGTGACTAATGGTCAGCGCAAAAAATATGAGTCCTAGAAACTGCACAAAACAAACATGTAAGGGAGTGTGTGTTGCTCCATCAAATAGATAGAATCATCTGCTTTGTGCATTACATAGTACAGCATCCCCAGAATATCAGGTAGTCACTAGCTCTGCCCTCTAGCCAGATTTTCCTGATTTTTTCCCCTCCGTCTCTTCTAAAATCAGCAACTCAAGCTCAAGGCCAAAGTGGGCACTGAAGAAAAATACGAAGTAGGCACAAGTTTTCTTTGATGCCTGTTCCCTCTTATTTCTGCACCCTTGTTCATGTCTCTCCTTTATACCAAGTCTCCTCCAATCCCAGGTATAGACCTTACACTTAAAAATGAGTTGGTGAAGATGACCACTAAGGGTTTTTGTCCTCAAAAAATATTTGCTATGTTTAAAAATAAATAAGTACCTATTAGATAATAATTTAGTTTATTTTCTATAAATATCTAGGTTATCCATTAGTGTTTCACTGGATAAGTCTGGTTATCAGTACAAAACAGAATTTCCCCCAGATCATTCAAATGAAGAGGCTCTTATGAAAGGAAACCTTTTGGAGGTGTAGGCAGGGCCAAGAGAACAAATGAAGAATGGTGAGGAACCCAGAAACCAGCAGCATAAGAAACCATTAACACTCCTACTGCTTAAGGAGCAAGTGGAAAAACAGTATTACTGGAGCTCAGAGAGAGCTAGAGTCATAGAGGGAGGCAGCTATTCCTAGAGGTGTGATGACAAAGCAGGCAGAGAGCAGGAAGATATGCTCCAAACATGTTCTTCTGCTGATGTTTCCCATTGGCTCAACTCAGCCAGAAGCCAGAGCACAAGGGAGTCCAGTCGCTGATGCATATGTAGGGGTTGGCCAACTGAGGCACCAAGCAGGGAAGAGGATATAGAATGGAGTAGTGCATGCGTAGAAGGTAGAAGAAAAATCAGCTCATTAATCTAATTTTCTTTTCCTATAGCTCAGTGAGGATGTTCCTTTCTAACACCCTACATTCTACATGGTATTTAAGTCATTCTAAGTTCTGGTTGTAGGAATTCAAGTAAGCTCAGTTTCAAAATCCCTTTAGTATCACAAAAACTTCCTAATTATTTTCTATCTTCTATTCATCTTCTCAATAATCTAATTAATTTTCTTAAAATACTACACAATTCAATTATTTTCTTATTCAAAACCCAGCTCAAATGCCATCACTTTTATTATGATTTTCTTAGTTGTCCCAGGCACAGATGAGGCCTCCTGTTTTTGAGTTCTTAAATACACTGTTTGAGCCACTTGCATGGTATTTATCACATGCCTCATCCAGAAAATTATATACATGTTTTCCTCCTATATCACATCAAATCTTCTTAAAAGCTGGGATGGTTTCCTGGATATATCCATATCCCTTACTAGGGACATGTGGGAAATAAGGCTGCTTATGGTTGGTGCCATGTTGTGGAGGACCCTGGCGTAGAAGCCTATGGTTGCAATCCATGGATGCTCTAGGACAGAGCAGAGTGGAGAAATGAGTCTAGCCACATAAAAGAATATACCTGGAGAGACAGAGGAGGGGCTTCAAGATGGCAGAAGAGTAAGATGCGGAGATCACCTTCCTCCCCACAGATACATCAAAAATACACCTACATGTGGAACAACTCCTACAGAACACCTACTGAACGCTGGCAGAACACCTCAGACCTCACAAAAGGCAAGAAGCTCCCCAAGTACCTGGGTAGGGCAAAAAAAAAAAAAAAAAAAAAAAAAAAAAGGAAAAGGACGGTACCGGCACCAGTGGGAGGGAGCCGTGAAGGAGGAAAGGTCTCCACACACTAGGAGCCCCTTCGCGGGCAGAGATTGCGGGCATAGCCGCGGAGGACAGCGCAGCAACAGGGGTGCGGAGGGCAAAGCGGAGAGATTCCCGCACAGAGGATCGGTGCCGACCGGCACTCACCAGCCCGAGAGGCTTGTGTGCTCGCCCGCCAGGGCGGGCGGGGCTGGGAGCTGAAGCTGGGGCTTCGGTCGGATCCCAGGGAGAGGACTGGGGTTGGCGGCATCAACACAGCCTGAAGGGGCTAGTGCGCCACGGCTAGCCGGGAGGGAGTCTGGGAAAAGGTCTGGAACTGCTGAAGAGGCAAGAGACTTTTTCTTTCCTCTTTGTTTCCTGGTGCGTGAGGAGAGGGGATTAAGAGCGCTGCTTAAAGGAGCTCCAGAGATGGGCGTGAGCCGCGGCTAAAAGCACGGACCACAGAGACGGGCATGAGACGCTAAGGCTGCTGCTGCCGTCACCAAGAGGCCTGTGTGCGAGCACAGGTCACTATCCACACCGCCCCTCCTGGGAGCCTGTGTAGCCCGCCACTGCCAGGGTCCCGGGATCCAGGGACAAATTCCTGGGGAGAACACACGGCGCACATCATGCTCATGCAATGTCACTCCGGCTGCTGCCGCCGCAGGCTCACCCTACATCTGTACCCCTCCCTCCACCCGGCCTGAGTGAGCCAGAGCCCCCGAATCAGCTGCTACTTTAACCCCGTCCTGTCTGAGCAAAGAAAAGACACTCTCGGGTGGCCTACACGCAGAGGAAGGGCCAAATCCAAAGCTGAGCTCTTGGAGCTGTGAGAACAAAGAAGAGAAAGGGAAATCTCTCCCAGAAGCCTCAGAAGCAGTGGATTAAAGCTCCACAATCAACTTGATATACCCTGCATCTGTGGAATACCTGAATAGACAACAAATCATCCCAAATTGAGGAGGTAGACTTTGGTAGCAAAGATATATTATTTTTTTCCCCTTTTTCTTTTTGTGAGTGTGTATGTGTATGCTTCTGTGTGTGATTTTGTCTTTATAGCTTTGCTTTCACCATGTGTCCTAGGATTCTGTCCGTCCATTTTTTTTGTTTTGTTTTTCTTACTTAAAAAATTTTTTTCTTAATAATATTTTATTTTAATAACTTTATTTTATTTTACTTTTCTATTTTATTTTATTTTATCCTCTTTCTTTCTTTCTTTCTTTCCTTTCTTTCTTTCTTCTTTTTCTCCCTTTTATTCTGATCCGTGTGGATGAAAGGCTTTTGTTGCTCCAGCCAGGAGTTAGTGCTGTGCCTCTGAGGTGGGAGAGCCAACTTCAAGACACTGGTCCACAAGAGACTTCCCAGCTCCACGTAATATCAAATGGCAAAAATCTCCCAGAGATCTCCATCTCAATGCCAAGACCCAGCTTCATTCAACGACCAGCAACCAACAGTGCTGGACAACCTATGCCAAAAAACTAGCAAGACAGGAACACAACCCCACCCATTAGCAGAGAGCCTGCCTAAAATCATAAGTCCACAGACACCTCAAAACACACCACCAGACATGGACCTGCCCACCAGAACGACAAGATCCAGCCTCATCCACCAGAACACAGGCACTAGTCCCCTCCACCAGGAAGCCTACACAACCCACTGAACCAACCTTAGCCACTGGGGACAGACAACAAAAACAACAGGAGCTACGAACCTGCAGCCTGCAAAAAGGAGGCCCCAAACACAGTAAGATAAGCAAAATGAGAAGACAGAAAAACACACAGCAGACGAAGGAGCAAGACAAAAACCCACCAGACCTAACAAATGAAGAGGAAATAGGCAGTCTACCTGAAAAAGAATTCAGAATGATAGTAAAGATGATCCAAAATCTTGGAAATAGAATAGAGAAAATACAAGAAACGTTTAACAATGACCTAGAAGAACTAAAAAGCAAACAAACAATGAACAACACAATAAATGAAATTTAAAATTCTCTTGAAGGGATCAATAGCAGAATAACTGAGGCAGAAGAACGGATAAATGACCTGGAAGCAAAAATAGTGGAAATAACTACTGCAGAGTAGAATAAAGAAAAAAGAATGAAAAGAACTGAGGACAGCCTCAGAGACCTCTGGGACAACATTAAACACATGAACATTCCAACTATAGGGGTCTCAGAAGAAAAACAGAAAAAGAAAGGGAGTGAGAAAAATCTGAAGATTATAGTTGAAAACTTCCCTAATATGGAAAAGGAAATAGTTAATCAAGTCCAGGAAGTACAGAGAGTCCCATACAGGATAAATGCAAGAGAAACATGCCAAGACACATATTAATCAAACTATCAAAAATTAAATACAAAGAAAACATATTAAAAGCAGCAAGGGAAAAATAACACACAAGGGAATCCCCATAAGGTTAACAGCTGATCATTCAGCAGAAACTCTGCAAGCCAGAAAGGAGTGGCAGGACATATTTAAAGTGATGAAGGAGAAAAACCTACAACCAAGATTACTCTACACAGCAAGGATCTCATTCAGGTTTGATGGAGAAAATAAAATCTTTACAGACAAGCAAAAGCTGAGAGAGTTGAACACCACTAAACCAGCTTTACAACAAATGCTAAAGGAACGTCTCTATGCAAGAAACACAAGAGAAGGAAAAGACCTACAATAATGAACCCAAAACAATTAAGAAAATGGCAATAGGAACATACATATCGATAATTACCTCAAATGTAAATGGATTAAATGCCCCCACAAAAAGGCAAAAGCTGGCTGAATGGATACAAAAACAAGACCCGTATATGTGCTGTCTACAAGAGACCCACTTCAGACCTAGAGACACATACAGACTGAAAGTGAGGGGATGGAAAAAGATATTCCATGCAAATGGAAACCAAAAGAAAGCTGGAATAGCAATTCTTATATCAGACAAAATAGACTTTAAAATAAAGACTATTAGAAGAGACAAAGAAGAACACTACATAATGATCAAGGGATCAATCCAAGAAGAAGATACAGCAATTGTAAATATTTACGTACCCAACATAGGAGCACCTCAATACATAAGGCAAATACTAACAGCCATAAAAGAGGAAATCAACAGTAACACATTCATAGTATGGACCTTTAACACCCCACTTTCACCAATGGACAGATCATCCAAAATGAAAATAAATAAGGAAACACAAGCTTTAAATGATACATTAAACAAGATGGACTTAATTAATATTTACAGGACATTCCATCCAAAAACAACAGAATACACAATTTTCTCAAGTGCTCATGGAACATTCTCCAGGATAGATCATATCTTGGGTCACAAATCAAGCTTTGGTAAATTTAAGAAAATTGAAACTGTATCAAGTGTCTTTTCCGACCACAATGCTATGAGACTAGATATCAATTACAGGAAAAGATCAGTAAAAAATACAAACACATGGAGGCTAAACAATACACTACTTAATAACCAAGTGATCATTGAAGAAATCAAAGAGGAAATCAAAAAATACCTAGAAAAAAGTGACAACGGAGACACGACGACCCAAAACCTATGGGATGAAGCAAAAGCAGTTCTAAGAGGGAAGTTTATAGCAATACAATCCTACCTTAGAAACAGGAAACATCTTGAATAAACAACCTAACCTTGCACCTAAAGCAATTAGAGAAAGAAAAACAAAAAAACCCCAAAGTTAGCAGAAGGAAAGAAATCATAAAAATCAGATCAGAAATAAATGAAAAAGAAATGAAGGAAACAATAGCAAAGATCAATAAAACTAAAAGCTGGTTCTTTGAGAAGATAAAATTGGTAAACCGTTAGCAAGACTCATCAAGAAAAAAAGGGAGAAAACTCAAATCAATAGAATTAGAAATGAAAAAGGAGAAAGAAGTAACAAATAACACTGCAGAAATACAAAAGATCATGAGAGATTACTACAAGCAACTATATGCCAATAAAATGGACAACCTGGAAGAAGTGGACAAATTCTTAGAAATGCACAACCTGCCAAGACTGAACCAGGAATAAATAGAAAATATGAACAGACCAATCACCAGCACTGAAATTGAAACTGTGATTAAAAATCTTCCAACCAACAAAAGCCCAGGACCAGATGGCTTCACAGGCGAATTCTATCAAACATTCAGAGAAGAGCTAACACCTGTCCTTCTCAAACTCTTTCAAAATATAGCAGAAGGAGGAACACTCCCAAACTCATTTTACGAGGCCACCATCACCTTGATACCAAAACCAGACAAGGATGTCACAAAGAAAGAAAACTACAGGCCAATATCACTGATGAACATAGATGCAAAAATCTTCAACAAAATACTAGCAAACAGAATCCAACAGCACATTAAAAGGATCATACACCATGATCAAGTGGGGTTTATTCCAGGAATGCAAGGATTCTTCAATATATGAAAATCAATCAATGTGATAAACCATATTAACAAATTGAAGGAGAAAAACCATATGATCATCTCAATAGATACAGAGAAAGCTTTTGACAAAATTCAACACCCATTTATGATAAAAACCCTGCAGAAAGTAGGCATAGAGGGAACTTTCCTTAACATAATAAAGACCATATATGACAAACCCATATCCAACATCATCCTCAATTGTGAAAAACTGAAAGGATTTCCATTAAGATCAGGAACAACACAAGGTTGCGTACTCTCACCACTCTTATTCAACATAGTTTTGGACGTTTTAGCCACAGCAATCAGAGAAGAAAAGGAAATAAAAGGAATCCAAATTGGAAAAGAAGAAGTAAAGCTGTCACTGTTTGCAGATGACATGATACTATACATAGAGAATCCTAAAGATGCTACCAGAAAACAACTAGAGGTAATCAATGAATTTAGTAAAGTAGCAGGATACAAAATTAATGCACAGAAATCTCTGGCATTCCTATACACTAATGATGGAAAATCTGAAAGTGAAATCAAGAAAACACTCCCATTTACCACTGCAACAAAAAGAATAAAATACCTAGTAATAAACCTACCTAAGGAGACAAAAGACCTGAATGCAGAAAACTATAAGACACTGATGAAAGAAATTAAAGATGATACAAATAGATGGAGAGATATACCATGTTCTTGGATTGGAAGAATCAACTCTGTGGAAATAACTCTACTACCCAAAGCAATCTATAGATTCAATGCAATCCCTATCAAACTACCACTGACATTTTTCACAGAACTAGAACAAAAAATGTCACAATTTGTATGGAAACACAAAAGACCCCGAATAGCCAAAGCAATCTTGAGAACAAAAACTGGAGCTGGAGGAATCAGGCTCCCTGACTTCAGACTATACTACAAAGCTACAGTAATCAAGACAGTATGGTACTGGCACAAAAACAGAAAGATCAATGGAACAGGATAGAAAGCCCAGAGATAAACCCACGCACATATGGTCACCTTATCTTTGATAACAGAGGCAGGAATGTACAGTGGAGAAGGGACAGCCTCTTCAATAAGTGGTGCTGGGAAAACTGGATAGGTACATGTAGAAGTATAAAATAAGATCACTCCCTAACACCATACACAAAAATAAACTCAAATTGGATTAATGACCTAAATGTAAGGCCAGAAAGTATCAAACTTTTAGAGGAAAACATAGGCAGAACACTCTATGACATAAATCACAACAAGATCCTTCTTGACCCACCTCCTAGAGAAATGGAAATAAAAACAACAATAAACAAATGGGACCTAATGAAACTTCAAAGCTTTTGCACAGCAAAGGAAACCATAAAGACCAAAAGACAACCCTCAGAATGGAAGAAAATATTTGCAAATGAAGCAACTGACAAAGGATTAATCTCCAGGATTAACAAGCAGCTCATGCAGCTCAATAACTAAAAACACAACCCAATCCAAAAATGGGCAGAAGACTTAAGTAGACATTTCTACAGAAAGATATACAGATTGCCAAGAAACACATGAAAGAATGCTCAACATCATTAATCATTAGAGAAATGCAAATCAAAACTACAATGAGGTATCACCTTACACCAGTCAGAATGGCCGTCATCAAAAAATCTAGAAACAATAAATGCTGGAGAGAGTGTGTAGAAAAGGGAACATTCTTGCACTGCTGGTGGGAATGTGAATTGGTACAGCCACTATAGAGAACAGTATGGAGGTTCCTTAAAAAACTACAAATAGAACTACCATATAACCCAGTAATCTCACTACTGGGCATATACCCTGAGAAAACCATAATTCAGAAAGAGTCATGTACCAAAATGTTCATTGCAGCTCTATTTACAATAGCCTGGAGATGGGCTGGTGCACTGCTGGTGGGAATGTATATTGATACAGCCACTGTGGAGTACAGTATGGAGGTTCCTTAAAAAACTACAAATAGAACTACCATACGACCCAGCAATCCCACTACTGGGCATATACCCTGAGAAAACCATAGTTCAGAAAGAGTGATGCACCAAAATGTTCATTGCAGCTCTATTTACAATAGCCTGGAGATGGAAGCAACTTAAGTGTCCATCATCGGATGAATGGATAAATAAGATTTGGCACATATATACAATGGAATATTACTCAGCCATAAAAAGAAACGAAATTGAGTTATTTGTAGTGAGGTGGGTGGACCTAGAGTCTGTCACACAGAGTGAAGTAATTCAGAAAGAGAAAAGCAAATACTGTATGCTAACACATATATATGGAATCTAAGGGGAAAAAAAAGCAAGTTCATGAAGAACCTAGGGGTAAAACGGGAATAAAGACAGAGACCTACTAAAGATGGACTTGAGGATATGGGGAGGGGGAAGGGTAAGCTGTGACAAAGTGAGAGAGTCGCATGGACATATATACACTCCCAAACGTAAAATAGATAGCTAGTGGGAAGTTGCACGCATGGCACAGGGAGATCAGCTCGGTGCTTTGTGACCACCTAGAGGGGTGGAATAGGGAGGGTGGGAGGGAGGGAGATGCAAGAGGGAAGAGATATGGGAACATATGTATATGTTTAACTGATTCATTTTGTTATAAAGCAGAAACTAACACACCATTGTAAAGCAATTATACTCCAATAAAGATGTTAAAAAAAAAAAGTAAAACATCACTGGAGGAATCAGACTTGCTGACTCTAAATTATACTACAAAGCTACAGTAATCAAAACAGTATGGTACTGGCACAAAAATAGAAATATAGATCAATGGAACAGGAGAGAAAGCCCAGAAATAAACCCATGCACGTATGGTCAATTAACCTACAACAAAGGTGGCAAGAATATACAATGGAGAAATGATAGTCTCTTTAATAAATGGTCCTGGGAAAACTGTACAGCTACATGTGTAAGAATGAAATTAGAACATTCTCTAACACCATACACAAAAATAAACTCAAAATGGATTAAAGACCTAAATGTAAGACCAGATATTATAAAACTCTTCAAGGAAAACATAGGCAGAATCGTCTTTGACATAAGTCACAGCAGTAACTTTTTGGATCCACCTCCTAGAGTAATACAAATAAAAACAAAAATAAACAAATGGAACCTAATTAAACTTAAAAGCTTTTGCACAGCAAAGAAAATCATAAACAAAACAAAAAGAAAATCCACAGAATGGGAGAAAATATTTGCAAATGATGTGATTGACAAGGGATTAATCTCCAAAGTATACAAACAGCTCATGCAGCTCAATAGCAAAAAAACAACCCAATCAAAAAATGGACAGAAGATCTACGCAGACATTTCTCCAAAGAAGACATATACATGTCCAAAAAGCACATACAAAGATGTTCAGCATCACTAATCACTAGAGAAATGCAAATCAAAACTACAATGAGGTATCACCTCACACTGGTCAGAATGGCCATTATCAAAAAGTCTACAAACGATAAATGCTGTAGAGGGTGTGGAGAAAAAGGAACCTTCCTACACTGTTGGTGGGAATGTAAAGTGGTACAACCACTATGGAGAGCAATATGGGGGTTCCTTAAAAAACTAAAAATAGAACTACCGTATGATCCAGCAATCCCACTCCTGGTCATATATCCAGAGAAAACCATAATTTGAAAAGATACATGCACTCCAATATTCATTGCAGCACTATTTACAATAGCCAAGACACAGAAGCAACCTAAATGTCCATCAACAGAGGAATGGATAAAGAAGATGTGGTACATATATATATATAATGGAATATTACTCAGCTATAAAAAAGAAAGAAATAATGCCATTTGCAAAGATATGGATAGACCTAGAGACTGTCATACAGAGTGAAGTAAATCAGAAAGACAAAGACAAATGTATAACATTGCTTATATGTGGAATCTAGAAAGATGTACAGATGAACTTATTTGCAAAGCAGAAATAGAGTCACAGATGTGGAAAACAAATTTATGGTTACCAAGGTGGGAAGGATGAATTGGGAGATTGGGATTGACATATATACACTTCTATATATAAAGTAGATAACAAATGAGAACGTATTATATAGCACAGGGGACGCTATTCAATATTTTGTAATAACCTATATGGAAAAAGAATCTGAAAAAGAATGGAATATGTATATGTATAACTGAATCACTTTGCTGTATACCTGAAACTAACACTACATTTTAAATCAGCTAAACTCCAATATAAAATAAAAATTAAATAATAAAAAAAGAATATACCTGGCAAACTAGTTAAGATAATTTTGGATGTGAAAATACTAATTTGTTATTCTTGTTGCTTTTTTTTTTTTTTTTTTTTTTTTA